>NC_044307.1:15228907-15561611 GCF_007474595.2 Lynx canadensis
GATAATCTCCCCATTTCAAGATCCTTAACTCGGTCACATCTGCAAAGTCCCTCTTGCCATCGTATGAGGGACCATTCACGGATTCTGGGGATTGGGATGTTGACATTCAGCCTCCCACACGGGGGGACCCGGAATCTTCGGCACGAGCTCCTGGGAAAGGCCGCCTGTCCTGTGGGTGACTGCTACTGGTCCAAGCTCTCAGACCCTCAGTGTGGCACTCCCTTTGAGAGGTGGGTGCCTTTGAAAGCCGGTGGGCGCTCAGACCGGAGTTCAAACCCTCACCCGGTGGTTGGCGCTATGACCTCTCGCAGGTTGAATATGCTAGCCTTGTTTTCCTCATCTGTAAAAAAGGACACAGTAATCTAACTTTGCAGGGAAAATGAAGATAAAGCGTCTAGCACCATGCCTGGCAAACAGTAGGTGCCCAATAAGTCATGCCTATGATCCCTTGGAGAATTTCTGGTGAGCTCCGTGGAAGTGGGACTGACTCTGTGCCTCAGCTTAGTTTTCATGTTGTGTAGCCTCCCGGATACCTGTATGTACTATGTGTGTATATGCACTAACTGCACATCTAAATGCTGCTCCCCGGGCTCCCAAATTCTAGAGCCTCCTTCTGCAAGTTTAGAAAAGGCAGTAGGTAGGGAACTACTAGGATTACATTCTTGCACTCCTTTCTGTCTGCCCCTACTCACCCCAGGCTCGGTGGCTGCCATGTTTCCTCCCAAGATCAGATCTCCCCAGAATGAACGAACCCCAAGCTGGACCTGGAATTGCCCTGGGCCCCCTGGAGCCAGGATAACGCAAGCCTCAGTGGGACCCCCCCCCCCCCCAGGGAAGGTCCCCAGATTTCCTTGTTCTTGGCCAGGAACTGACTCGAGTGGGGTTGGGGGTAGTGGTGTTTATGCCAGGGAGGTTTCTTTGGGGGAAGGGCAAAGACCGGGGAACTCATCAAGCCTCCCCCTGTGGTGGTTTCTGGGCTCCTGGTCTCCCATTTGTAAGTGAGTGCTGGCAGCTGGTCACTTTACGTAAGTTATCTTTAGTTGCTCCTCGGGACATCGCTGTCCACATTTGCCTGGTGAGGAAGCTCCGGCCCTGAGCGGTTAACTCTTATCTGGGTTTGCACAGTCACCAAGGGGTGGGTCTGGCATCTGTCCAGCTCCGAAGCCAGCCAGCCTGCAACACTGCAATTTCTGGCTGGTTCATGAATCTATTGCATTATAAGAAAGGAAAAACGAGATTCCTCTATCGGAGGCAAGGCCACTGATAGGCGTTTTATCGGGTGATTTATAGGCTCATTATCGTGTAACCAGTGCCTTTGGCAGAATGCCGTGCCAAAGGCCGGGGGTGTCGTGCTGCAGGAGATGCCCCTGCCTTGTTTCATCTGTCCTGACCCTCCCGCCTGACACTTAGGCCCCCCACGTCCACGTGAAGGACGTCGTAAGGGTTATTTTTCGCTTTTTGAATAAGCATTGTAATTTTGTCTGTTTATTTTTGAATTAGGAATGTGGTCATCTGGTTTAAAATTCAGAGTACAAAGGCAGATGCACTGAAAAGCCCCCCTGCCTCCCTTGTCCCCAACCACCCATTTCCTGTGCAGGGGGAGCCAATGTCACTGGTTATCAGTGTTTTATTTCGGAGGTGCTTGACGTAAATATAAGCAAATGTACTTTGGTTCCTGCCTACATAGTCTCCTTTCTAACTTCTACATCTTGTAGGCAGAGCTTTCTTGTTTTTTTATTTTATTAAAAAAATGTTTAATGTTTATTTTTGAGAGAGAGAGAGAGAGTGAGTGAGCATGAGCAGGGGAGGGGCAGAGAGAGAGGGAGACCCAGAATCTGAAGCAGGCTCCAGGCTCTGAGCCGTCAGCCCAGAGCCCGACGTGGGGCTCGAACTCACGGACCGTGAGATCGTGACCTGAGCTGAAGTCCGACGCTTAACTGACTGAGCCACCCAGGCACCCCTCTCGTTTTTTAAAAAAATGTTTTTTAAAGTTTTATTTATTTTGAGATAGAGAGAGAGGATCCCAAGCAGGCTCTGCGTTGCCAGCATGGAGCCCGACGCGGGGCTCTGACTCATGAACCGTGAAATCGTGACTTGAGCCAAAGTTGGACGCTTAACCGACTGAGCCACCCAGGCGCCCCTATCTTTCTCATTTTCTATGTGAAATACAAAATTTAAAGTCACAAGAGAGGTAACATTGAATGACAGATCTTCTAAAAACAGGCTACGTGTTTTTTTATTAGCTAGTTAGCTAGCAACCTGTAGGTTATTTCTTTAAGAAATTGGGGAAAGAAAATAATGTGCTGTTTGTAGAGTCCAAATTTATTGAGTAAGTAATGACCCCCCCCCACCACCACCACCACCAAAAACAAAGTTGTTTTGAGAAACTTCTAAAAGAATTTTTGGAGGGTTGCCTGGATGGCTCAGTCAGTTGTGTCCTACTCTTGGTTTCAGCTCAGGTCATGATCTCCTGGTTTGTGAGATCGAGCCCTGTGTTGCTCTCTGAGCTGACAGCATGGAGCCTGCTTCGATTCTCTCCTTCTCTCTCTGCCTCCCCTCCCTGCTCGTGCTCTCTCTTTCTCGCAAAATAAATAAATAAGCTTTTAAAAAAAAAAAAAAGGTTTTTTGAAACTCAAACATTGCTTGGCATTATTAAAAAGGAATACTTGAGGGATGCCTGGGTGACTCAGTCAGTTAAGCGTCCAACTCTTAATATTGGCTCAGATCACGATTTCATGGTTCATGGGTTCAAACCCTGCATTGAAATAAGACTTCAGGTGGAACGTGGATGGGGGTTGCCAGGACAGAGGTTGCAGAGGAAGGAGAAAAGGTTTGAGGGAGGAAAGCGCATAGTGAGAGGCTGAACCTGCTTGAACTTGAGGACTTAGCAGCAGGAATGTTGAGAAACTGAAGAGACACGGCATGGCCGAGGCAGGGAAAGTCTCAAATGCCATACGATGGGCAGTGATAGATTACCTTTCTAAACGGGAAGGTGTGTATGTATCTGTGTGTGTGCACACACATACACACACACACACACTCTGTATCAACATTTGGAAAAGATTTTAGTAGTAAGATGGATTGGAAAGGGTTGTTAGATATTTTTAAAGACACGCATTGATTATGGACCTTTAGAAAGTTGACTGCATATCAGCATTTGGCCAAAGCACCTCTACTTGAATTTTGCAGGGAGCTGTTTACATGTCTAATTGCTCGGATTTTGTTCTGAGCAGTTTTCCACACATGTAGTTCCCTCTTTTCTACTCATTCAACCTCAAGGTGTGTGTATGCGAGAGAGGGTGGGTGGCATTTGCTTCCCAACGTGTTTTTTTCTGCTTTCACCTCCCCACACTTCCATGAATTGTACCTACGAGAACAGCTACAAGCCCTATCCTCTCTTGAGGCCACGGGAGGGCCAGCTGGTGGGACCATAGTTGGCTCTGATTTAGCTCCAGTCTGTCATCTCCTCTCTGCTCCTACACCCCCAAATAAATACAGATTGGCTGTTTAGCGAGCGGGGCAGTATATGGAGAATATACGTCATGGGACAAGTATGCTTGGAGGGACCCTATAGAACATCTAGTCCAAACACAGGCTGTCCCTCTTCTCCCCAACATGCTTTGTTATAAAAGGGAATGGTCAGATAGTTTGGGGGTCGTTCCACACCGTTGGTTCCTTGGAGATTCATGTAAATGTTAATAGTGCAAAAAAAGTGCCATATTAGAGAAGCTTTTTTTTTTTTTTTTAATGGGGAGGGCGCTTGCAGCTTCAGTTTATTGTGTGCCTTTGGGACAGGGTGCTTAAATTGCTTAAAAAAAAAAAACAAACAAAACATCAAGAGGCACCAGGGTGCCTCAGTCGGTTGAGCATCTGACTCTTGGTTTCCACTCTTGGTTCATGGGATCAAGCCCCACGTTGGGCACTGCAGCTGGCAGCACAGAGCCTGCTTGGGATTCTCTGTCTCTCGCTCCCTCTCCGTCCTTCCCTCACTCACACCGTCTCTGAATCGCCCAAAATAAATAAACTTAAAAAAAAACAAAAAACATTGAAGCCAACACACGCCAGCATATGAGGCTAAGCGGTCACTGGCTCCTTAATGGGTGGGTCTGATGTTTCCTAGCCCTGTGAGGAATAGGATGGAGGCTGGGAATGAGGGGGGCACACAGAATTGAAACATTTTAACATTTTTAACAAGCACTTCCCAAACTTCTCCGCCTTGGAGTCCTCTTCTGGTGTATCGCCCGGCAACGAACACCCAGGAGCACCGGTGTTCCTTAGAAGCACTTTGGGGGACGCCTGGGTGGCGCAGTTAAGCGTCTGACTCTTGATTCGGCGCAGGTCATGATTTCGTGGTTCGTGAGTTCGAGTCCCGTGTCGTTGGGCTCCTTGATGATAATTCAGAGCCCGTTTGAGATTCTCTCTCTCCTTCGCTCTCTGCCCCTCCCCCACTCATGCACGCACACATGCTCTCTCTCTCTCTCTCTCAAAATAAATAAATAAACATGAAAAGAATCAGAAGCCCTTTGAGAGATCTGCTTTGGCTCAGCCTCCTCCTTTTGCAGATGAGAAAATGGATGGCGGCAGAGTTGGGCCACGGGAACAGAGGTCCACGTAAAGGCTCAACCCCTGCCGCCCAGTGCATGCCCGTATATACTGACAGCAGAGGTGTGTGTAGAGGGGAATGCTGCCTCTTGGAACCCGCCAGGGAGAGCAGCAGAACGAGGGGCGTTGGGGGAGTAGAGCTCATGGCGGGCAAGCGGATTGCCGAGAGCGGGTTCCGCTTGGCGAACGACGCTTCTGCTGACTCTGGCTGGTGGGGGACGGGGCCAAAGACAGTTCCGTGAACGTCACAGTTTGCAGTCGCGCTTTTAGGTTGCTGATACCATCTGCTGTTTTTTAGGACCAGAGCCCTGTGGGAGCAGGTGCCTGGGGGGGGGGTGGGGGGTCCCCCCCCCCCACCTGCCCTATCTCGAGATACCCACCCAGAAGACTGGCACATGCCAGAGATTAGAATGTCAGCCACACACTGGACACCCAACTCCTCTGCTCTGGCAGTGGGATGTGGCTGTTGCTAAGCAACCAGTTTATCTCCTGGTCAGCAGATAGAGAAGCAGGGAAGCAACTCCCTGTTCTGGAGAGTTCTAGCCATGAGAAACCAGGTTGGGAGCGGGGTGGGGGGGGGGTATATGAAAGACAGGTGGGGGCTGGACTCGAACTTTGCTGCTGCCTGCCAGCTCCAAGCCTCCCTTGTATGCCGAGGGCCCCTTCTTCCTGGAGGTGTGGGTCTGCCTTTTGAGACGGGAGGGAATGATGTAGCTCAATGCCACAATGGCAGATTCCGCTTAAATAAAACAGAATCCCAACCTATGGGAAGAGAAGTCTCCTTTTCAGAGGAGTTTCATGTGGTTAATACCTGAATGCTGTATCTTTATTTGAATTCAAAACCCGTAAGAGGCAGTTAGATTATTTTACTTTGCATCAGAGAGCTCAGAAAATTGTATTTATTCTGTAGGGCCCAGCAGGTGCCTTATGTGTCCCTGACCCCCAGCTAGTGGGACCTGTTAGCTGAAGTGTAATCACCCCATAATCACTCATACCTGGCTGGACGTCTGTGGATCATTAATGGCCTCTCATAGCTCAGTTCAGTCTTTTGTTGTCAATTGTGAACAGGTGCTTAAAAAAAAAAAAATACAGCAAGCCAGGTACTTTGCTGAGGGGAAATCAAAGTCTTGACCAGTATAGGTGGTTCCTGCCTTTAAAGAACTTATAACTATAGGTGAGAGGAGGGCATTCACAGAATGTTCTAGAACAGAAGTTCCCAAACATTCTCCATTCAGCATTCTCCATTCAACATTTCTAGTGTCTCGGTACTTTTTCATGGTGCTCCTAAGGACCAAAGAAATACCTAGAAATTTCGTTTAGTAAGTCAAAATAATAAGTATTTGTGTTCTAACATGCAGGAGACTTGGGGAAAAAAATGACACCTACATTGAAAGAATAATTATTTCATTCTTTTAAAAAAAATTTTTGTAACATTTTTTCCTTTTTGAGAGACAGTGTGAGCGGGGGAGGGGCAGAGAGAGGGAGATACAGAATCGGAAGCAGGCTCCAGGCTCCGAGCTGTCAGCCCAGAGCCGGACGCAGGGCTCAAACTCACGAACAGCGAGATCGTGACCTGAGCCGAAATTGGACACTTAACCCAGTGAGCCACCCAGGTGCCCCTGTAATTGTTTCATTCTGAAATAATCAGAGTGAATTGTAAGGGTGTATGTGTGCCTGTTGGGCACTGTGCAACTTCTCAAACCCTGGAATCAGAACACAACCGCTCTCATTTTCTATCCTGCCTGAATTTTTGCCTGGTACTTTTGTTTGTTTGTTTTGTTTTCATCACAGCAACTGCCAAAAACCAACTTTTACAGAGAGTGGGTATTACTGAAAGGAATGTCATACGATCCAGTATCAAAACTGAATTTCCTTGAGCTAATAGATAATTTCCTTGAGCTTGAGATAATAGAGCATCTGTTAGGACTACGTGGTCCTCAAACATTGAAAATACACTGCGGTGCCCCTGTGACTTCCCTGTGGGACCTCTGGGACGCCTTGGGTGCCAAGGCATTCAGGCTGGGAACCATGGTTGTAAAGCACAGAAACTAGCGGTGGAAGATTCTAGATCAGGTAGAGGCCAGGGCACCCTCTCCCATTTCTTCCCGGGGAGGCCTTCCATTAGGGTTTGCAACGGAACAAAAGGTGAAAATCCGCGATTACACCTCGGTTCTCGTCATGTTTTAGTGCCTGGCAGGTTGCATTTAGAATTGCAACGTAGTATTCAAGGTGAGACACAGATACACAGAGCCAGAATATGTGGATTCGAATCCCAGCTCTGTCTGTTACTAGCGTCTGAATTTGGTTGGGTTATTGACCCTTCGTGGTGGTCTGTGACCTGGGAAGGGCAGTGACCTCCCAGAGTATTGGGAGGAGTATAAGTGCACTTTGCCAGGAGTTTGGTACATGGTAATGCTTCAGCGAATCGGTGTTTGTTCTATTCGTCTTCTAACTGGGGTGCATTGAGACTTCAGAGTGATGATGACAAGCTTTTCTCTGGATGCAACGTTAGTACTAGGAGCATGGGTGAGGGCAGAGGTGGAGGACAGCCCCCTCCCAGAGGGAAGGGGACAAGCCACGTGAGGCCCCTTGGCAGAGGCTGGCTCTCTGCCCTCAGAGGGCCCGAAAGGGGTTGAAGAACTCCCTAGGCGTGGACATCAGTCCTACAACACCCCTCCCACACCAAGCGTGGTTTCTGTCCTTGTTCTCTGTCTCTGGCCCGCCATTAGGGCATCCGCTGTGTCTAAGACATCTGGACATCTCCCCACATACCCGACCCGAGTCCTGGGCAAGTCTGATGAGTTCAGGAGCCCCAGGCCAGCACTGTGCCCACGCGGACCCCTCTCCTGGGAGTCCGGGAGAGTCCTTCATGCAGGAGCTTCTGCAGGAGGTATCTGGAGCCGTTACAGCCTTGCTGGGACTCTTTCCCCTGAGATGGAGCCTTAAGAGCCTTTACCATCTGTATGTCTGCATCCCAGCCTCCTCCAGGGCCCCACAGTATTACGGAGAAGAGAAAGCATTAAGACTTGGCCCATTTCCTCATCTGTAAAATGGGGCGGCGGCCACCTGACCTCACCAAGCAAGCCAAGGGCTTTCCAGTTTCCCAAGCTTTCAACTGGTATTACTGGGGCAAACACAGACGCAGGTATGCCCAGTTTCCTGGGAGTCTGCCAACTAGGATTCTTTCTTTTTAAAAAGAGTCTGCATTGTTTGCAAATTGTTGCCAAAAAAAAAAAAAAAAATTCTCAAGACTCACCAGAGCCAGCACCTGGGGCAATGCAACGGGGCAATGCAACGGGGCAATGCCACTGGGCAATGCCACTGGTCTCTGCTCCTCCCAGGGAGCAATTTTCCAGCTTTTAGCCTCGGCTGGAAGGGGCTGGCTGAAACTGTCATCAGCTATGCCCAGAGGGCTGTCATCTAGTTCCAGGATGAAAAACTGAGCACAGTCCCTTTAAGACAGCAGGCCCGGGGAGAGAAGAAGTTGCTGGCTTCTGGGCTGCTCAGGGAAGCCTGGATCTCCGTGTTCTGCGAGGTGCTTTGTGAAACTGCCCCCCGCCGCACCCCCAGCCTCCTCCCTCAGTCTTGCCCATTCCTGAGGTTCTGAGCTCTGTAGACAGGACCCTCCTCCTGGCCATGATGTTAGCACAGATCTGTCAAGATATCAGAGGCAACGAAGGGTGAGGTTTGGTTCTCAGGAAGAAAGGGTTCTACCCTTCCATCACCAGCTGAGCTTTAGTTATTTGCCAGGAGCCGGTAATAAGGTGCACGGCAAAATGTCTCGGGCGCTGCCTTCGCTTCGACGCCCTGTTGCCACGCCTCCCAGCCACCAGGGCCGACAGAAGTCCCTGCCCCGGGTTATGGAGCAAGTCAGCACCCCAGCCAGTGCCTGTGGCTTCTGCATTTTGTGTTCATTCGTGACCGCAGCTAGCATCCAGCCCGGCATTTCCAGACAGAGAGCACTGCCGTAGGCTTGGTTTTTTAGGCTTTCTGGTTTGCTACCGTATCTCAGCTGTAACTTTGTTCATGTAATAGGCTGTGCCTTCCGGCAGACTGCCCTACGTACCACTTGTTTCGTGCTGTCAGCGGTCTTAGAAAGCTGCCAGGGCCACGGGGCGCCTGGGTGGCTCAGTTGGTTAAACATCCGACTTCAGCTCAGGTCGTGATCTCACGGTCCGTGAGTTCGAGCCCCGCGTCGGGCTCTGTGCTGACAGCTCGGAGCCTGGAGCCTGCTTCGGATTCTGTGTCTTCCTCTCTCTCTCTCTCTCTCTCTCTCTCTCTCTCTCTCTCTCTCTCTGCCCCTCCCCTGCTCACCCTCTGTCTCTGTCAAAAATAAAATAAAACATGAAAATAATTTTTTTTTTTAAAAGAAAGCTGCCAGGGCCTGATACCAGCCCTGTTTCAAAGATGGTTTTTGCACGTTGAATTGGTGCCAGAGCCAGAGGTAGAACCCATTTTGATTTCAAGTCTTGGTACCTACCCACCCCCCCTGCTGTCCGACTTGTTTTGATTTCTTTCTTTCTTTCTTTCTTTCTTTCTTTCTTTCTTTCTTTCCTTCCTTCCTTCCTTCCTTCCTTCCTTCTTTCTTTTCTTTTCTTTGAGAGAGAGAGGGCGCAAGTGAGCGAGGAGCAGAGAGAGAGAGAGAGAGAGAGAGAGAGAGAGAGGGAGAGAAGTGGGGTTCCCCTGAAGTGGGGCTCATGTTCACCACCTAATGCACAGTTCATGCTCCCCCCATTGGGGCTCGAGCTCACCTGATATGGGGCTTGAACTCATGAACCGTGAGCTCATGACCTGAGCCGAAGTCAGATGCTTAACCAACTGAACCACCCAGGCGCCCCTATTTTGAATTCTTGTAGCTCTAGGAACTGACAGAAGCAGTGTATATTTAGATCCATTGTTGACTTCTAGTAGACATTCAGGAGCACTTTTTATGTGTCGGGACAGTTGCCGATACATCATTTCATCCTCGGCATAGCCCTGGGAAGGCGTCATTATTCCAATTTTATAGATAAGGGAACGGAGTTCCCTCAGTGTCACACAGTCCCAAATGCTGGAATTGGAACTTTAATGAGGTCACCTGACCCTCATTCTACTTCACTTTCCAATAAAGCACACTGGATCTTAGGCTCCTTTGTTAACAGGCTCTCCGTGGTTCCTCTGGGCTCAAATCGACCTTTTCCGAAAGGGATCCAGAAAGCTTGTCGACCTGTTGTGCTGGAGAAGCATTTCAACGGCCAACATCAGAAACTGCCTGACTGATATTAGCAGAAGAGAATTTCTAGAAAGGAGTTTAGTTCATCGCAGAAACTTAGGTTGGGGAAGTAGGCTTGGAAAACAAGAGGAACAAAGAAAGGGTGGGCAGCTGGAATGAGTCACGCCAGAGGACCCAGCCAACGTGGATGGCCCCTGTTGCTTTGGATGGTGTTGGCACTGGATTATAGGTGTCCTCACTGCAGTCATTGCCACAGCAACCCTTGGAAACCAGAGATTGCCCACTTCCCACTGCCAGCGCAGATTCTCCATACTGTTCCTTTTTTCTGAACCAGACCCAGGCGGGGTCCCTGGTTGGCCAAACCCAGGTGTGTGCCCATGACTTTTTCCGCAAAGACTGATGGGAAAGCATGCCCCTGGCTTGGCTTCCGAAGTGGGGAGAAGTTCTACCTCCCACTAAGACTCACACGGTGAGGAATTTCCCAGATAGAACAGGGGGATTCAGATGTTAGGCGGTCCCTGAAAACTATGAATCTCTACTACCCACTCCTCCCCCAAACACACTCACCGAATCATAGGTTGCCTGTTTCTTTGTTTCTTTTTTTAAATATTTATTTATTTTTGAGACACACACACACACACACACACACACACACAGTGTGAGTGGGGGGAGGGATGGAGAGAGGGAGACACAGAATCCGAAGCAGGCTCCGGGCTCTGAGCTGTCAGCACAGAGCCCGATGCGGGGCTCGAACCCACGAGACGTGAGATCATGACCTGAGTCGAAGTCGGACGCTTAACCCAATGAGCCACCCGGGCGCACCGGTTACCTCTCTGTTTCTAACCGCCACTGCCTTCCCACACCCCCTACACCTTGTCACAGACTCGGTCCAACATGCAGAGATGATGTAGGTGAAAGTGCTTGGGGGAAGTGGTTTGTTAATGCTTATCCTGACCTCTCATCCAGGAGCCCCTGATCTGGGTTTATTGCTGTTGTCCAGCCCCGTCGACAGGAGCACAGAGTTAGAACTAAAGACCGTCTCCCAGCTCGTGGGTCCCCCCACCCCCGCCCCGCCCTGGCTGAGGGATGAGATCCATTGTTCCCTCGTGCCCTGGTCTGCTTTCCTCTCCTGGGCGCCCCACGGAGGTGTTTGTTCCCCTGCAAGGATCTGCACCCGCGGGCCCCACGGGGTGGTGACCGCATGGCCCCGTCTGCTTCTTAGAAGTGAAGTGTGTGGCAGGCGCATTGCCTCCCGGTTCCTTTGGCCGGGTCGGCGGGGCCCCGCGTGCACAGGGCTGTGGCTCTTGCAGGGTTTCCTTGATTCGGCCGCGGGGACCCTGTGTCCACCGTGACCTGTTTGCCCAGCCACTCCCCTTCCTTCCTCGCAGGCTTCTTTCGGTTGCCCGCTCACCGCCACAGAAGTGGGGGCCGGGCACCTGCCTTGCAGAGACAGCAGGTGCCCCCGTTCTGCCCTGAGCCTCCAGCCCTCTTGCTCTCCAGCTCTTCCCCCTTCGAGCACTGGTTTTGCCCCCCACGCCACCTCCGCTGCCTTCCCAAGTCACTTCTGGTCTCAGGGCCGGGGTCCAGCGGGGCACCCGTGGGGTCTGGCGCTTTTTTATCAACCCATCTGGGAGCGCCCAGGCCCGGGCATTTTATCCTGCTTCTTCCCTTCCCTTTGCAGTGGTTCTGTAGGCGGAAAGTGGAAAACCTCGGGCTTTGGGATCACAGAACCAAGTTGGCAGTGGGGGCCTGTCACACAGCTGTGATCCCGGGCAATCCTAATCTCCCTGAGCCTCGATTACCTATTCCGGATGAACGGGGATAAGGATGCCCGAGTGACGCTTAACTGAGCCAATGGGCAGCCGGGCGCCTAGTAGATCCTTGCATGACAGTTCCCTTCCTCGTGCTCATTCCGGCCCCCAGAGACCCAGACCGCCACCCGGCCCAGCACTGTCCCTATTACGGCTGTCTACAGGGAGCCCTGAATTGGGGACACGATCTCCGTGGTAACAAGGAGACTAATAATAGGTTTTTAAAGCCTAGAGTACCTCTCGGAGGCTCTCTTTTTGATGGAGTAAAAACTACTGAAAGAACACAGAAACAGAGGATGATTCGAAAGGAGTGTCCGTCTACACATGTCTGACGTGAATCACTCGAGAATCTTCCTCCTGGCAGGACTTTTTCTCTAGAGCTTCACCAGCCAACTGGCGGAAGGTGCTGGTGGAATTTAAGATGACCTTTGCTCCCTGGTGTCTCTCCTGCGATTAGTTCTATGGCCAAAGGGGAATGATCCGGGGTGGGCCTGATGTGATAACAGGACCCCTTTGAAGACAAGAGGAAGTCCGAGATATTCCAGCGTGAGAAGGACTCACTTCGAGGAACTATTAGGGGCCTGGGTACGGCACAGCACATGAAGAATGCAGGCCCCTCTAGAAGCTGGGCAGCCAGCGAGGAAACCTGCAGAGAAGCTGGGCCCAGAGCTCCAAAGCAACGCATTCAGCCAACAGCCTTGTGAAGGTGGAAACGCATTCTTCCCCAGAGGCCTAAGCAGAGACCGCGCTGAGCCTGCCCCACTTCTTTTTTTTTTTTTTTTTTTTTAATTTTTTTTTTTTTTTAATTTTTTTTTTCAACGTTTATTTATTTTTGGGACAGAGAGAGACAGAGCATGAACGGGGGAGGGGCAGAGAGAGAGAGGGAGACACAGAATCGGAAACAGGCTCCAGGCTCTGAGCCATCAGCCCAGAGCCCGACGCGGGGCTCGAACTCACGGACCGCGAGATCGTGACCTGGCTGAAGTCGGACGCTCAACCGACCGCGCCACCCAGGCGCCCCAAGCCTGCCCCACTTCTGATCCAGAGCTCTGAAAGATAATAAATGGGGGTCGGGTTAAGCTATGCGTGTGCGTTCATGGTGGCAATAGAAAACTAATACAGCCATTAATAGGGGCAGGCGGGGGCTGTGGTCTATGGGTTAGGGTTAGGGTTGGGGGTTAGGGGTTAGGGTTGGGAGTGGTTGACCCACCTGTGGAAGCCGCTGTACCACTCCAACTGATTGTTGTCATGGGGAAGAAACCCAATGTTTCTGGATCTCTCCATTGTTTCAGAACGGCCAAAAACTTAGGCAGCATGAAATACAGTATCCTGATTTAAAAAAAATAAAATAAAACACATCGCTGGGTAAGTGTGGCTGCGATTCCTTCGCTTGAGAGTTTGTCTTGATGGGGAGTTCCTACTTTTTGTTTGAGGAGTTGCCTGAAGTCTCTTGTCTTGCATACTATGTGCACAGTGAGTGAGGATAGGGTTTCTCTGGAAAGCCTTGGCTCAGAAATCAGCAGTTCAGTACTGAGGTTTTGGAGAGGACAACGGAGGGGCTTTGGGAGATGATGTGGGGCTCCCACCCTTTTGGATGTGTGATGGAAATTCACACCATACTTCTATACCATTTCAGGGCCCCGTCCTGCTAGACGGGCGGGTAGGGAACGGAATTATAGTGCAATCCAATAAACGCACCCAACCCGATCATTTACATTTTGAGTAGCTGTCTCTTTTAGATGACCCTGGTGGCCCAGTTATTCGGCATTCTGCCCTTTGCCCTCCCCCACAGCAGAAGGTGGCTGCTCCTATGGGGAAAGTGTGGCTTACATGCACCACCTTCACACGGGTGGTGTCCTCTGAATTCTGGCCTGGCAGGGTGTGGAACAGTGGTGCAGGCTCGAGGGGGGCTGGTCCAGGCCACTCCGCAGAATAATGACCACCGAGATGCAGTGGGTGTTATTTGGCTATTTGGCACTAGCATAGCAGGACTCCACTGGTGAGCCCACAGTCCTGGTCGTTTTCCTCTGTCCCCAAGTGCCTGACCACTGCAGCCACTATCCAACCCCAGGCCTCTCTGTTCTCCCATGGGCCCTCTCAGTGCCTCCTGCCCCTCACACCGGGGTCTCTGTGTGCCACCTGTAGGTGGCAGGCCTACCTACCTTCTGGAAGGCTTGCCACTGGCCTGGAAGGTCTCTGGTTCCCACACACCTTACCTGCTGTGTCTCAGCCTCTACCCTGGGTCTCCCCTGGGCTGGATAGAAGTGGCAAGCTTTGCTTTTCTCTCCTGGGGAATGTCCAGGCTGCAAGGGGCTGGCTAGTGACTTCCTACTCCGCACGTGTAGGCCACAGTGATGCAGGTGTGTGGGATTTACAGATAAGGAAACCGAAAGTGGAAAGTGCTTCAGGAGTGCTGTCCCTGCTGTCATGGGCTCAGCGGTTAGATGACAGAATGCCCCTGAAACCATCTGAGAAAATCTGACTACTGGTAGGGATTCCTCTGCAACAGGCAATTTCAGACAACAAGCCTAAGTAGTGGGAGGAAGTCGTACAAAGTGCTCGTTGCTGCGGGGGCTGGGGGGCGCCCGGGTGGCTCAGTCGGTGAAGCATCCGACTTTTGGCTCAGGTGGTGATCTTGCGGTGGTGAGTTGGAGCCCTGCATCAGGCTCTGTGCTGACAGCTCGGGGCCTGCAGCCTGCTTCGGGTTCTGTGTCGCCCTCTGTCTCTGCCCCTCCCCTGCTCACACTCTGTCTGTCTCCGAAAAATGAATAAACCTTTAAAAACTTTAAAAAAAAAAAAAAAGCATTTGAGGGGCGCCTGGGTGGCTAAGCGTACAGTTTCAGCTCAGGTCGTGATCTCACGGTCCGTGGGTTCGTGCCCCGCATCAGGCTCTCTGCTGGCAGCTCGGGGCCTGCTTGGGATTCTCTCTCCCCCTCTCTCTCTGCACCTCCCCCACTTACGTGCCGCATGCTCGCGCTCTCACTCTTTCAAAAATAAACATTCAACAAAGCACTTCAACATTGAATTCAGTTCAATATCAAGTCCCATCAGCATCAGCTGTGCTGATTTCCTTTCCGTGGCTGTTCCCCCCTTTCAGAGCCCACTGGCGGCGTCAGGGCCCTTGACAAAAGGAACGGAATGTGGGTCACCATGACCCATTTCCATCTCAAGTTTGAAATTAATCGTGGTGCTCTGGGGACTTTGGGCTGTCATCCAGCTGAACAGCAGGCACCCCCACTCCCAGCGCCCTGGTTTTTGATGCTCACCAAGGTCAGTTACGCGGTCCCCCTTGGAGCCCCACCCCCACCCCCCCGAAGCACTGGCATTGCACACAAGTGCACAGGCACGCATCAGGGAGGCGGATGTCATCTCTGGGTGTCATATACAATTTAGATATGAGAGGAACTGAGCCAGCCGTAAGCCGGCGGGGCTAAGGCAGTTGGAGTAAGAAAGCTAAGGCCAGGTTTGCTCGAAGGCTGGCAATCTGGGCTCAGAGCCCAACTCTACCGCTCACCGAACTGTGGAGGGCGGGCTAGTGGTTACCCTCTCAGAGGCTGTTTCCACATGTGTGAGACGGGGGCTGTCTGAGTACCTGCTTCATGGAGTTGTGTCCAATAAAAAATGCAAGTGTGTGTAAAAGGCTCAGCCTCTTCTGGCCCAAGCGTTTGGGAGATGGTTGTTGCTATTTTAAATTATGTCATTACTATTGTGAAGAGGTCAGATTAGTGGTTTGAGTTGGGACGTTGTTCAGGGAATTGAAGAGGAGGGATTTCTCCAAAGGGGCCGTCCTCCCAATTTCTATGGAAGAAGGGCCAGAGGGCACAGAGTGGGGTTTGGACAAGTCCTTTCTGCTAGTGCTGAAAGAAACATTGTGAGTGTGTGTGTGTGTGTGTGTGTGTGCGCGCGCGCGTGCATGTGTTGGGGAGGGGGGTGGAGACGCAGAAGATACCAAGCCCAGGGGAATAAAGGAAGGGAGGTACAGAGCTGGGACAGAGCTGGTCTAAATGCAGTGTTGCAGGGAGGGGCGCCTGGGGGGCTCAGTCGGTTGAGCGTCTGACTTTGACTCAGGTCATGATCTCGTGGTCTGTGAGTTCGAGCCCCCCCCCATCAGGCCCTGTGCTGACAGCTCAGAGCCTGGAGCCTGTTTCAGATTCTGTGTCTCGCTCTCTCTCTGCCCTTCCCCCACTCATGCTCTGTCTGTCTCTCTCTCTCTGCAAAAGTAAATAAACTTAAAAAAAAGAGAAAAAAAATTAAAAAAAATAAATAAATGCAGTGTTGCAGGGAGTGAAACTGACCAGGAGCAGGGAAGGAATGGTTACAAAGTAGCCCGCTGTGTTCAGATACCTCATTCTGTGAAACCCAGAGATTTGTCTTTGCCCTGTCTTTGTTTTTTCTTTCCGCGGGCACGCCAGTTCTGCCTGATCTCCTTTGAATCATAAACTCTTTTACAACACTGAAGAACCTCTCCCTCAGAAAATGAAACATCAGGGTATATGCATAGACACAACTTCCAATTTTAGCGGTTTCTCAGATCCTAGGTTAAACGCTCTTATTTTCAACTATTTTCTAAATGGGGCCCACAGCTTCTGAATATTCATTCAGGTAAACTCTTACACATACTTCAGAACCCTGCTCAAATGTCCCCTCTTAAACAGAGCTTTCTACCATGCCCAGATCAGTTGGGCAGCCCTTCTTCGCACTCTCATTGTTTACCCCTATATTAGATCCCATAATCTATAAAATACTGTAATTACTCATTTCTGGTTGGTCTTCTCTACTAGACTGGGAGCTCGTATTCAGCTATCTTACTCAGGTTTTTTTTTATCCCTTTTTTAAATTTTTATTTAGAGAGAGGGAGAGAAAAAACGAGTGGGGAGGGGCAGAGAGAGGGAGAAAGAATCCCAAGCAGGCTCTGCACGGCGGGCGCAGAGCCCGACGCAGGGCTCGATCTCGCGAACCATGAGGTCTTGGTAGAAACCAAGAGTCAGACACCCCACCGACTGAGCCGCCCAGGCGCCCCATAGCCTACTCATTTTTCAGTCCCAGTGCCTAGCACAGAAATGGTGACAGAATGGAGTACAAATGAAGATCATGAGTTCCGGCTTGAGTTGCAGAGAAATCTTCTCTACCTTCTGTGAATGGGAGAAAAGAATGGGAAGCTGTATGTGGTGGAGTTTCTTGTGGGAGTTCTGCCAGTCTTCCAGGACAGCTGTGCGCCAGCCTGCAGACCCAACAGCCACTTTGGCTCTCAGAAGATAAGGAATTGTCAACACGAGTGGAGTAATTGGGAAGATCTGGTGGGAAAGTCGCCTTGGCCTCGTAGATTTCCCCCATCGATTAGATAAGGGAGTGTGTAATTGGCAGGGTGCTGGCAGGGAAGCGTGCTTTGAAGTTTCAGGGTGATTCTGCTCGGGAATGGCTCTGGTCCCTGGGTGGCCGGGTGACAGCGATACTCCAGGTACCCAGGGATAACCTACCTGATCAAGGGCAGGAGAGGATAGCTGCTCTTCGGACGGCAGACGGCACCTGTCTTTTTCCCTAGAGGTGTCAGGGGGAGGTCCCTTGCCCCTGGTCCTTTCTGGGGCCCATCTGGATGGAGTGTCAGCCCCCACAAAAGCTCTGGTCTCTGGCAAGAGATATGGCTTGGAGACTTCGAGCTTGGAGGGCAGGGGCCCAGCTGCCGGAAGGCACCTTGGGGTCTACTGGTTGGAAACTCCTTCTCTACAGCACTAACCCTTGGTGAGGGCCGTGGATACTGTGCCGTGGCTCATTTACCGAGAACACACTCAGCGGGCTTGGGAGGGGGCCGATCTCCCGTTTCCCCATGAGAGATCTCAGGAGGGCAGTAAAGCTCCTTCTGAAATGATTTCGTTTAAAAGCTTCTGACAAAGAGCCAGCACACTGCCTTCCACATTGCGCCTTCACCCTCCAGAATTCTCCCGCTGATCTCCTTTCCTCCCCTACCTCAGCTCCGCGACAGAGGTGGGAAGGTATTAGTTCCACCATTTTATGGATGGAGAGATCTCGCTTTATTTGCTGATGCGGGGGTGGGGTGGGGTGGGGGGAAGGGGTTGCTTGAAAAGTGAAGTTTGTTCCGGCACCAAGGCTCTCAACTACAGGGGCAGACAACATTGCCCATCTTCCCCAAACTTCTCAAGTTTTTCTGCTGGCTAAATAATTAGGTTGACATAAGACAGATTAAGAGGAGAAAAACGAGCTTCTTTTGGATGAGAGCCCCATAAAAATAGGGGACTCCCTGGCAGGCAGGTAGTCGAGGCTGAGAGATCATAACCAAGCTAAGGAGAAGAGGGGAGAGGTGTGGGGCTTGGGAGGAGAGGAGGAAGACATTTCACAGGAAGATGAGAAGGACAAATACTTGGTAAATATTCTCCAGGCCATGCAGATAAGTCTTTCCGATATAAAAAGCTATCTTTGGTAACAGCTCTCTTCCTGGTACAGCCACCCCCGCCCCCATCTAAATTCTTTCAGGTAGTTAAGGGGAAGGTAAAAAGCTCTTCTTGAGTCTGCTGAGCCCTGATTGTCTTTAATCTCGAAATAATGCACATGCCAGAGCGGCCCATTCTAGGGTGACGTATTCTGCTCCCGTCAATCCCCGAAAGACCCAACTTGGGCTCTTTGTGTCCACACGAGAGGATAAAGGGTCTCCGTGGAGGCAGGCTATGAAGACTTCCCCAGAATGCCAGGGCAGTCCTGGGGGCGCCTGGGTGGCGCAGTCGGTTAAGCGTCCGACTTCAGCCAGGTCACCATCTCGCGGTCCGTGAGTTCGAGCCCCGTGTCAGGCTCTGGGCTGATGGCTCGGAGCCTGGAGCCTGTTTCCAATTCTGTGTCTCCCTCTCTCTCTGCCCCTCCCCCGTTCATGCTCTGTCTCTCTCTGTCCCAAAAATAAATAAACGTTGAAAAAAAAAAAATTTAAAAAAAAGAATGCCAGGGCAGTCCTGATGTGCTGTCTGCCACCCGCCCTGAGTCATACTTCACCGCCTTGACAAAGGTGGTAAGATTCCAAGACATCCATTTCTGGGTGCAGGGGCAGATCCCTCGGTGGAGAGAGCTGAGCCTGCGGTGGTGGTGTAATGGCTCAGGTCACGTCCCCGGGGGAGTTAGCAGCGGGGTGACCACATCCACCGTAGTCCCCAGATGCCCAGAAAGGTCCTGTTGTTCCTCTGTGGGCATAACGGAAGCTCTCCAACTGCTTGGGAAATGCTTGGGGCTTGGCGAAGCGCAACGCACTTTCTTTCTTTCTCACGGAGTACTTTTTTTTTTTAATTTTTTTTTTTCAACGTTTATTTTTTATTTTTGGGACAGAGAGAGACAGAGCATGAACAGGGGAGGGGCAGAGAGAGAGGGAGACACAGAATCGGAAACAGGCTCCAGGCTCCGAGCCATCAGCCCAGAGCCTGACGCGGGGCTCGAACTCACGGACCGCGAGATCGTGACCTGGCTGAAGTCGGACACTTAACCGACTGCGCCACCCAGGCGCCCCCTCACGGAGTACTTTTTCCTGCTCTCCATGTTGCCGGCCTGTTTATTTGGAGTGAAACTGAATCCATATGTTTGGGGGCCTGGATTGTCTTGATCCTCTGCGGCACGATTTCCTTGAAGATTGTTCGGGGCCCCGGGGGACGCCTGGGTGGCTCAGGTGGTTAAGTGTCGGACTTTGGCTCAGGTCATGATCTCGAAGTTTGTGAGTTCGAGCCCCGCATGGAGGTCTCTGCTGTCAGCGGTGAGCCTGCTTCAGATCCTTTGTCTCCCTCTCTCTCTGCCCCTCCCTGCTCGCTCACACACTCTCTCTCTTTCCCTCTCACTCAAAAATAGACATTAAAAAAAATTGTTTGGGGTCCCCAAGTTTTGGATCTTTTGCCTTGGAAGGAGTTTATCACATCTTGCCGCAAGATAGTATAAACTCCTAAGGGAATGTGTTTCCATGGCTCCGGGAAGGATGTGTGGATACAGGTGGGAGAGATGGCCTTCCCGTCCTTTAGGTAAAGCTGTCTTCCCAGGAGTGAGAAAACACACACTATCCTCTGAGGGTCTGCAAAGCAGAGATGAGGGTTATATTCTTCCCCTCGTGGTTCCCCATTGGGAATCAGCCATGGCTCTTTGGGGGGCCAGCATATGGAGGGGCCTCCGGTCTCTCCCCGAGCTCCTTCCCTTGAGAAACGGACTCTCTCAACCCCTGTTGGCCTGGTGTTGTCTATGTATCTTCATATCAAAGGAATGTCAGAGTCCCGTGCTCAGGGAGGCGTACAGATTTGGCCCCAACCTTGTTGTTTCCTTTTCAGCACAAAACAGAGAAGGGCTTTTCTCCAAAGAGCCTATTCTAGCACTTTCTCGGGGGTGGCAGGAAAGGCATTGTGCTAAGACACCTGAAAATCACAAAGACACTGAAGACCTGTGGTATTTTCTAGAGAGCCAGACCAAAGGCCAGGCTGACAGGCGACTTGGAAGGTGGGCATTTATCTGCTCTCCTTGGAAGAAATCCCAGCATATATTCGGTGGCATCTGATGCAGCCAGGACTGTGAGGTGTGTTAATTCTATGCCCCGGCAGTATACGTGTCCTTTATGCTGCATGTGATTTTGGGGGTGAGGGGATTCTCTGTGCCACACTGATATACTTACACACACACACACACACACACACACACACACACACACAGTGTCTGATGACTGGAAGTCTCCAGTTAGAATCATATTTCTTTAAGTACAAACTTTCAGCTATACGATGAATAAGGTCTGAGGATCTTTTTTTTCCTTTCTAATGTTTGTTTATTTTTGAGAGAGAGAGTATGAGTTGGGGAGGGGCAGAGAGAGGGAGACACAGAATCCGAAGCAGGCTCCAGGCCCTGAGCTGAAGCACAGAGCCCGACGCGGGGCTCGAACTCAAGAACTACGAGATCATGACCTGAGCTGAAGTCGGATGCTTATCTGACTGAGCCACCCAGGCGCCCCTTTAATTTTTAAAAAAAAATTTTTTTAAATGTTTTTATTCATTTTTAAGACATAGAACATGAACAGGGGAGGGGCAGAGAGAGAGGGAGACACAATCTGAAGCAGGCTCCAGGCTCTGAGCTGTCAGCACAGAACCCGACATGGGGCCCAGACCCAAGAACCTCAAGATTATGACCTGAGCCAAAGTCCAACGCTTAACCAACTGAGCCACCCAGGCACCCCTGAGGATTTAGGTAAACATGATTATGTCTGATAGCATTGTATTGTATAATTGAAATTTGCCAAGAGGGTAGAACCTACGTGTTCTCTCGCACACGAGAGAAACACGAGGTTCATTAAACCGATGGTAGAAATACTTTCACAATGCATACATACATCAAATAACCATGATGTCTCCTTTAAATATCTTACAATTTCATATTGTCAGTTGTACCTCAAGTAAGCTGAAATAAAGCAAAAATTAGAAAAATCAGATAAGCAAACAACAAAGAATAGACTTGTATTTCTTTAGCTTAAGCCCCCTGTTCTTGTTAAACTGTCAAGAACATTGGAGCTTCAGGTTCTGGGCATTTTGGTGGGGAGACTCTGGGAAAGACAACCGGAGGAGTTGGGGGGTCCAGAGTGTGCTTTGCAGAAGCCCCACCAAGAGGTAGAGTTGAGGGAAGAGTGTCCAGGATAGAGAGAAAACAAACTTCACAAATCAGTAAGGGGCCTGCTTGCTCTGCATTTTGGGTTTCTTTTCTTTTTTCTTTTCCTTTTCTTCTTCTTCTTCTTCTTCTTCTTCTTCTTCTTCTTCTTCTTCTCCTTCTCCTTCTCCTTCTCCTCCTCCTCCTCCTCCTTTTCCTTTTTCTTCTCCTTCTTCTCTTTCTTCTTCTCCTTCTCCTTTTTTTCTTGAGAGAGAGAGAGAGAGAGAGAGAGAGAGAGAGAGAGAGAGAGAGAAAGGAAGAATCCTAAGCAGGCTCCACACTCAGCATGGAGCCCGATGCGGGGCTCCATCCCACAACCCCCGGGATCATGACCTGAGCCAAAATCAAGACTTGGTTGCTCAAACAGCTGAGCCACCCTGGCGCCCCTTGGGTTTCTTTTAAAACTGGAAGTTGGGGCGCCTGGGTGGCACAGTCGGTTAAGCGTCCGACTTCAGCCAGGTCACGATCTCGCGGTCCGGGAGTTCGAGCCCCGCGTCGGGCTCTGGGCTGATGGCTCGGAGCCTGGAGCCTGTTTCCGATTCTGTGTCTCCCTCTCTCTCTGCCCCTCCTCCGTTCATGCTCCTGTCCTCTCTGTCCCAAAAATAATAAAAAACGTTGAAAAAAAAAATTTTAAACTGGAAGCATTATCTTGTTTGTAAACAATATGTCCTAACGCCTTCAAGAAGTTATCGTACAAGGGCACCCGGCTCACATGGGCTCTTGATCTCGGGGTTGTGAGTTCGATCTCCACGTTGGGTGTAGAGCCTACTAAAAAAAATTTAAAGACATACATAACATTTATTCATACGTAAATACTTTAAAAATAGGAAGTAATTGTATAGTTTATGATGGAGATGCCTGCTCTGGGAACCCGAGGAGACTGTGCACGGGCTCACCGTGTGGGTGCGGTTTGAACTGCATCTTCTGGAGAGAGTCCATAGCTTCCGTGAGAATCAGAGTCCTGAGGAGGCGGAGCCAGGAGACCTGGCCTGAGTCTCTGAGCATTCACAGTTCAGGGTCAGTGGCGCCTTTACCCCCGCACCCCCCCCCAACCCCCAGGGCCCAGGCACTGAGACAGACCGGCCTGCTCTAGGACCCGGCTGCCCATCCCAGGCTTCGAAAGGCCCTTCTGCCATCATGTGAGCCCCATCCTTCAAAAGGCTTCATGCCTCCTTTCGCCTTAGGAAAGAAAAGCTAACAGTTGTTCTGGCTATCAAAGTAGACCCTTAGAAAAATACAGAAAAATGTAGCGAAGGAAATAAAAATCAGTCATAATCCTGCTAACGAATTTTGAGGTGTTCCCTTCCAGGTTTTCTCCTTTCCTTTTGTGCGTTTTTTTTTAATGTTTATTTATTTATTTGGGGAGAGAGAGAGAGTGGGGAGGGGGCAGAGAGAGAGAGAGAGAGAGAGAGAGAGAGAGAGAGAGAATCCCAAGCAGGCTCTGTGCTGTCAGACCCCGACGCGGGGCTCGAACCCACAAACCATGAGATCGTGACCTGAGCCGAAGTCGGACCCTTAACCGACTAAGCCACCCAGACGCCCCTCTTGTGTAGTTTTTAAGAGAGAGTTGAGATCACAGTGTGTCTATGAATAGAGCCCTTTTCACTTAACATTACATCATAATCCTCTTGCTTGCCATTAAAAAGCCTTCATTAGCATCGCGTTCAGCGGCTTAACAACGTTCTGTTGTACGTCCATGCTAGAACTAACACCCCCATTCTTCTCGCGTTGGGCATTTGCATCGTTCCTAGCTTTTTGCTCTAATAAATAATTCAGTGAGAAGCCTCTTTGGGCAAGAGGCCGTGCTTACGTTTGAGATCATTTCTCTATGATAGATTTCTAGAAGTCTCTTGTGCGTCGTGAGGATACCAGGAGTTAAGAGGTTGCTGAGACCCGCCCGCGAAGCGTGGATGTTGCTGAAGACCACGGGTGGCGAGGCCAGGCCAGGCCTCAAGTTTGCCGGGTTCCTGCCCGGAGCTCGACGCACCTCTAGGTGCCGTAGGCGGAGTGGAGACTTAAGAAGTCAGAACCAGTCTTTATCTCTGAGAATGTGGTTGTGTGGTGTGGACTCACAGCGCACAGAAATAGCCTCAAGGAAGAGGTCCTGTGTCTCAGATCCTTGGGGCAGCCAGGCACGAGTTTTAGACCCCGATAGGGGCTTTTGGTGTGTGTTTACCTGGCATTTTCTGGAAAAGGAGCTTTCATCACCTCAGAATCTTCCATCTGTAGAGCTGCGAAGCCTTACCCACTTAGTGACGGTTTGGGGTGTGCGGATGGGAAGTAAAATGAATTTTCTCCATTTATTTTTTCTTTTACTATTTCATTCTATGGTTTTTTTTTATAATAGAAAAAATACGGTAAACTTCTCATGTGCCATTAAGATGACCGAAAGAGGGGCGCCTGGGTGGCGCAGTCGGTTAAGCGTCCGACTTCAGCCAGGTCACGATCTCGCGGTCCGTGAGTTCGAGCCCCGCGTCGGGCTCTGGGCTGATGGCTCGGAGCCTGGAGCCTGTTTCCGATTCTGTGTCTCCCTCTCTCTCTGCCCCTCCCCCGTTCATGCTCTGTCTCTCTCTGTCCCAAAAATAAATAAAAACGTTGAAAAAAAAAAAATTAAAAAAAAAAAAAAAAGATGACCGAAAGAGCATCCTGAGAAGATGACTGTCTGGGGCGGGGGGGGGGGGGGGGCTCCTGGGTGACTCAGTTGGTTAAGTTGGTCTGACTCTTGGTTTCAGCTCAGGTCATGATCTTGCGGTTTGTGGGTCCGAGCCCGGCATCAGGCTCTGCGCTGACAGCTTCGGGTTCTGTGTCTCCCTCTCTCTCTGCCCTTCCCCCCACTTGCACTCTGTCTCTCTCTCTGTCTCTCTGTCTCTCTCTCTCTCAAAAATAAATAAGTATTAAAAAAAAAAGACAGGGTTCTGGCTAGGGCGACCTTGAGGTTAGGGTGCAGGAGAGGCCATCGCCCACACCCAGCAGGTGCCAGGCAGATATTGGCAGCATGAGTCACCTGTCCCTGCAGCGACCTACCAATCCGTTCGCATATAAATCTGCTCCTGCCAGCACAAGCCACTGTTACGTGAGCCTGCTGCCTACAGGATCGTGTTATCAGAACATGATGTGTTGTAAGCGTGTGGCATTTTTGGTAATACCCACCAGTGTTTTCTCATCCCTGTGCCAAAGCCTCAGCCCTCAACTGGTTGCTAAGAGTTAAAGGAGCTTCTTACTGGTCATTCCTGGTCATCCGAAGAGCCAGCCAGCTCTGCCAACATGGAAAAGTCAAGGAGACTTTTCCAACATGGAAAAGTCAAGTGGTCACTGCGTGGCTTCCGGCCCTTTCCCTGCGGGGCCAGAATGAAACGTGCATGTGGAAATGGACAGCCATCACGCATATTTATTTTCTACAACCTGTTCTGACCACGTCTGTCGTTTGGCCATGAGAGCCACGTTCTAGGGTGCGGGCTTGTCCGGGCATCTCCACTGGACAGACGCCTACAGTTGCAGGACTTCCACAGAACATGATCTCAGTTCAGCTTGTCGTTAGAGTTCATGGATTCTGTCAGGTTGAGTGCCAACAGCCAGCACAGCTGTGTCTCATTGCTCCGTTTCCCTTGTGGATGTCCCCTGTCTGTGGGATCTCCCCTGTCTGGAGAGTACAGGTCTCTACTGGAAGGGTCTATGTGCAGAGCATCTTCCACTTGACTGCTTCTATAGGTTTAGCTGACTTATTTTTCTTCCCTTGACTCTTGGCTTGTACAGAATAAATCCCTTTCCCACTGATTGCCACTCTCCTTTCCTTTGATCTTTTGTTTTCTCCAGACCCAGAATCACTTAGTCTCCCGAAGGGCTTGAATCTACCTGTAATTTTTGCACCCATTACAGTCATCATATCAAGCCTCATTGTTATTTGGCCCCAGGTGCATTGGCCAAAGGCACGGAACCCCACCATGAGACAGATGACAGGAACCGGCCACTGTACACCCCTCAGATCCAGGGACTACCCCCCCCCCCCCCCCCCCCCCCCCCAGTAAAGAGCAGAAAAACCTCAACAAATGTATGTCTGACCACTGCCAGCCCTAATCCATAATGCAAAAGAAACAAGCAGGTAACTTTCAAAATGTAATCCTTTGTTGGTGGTTGTAGGAGAGAGAGCTAAATGTTTAGACCTTCAGAGGATATCATTAAGAAATTCTTCCTCATATTTAATCAGACTTGCCTTGGCTATGACTTAAGCTTACATATTCTGGTTCTGTCCAGACAGAGACACTCTTCTCT
Organism: Lynx canadensis; assembly: GCF_007474595.2. Classification (NCBI taxonomy): domain Eukaryota; kingdom Metazoa; phylum Chordata; class Mammalia; order Carnivora; family Felidae; genus Lynx; species Lynx canadensis. Next base: position 15,254,456 of record NC_044307.1, read on the forward strand.
TCCCTACGTATGATATTGCTAATAATAAATTTTTTTAAGTTTTTATTTATTTATTTTTGAAAGAGAAAGCATGAATGGGAGAGGGACAGAGAGAGAGAGGGAGAGAGAGAGAATCCCAAGCAGGCTCCACACTGTCAGCACAGAGACCGATGCGGGGCTCAAACCCACAAACCATGAGATCATGACCTGAGCCGAACTTGGGGACATTTATGCGACTAAGCCTCCCAGGCGCCCCTCTAGTGATACATTTTTAATAAATTATATTTTATAAACTAAAGCTATAAAACAGTTCATATGTAGATAATTTTAATAAAACATGTAAGATGATCTTATATACTTCAATAGGACTTATATTTTATATTTAAATATTTTATTTAAAAAAATTTTAATGTATTTATTTTTGAGAGAGAGAGAAAGAGACAGGGTGTGAATGGGGTGGGGGAAGAGGGAGAGGGAGACACAGAATCTTAAGCAGACTCCAGACTCTGAGCTGTCAGCACAGAGCCCCACAAACTGTGAGATTGTGACCTGGGCTGAAGTCACTTAACCCACTGAGCCACCCAGGTGCCCCTATTTAAATAGTTTAGATTTATCAATATTTTACAAGGAGCATATGTTTGTATATAAAATGTCCTAGACTTCTAGACACAAAGCATGAAATGAGGTGTTTTATATTCTATATTGACGTATATCAAAAAATCTCTCCGGGGCGCCTGGGTGGCTCAGGGGGTTAAGCCTCCGACCTCTGCTCAGATCACGATCGCCCGGTTTGGGGGCCCAAGCCCTATGTCGGGCTCTGTGCTGACAGCTCAGAGCCAGGAGCCTGCTCCCCATTGTGTGTCTCCCTCCCTCTCTCTCTCTCTCTGCCCCTCCCTGACTCACACTGTGTCTCTCTCTCCCAAAATAAATAAACATTTAAAAAAAAATCTCCAAAATAGAGCCTATTTAAATATATTAAAATAAGCTAATATTTAGTTGATTTAATTTGGCTTCATACTGAAGGAACTCGACTTAAATATTTAATTATACTGTAGAGTAGATCTTAAACATACCTTAGGTTCTATTACTTTCGCCTAAATAACTGGCGCTACGGGCTCTTTTCAGACTGGAAAGCGGGGATCAGGTCAGGTCTGGCGCGCTCGCTGCAAGGTTAGCATCCGGGGGCCACAGCGCCCCCTACCGCCGCGCACGCCCGCGCCCTCACGGCTGTTTTTGCTCCCGCCCCGCAGGCATCGGCAAGAACGTCATCTGCGACCGCACGGCCACGCCGCTGGACGCCTTCCGCATGATGTCGGCCGCCCACTACTACCCCAAGCTCATGAGCATCATGGGCAACGTGCTGCGCTTCCTGCCGGCCTTCGTGCGCATGAAGCAGCTCATCGAGGAGGGCTACGTGGGCGAGCTTCTGGTGTGCGAGGTGCAGGTGCACGGCGGCAGCCTGCTGGGCAAGAAATACAACTGGAGCTGCGACGACCTGATGGGCGGCGGCGGCCTGCACTCGGTGGGCACCTACATCATCGACCTGCTCACCTTCCTGACCGGCCAGAAGGCCGTCAAGGTCCACGGGCTGCTCAAGACCTTCGTCAAGCAGACGGACCACATCAAGGGCATCCGCCAGATCACCAGCGACGACTTCTGCACCTTCCAGATGGTGCTGGAGGGCGGCGTGTGCTGCACCGTCACCCTCAACTTCAACGTGCCGGGCGAGTTCAAGCAGGACGTGACCGTGGTGGGCTCGGCCGGGCGCCTCCTGGCGGTGGGCACGGACCTGTACGGGCAGCGCAACAGCGCCCCCGAGCAGGAGCTGCTGCTACAGGACGCCACGCCCGTCAGCAACTCCCTGCTGCCCGAGAAGGCCTTCAGCGACATCCCCGCGCCCTACCTGCGCGGCACCATCAAGATGATGCAGGCCGTGCGCCAGGCCTTCCAGGACCAGGACGACCGGCGCACGTGGGACGGGCGGCCGCTCACCATGGCCGCCACCTTCGACGACTGCCTGTACGCCCTGTGCGTGGTGGACACCATCAAGAGGTCCAGCCAGACGGGCGAGTGGCAGAACATTGCCATCATGACGGAGGAGCCCGAGCTGAGCCCCGCCTACCTGATCAGCGAGGCCATGCGCCGGAGCAGGATGTCCCTGTACTGTTAGCACGGACTGGGGGACCCAGGGGGACTCAGGTCTTCAGCGTGGAGCCCGGAGAGGGGGAGGGCGTGCTGGGGCAGAGGTGGCCGCGAGGAGTGCGGGGGCGGGAAGGTGGAGGGGCAGGGTGAGTTAAGCGGCGCCTGGGAAGGTGAACCCCCAGCCTGGGTGAGGGGCACCTAATAAGACTGTCGCCGGCCGAGCCAACCGCCCGGGAGTGTTCAGGGGGCCTGTTCTTCCCGAGATCACCCCTGCGGGGCGTTTGCATGAGGAGGAGGTGGCTTAGCCTCTGTGGCCCCCTTACCATGAGAAGCAAAGAGGGGGTGCTTTCCTCCTCCCTCAGCCCTCCCCTACCCATCGGCCTCCTTGGCAAGCCAAATGCTCCCGCGACCCAGTGGCCAGCTCGGTGGGTGCCGGCTTCCCGGCCACCTGCCTCTGGCGGGAGAAGGCAAATCCTCACCCGTCCGCAGAAGCCTGTTAGTCTGGGGGGAGGCGGGGGTGCAGGGGGCTAATGAGAAAGCTCAAATTCCGGAAGGCCACTTAAAATATCTGGAGGAAAGACTACTTGGTAGCGGAGAGAACAGTGTGCTTGATTGATTGGTCGTCCTCTTAGGAAGCGGGAGGGTGTGTCTTCCTAATTGGTACCTTGCCCTGCGCCCCGCCCCCAGATGGGATAAGGGAGAGCCGGGAATAGCAAGTAAGCCCAGAGGAGAGCACCAGAACGCAGGCTGCGGAAGCAGAGTAGGCCGAGAATAAACAATAGCCCTTTGGGTTTGGCATCAGTTACAAAGCGGCGGGGAGCTGCCTTTAATCCTGTTTCCGGTGGGGTAGAACTAAGTGTAAAGGGATGTGGCGCTCAAGTGTCCTCTCCGGTGGCTCTCCAGTCAAGGGCACAGCCTGAATGGGTCAGTCCCGAGCCGCCCTCGCATGCTGCGGGCCCCATTTGTTGCAGTGGGGTTGTCCCAGCAGATGGGAAAGGGAGCCAGCCCTTGGCGGGCTTTGGTCTCCAACACCCGTGTCTCCTACCAAGCCGGTAAAGGACTTTTAGGAGATTCACCCGGCTTTGTGAATTTAAAAGGGAAGCCTTCGGTTCCACGCAGATATAATCGTCTTCCCTTAAAAAAAAAGAAAAAAGAACATGTCAAGGGTGTTTTCCTTAGCTTTGACCTTTGCTTTCAGGATTCTGACACCTGCAAGTTTTTGAATGGGTATTAAAACAGAAGGACAATTAAGGAACATCACTTTCAGTGTTTCTAATATGGGGTGTTAGAGCCACGGAGGGGTATCTTCACGTAGGGTTGAGAAGGGTCACGTTGGGGGGAAAAACGTATTTTTCCCCTCCTTGGTCTCTTGTCTCCCTTGTCACGCCCTGATTACAGAGAGCTATTACTGGAGATGACAGACGGCTGCAGGCTTGGAGTGGGGTGGTTGCAAAGGGGAACTGTTAGAGATGCACATACGCGCGCGCGCGCGCGCACACACACACACACACACACACACACACACACACACACAAGGGTTTGTCAGTCCTCACCACCACCAAATGTCGCTGAAATAGCTCTTAAAAATTCAGACCTCTCTCTTGAAAGAAACACCAAGTCATTTTGAAACTGGGAAATTATCCTTAATCCTTCACCCCCCCCCCATTAGACACTTGTCAGGGTTGACTGGGGAAGACGAGAACTTCTGAATCTCCATAGCTTTTGTTCACAGGCCACAGAAACCCAACGGTTGTCTTTGGCACACACCTGAGGTTTAGACGTCTTTTCAGATGACTGGCAGTAGGGGTAGAAGGGAATTTAAGCGGCCGAGAGCCCCTCCCCCCCCCCCCCCGCCCCCCCCACCCCCCCCCCCCCCCCCGGGCTCTGAGGAGGCAGAATCTGGAAACGAACAGTATATATAGTCCATTGTATTCTCCATTCTCCTCCCAGGGTCAATACACTGTGATGCCCAGGCTGCCCGGGGGGTGCTTGGTGGGCATGTCCAAACACCGCAGGAATGTTGGGTCATTTTCCAGCCCAGTGAGGAAGGATTGCCTTCCCCAGAAGAGTCACCCCACTGCTGCAACACGGCTAGGCGAGTCAGCTGGAACTCTCCAGGGTATGTTATGGTCCCTGACATCATTACTTCGTGGTGAGCATGCTGGCTTTCGTAGCTACCGACTCAGAACCAGAGATTTGGTAGCATAGATGTGCCCCAGTAATAGTGGGAGCAGACAGCCGTGCCGTGGACTCTGTCGGTTCAGGTTCTCCTAAATTGCCTTCTGGAGAAATAACTTTTGTAGGAACTGAGTGGAAAGAATTTTTTTTTTTTTTTCTATCTAGCCTGAAAGGCTGTGATTAAAGATGAAGGGAAAGAAAACTTAGATTAAACTCTATGGGTCTCATTTTCCTAAGTCGTTTATAATCTAAGTAGGGATATTCCAGGGGTTTTAATTTTATGTTTCTGTACTTAACCCAAAGACTTGGGAAGTTGTTTTTATTTTCTTCCAAAGGCCTCTGAGTCCTGTGATAAATAGTGTCTAAAACACAGATTCTCGTTTGAGGCTAGGGGATATAGAAAGAATATATATTCTTTCACAGAAGCATGAAAAATATTTTAGTGAGTGTTCTCAAATCCTACCTACTGAAATGCATGTAGCAGGTAGATACAGGAACGAGAGGAAGAAAAGACCTAGGTAGTTCATTTTTTAAATACAAAAATTCCCGGAGATGAGTTTAAGATATTTCTTTCGTGCTCCTTTTACCCCCGAACTACCACTTGGCAAACCTCGATTGCGAGCCGCAGCGGGCAGCTGAGATCTCAAGCTCCCCACAGGGCTCGCTGGGGCCAAGCCCCAACGCCGACTCGTGAGCTCTGGGGTCTGGGTTCTGTCAGCACCACTTTGACCCAGGATGAAGCCCCGAGCAGCGATCCGGCCCTTGTCTGCTTTGGTTACTGTGTTTCAAAGATCCGGTGTCCCAGAGGCACCGCCCTTAGGGTCTCACATTTAGTCCCTGCGGCTTGATTTGTTCCCGTTTTTCTGGGGACGCACGCCTCCGGTCCTGGAAACGTTGGCTCGTGCCACTGACTGAGAGAGGGGGGGGGCATCACGGGTTCTCACCTGGCATTCACAAGGGCTGGGGACGCTCTGGGCTTATTTGAAAAGTTTGGATTCTCTTGAGTGCTCTTCTGGAGAGCAAGTCCATGACCACCGTCAGCTTTTCTCTGACGTCCCCTCTCGGTGGGGAGAGATGTCGCAGGGTACCACACACACTCCTGATCTACTGGGCGGGAAATATCTGTGTGTCACATGTACGTGGACCCTGCGGTGGCAGCCGTGGCTGACTCCACTTTAAGCCGAGCTTCTCCCGGCCCCCTTCTCCCGTCTGCAGAGAGCCATCCAAGCATCCTCTGTGCACCACCATTTCTTGGTCATCCACCGTGCGCAGGGTATTTTAGGTGAATGATCTCGCTTAATGCCCTCGGCAACCCCGCGGCATTGGCTCTCGTTCTTCCCATTACACACGTGAGAAAACCGAGGCTCTGAAAGGAAGAGTGACTTGCGCACAGTCACACGGCGATTAAAGCAGAAGCTGCGTCACCTGGGTCCAACGCTTGTCTTCTCCAAACCACGCTGCCTCCCACGGAGAGAGGTGCGTACCCCTGAAGTTGTCGCCGGGCAGGAAAGCACTCCTCGCTGAACACTGAGGGGGCTGTCCTCACGCCCTGTGGCGCATCCGGGACTCATGCCGGGTGTGACTTGTGTGGGGCTCTACACCACTGCGGTCCGTACCCTCCCGCTGAGCAGAATGCCACATTTGATGTTCTGCCAGAAGGCTCCTGACAGGGCTGCGAATAGAAGTAGTCGGTGTCTCTGCCCCTTCCAAAATGGAAATAGCACTCAGCTTCCTTCCTTGAAAATCGACTTGCTGAGTCGGTTTCGATCGTCGGTGATGCAGCAAGCCGAGGAGCTGGGGATTTTCAAGACGTCATTGGCCGACCGTCATAGGTGGCCTTGGATCTTGCCCTTGGTGGTCTAACAGCGGCACGTGTTCTTCTCAGGGGGTGGGGCTTTTCCAGCTCATTTGCTTGTGACTCCGATTTTACCTGTGCGTTTTGCCTTCATACCTGCGCACTCTGTCAACTCTCTTCATCTTGGCTCAGAGCCGCAGCTGTTGAATTTGACCTGGGTCGGAAATTAGGTCTCCGGGAGGATCGCCTTTTATTGTGGCGGGGTTGGGGGGGGAAATGGCAGCACGCTGGGGAGACATCCCGGGGAGGAAGGAGCTCTGTTTGTCTCTGAAGGGATGTCAGAGCCCCGGGTACTCACATCCTGTTGTCACAGCCCCGAGAGGTTCGGTGACAGCAGAGGTCACCCCCGCTTCTTCGGACCTGCATTCTAAGTCCCTTGCGGCTGCACGTAGCACCGTCAGGGCTCTCAGATGGGGACAGGGAGGCAGAGAGGTGAAATGACTCGTCTGGGGTCCCCCGGCTAGTGGGTGAACGAGCGACAATTACAATTCAGACCTGTGACGACCGTATTGCCCCAGCTGCTGTGGTTGCATCCATTTCTTAGCAACTCTATTAGGTCTTGAGTGTCCTCAGAAACTAGCCGCTCTGCGTTTCCATCGTGATCGTGGTGCGAACAGTTACCCGTAGTCGGTGTTCTACGTGGCAAGGATGGGGGACGCAACACCACCTTTGGGGTTTCCCGGGGCCCGCTCTGCTTCTGTGGCCCTCCGCTCCCCTCCTAGGTGCAGAGTCAGGCCTCCTGCTTCACCTGTTGCCTCCTATTTGTTGGCCATCAGAGCCCTGAAGTTTTACAGGGCGGAGGCCATGACCTTGGAGAGCTCGTTGAAAACAAACTCTCAGAGCCCCTGCGCTCCAGTCCTTTTCGGGACAGGGAGGAGGGGCGGGGGGCCATGAAAGGAAAGCCGTGTGCGTCTGCAGTGGGGCTTCAGTCTTAAGCAGCAGCTGGCATGTTCTCCCTGGCCTGTCCGCACCCCCCCCCCCCCACCCGTGCCGCTGCCCCCCCCCCCCACCAGGCAGGGAAGCCGGCCAATGGCAGTGCTGAGTCTCCAGGGACGACCCTGACTGAGTCGGGCTCCCAGGACCTCCCGCAAGAGGAGCGAAGACCTCCCGCGCTGCCGTCAGGGGTGATGAGCTCGGTGGTCTGAGCCTGGAGGTGAGGCCAGCACCGTAGCCAAGTGACCGCAGCGGAAGGCGGTGGCCTCCTGAGCCTTCTCTTCCCCGGGTCAGTCCCTATTTCCTGGAGCCCTTGCGAGGGCCCCCGAAGCCCCTGGCTCTTGGCCAGGCCACTGAAGTGTCGCACTGCTGAATGCTCTTGAATCTGTTGTGCCCTCTTTTTGTTGAAACCAGCAGCAAGTAGAGTAATCCCAAGACGCGTCGCATGCAGTAGCTCTCCGCTTAGTGAAGCGTCAAAAGCTGGCCTGGGCCAGTGTGGGCAGGGCCTACAGCATAGCCATAGGGTCGTGCTGTTTCTGTCACTCCCCGTCCTGATCTCTGCTGTCCTCTGCAGCCGTCACAAGGGCTAAGCCGTTGGATGAGCCCCCATGGTTTCTCCTTATAAACGCAATGACCTACCTGTGACTCTGGTCTAACCCCAGGTTGAGAAACAAAACAAAAGCAAGTGACCCCACCAGCTACTTTGCGCCCCTCCTTCTCCTTCAGGCATCCAAACATATTTAAATATATTTAGTATTCTGCCCTGTGCCTTGCCCAGGGGAGGGAGAAGTTTCTAGCAATTACGGCTTTCTGTTTGCTGCCTGGTGCTTTTACTACTTTTTCTTCTTCTTTTTCTTTTTTTTTTTTTTTTTAACCCAAATTACATTTGTTTGGTTGATATTGTCAAGTATGTATTTATTGTGTTTTACAAACATGAGTATATATATATGTATGTATATGTATAAAACCAAACTTATATATAAAAAGTCAAGGCATGTATACTAGATATTTTAAAGAGTTATTTATCAAGGGGAAAAGATGTGTGTTATACAGTAAACAGAGTCTATATTTTATATATAATGTAGATAGCAAAAAATAGCTTATAAATTATAGAAGGTTTTGGTTTTCTTTTTTTATTATTATTAAAGGCAAAAAGAAAAAGGAAAAAAAAAGGACAATGAATGCAACTGTTTGTAGTGTTTTTAAGGCCAAACTTACTGTGGGAGGAGACGTTCCCTGCGGTGGTGGTGGTGGGGGGGGGGTCCTTGGGCCATGCAATCTGAGCTCCAGACCCACGAGCTGATAGATGCCCACTGTTGCTGCTGCAAGACTCAGGGGACCGTAGTTAGCATCGCTCAGCCAGCTGGCATGTGCCACCTTACACATGGCCTTTTGCTGCCCTCCCCGACCTGCATTGGTGGGATAAGGAAATGAAAGTAGCCAGTAAAGACGGAAGAGAAGCTACAATTCCTTCTGTTTTCCTGTTCTTAGACCCGGGTGCTCTGGCTCATGACTTAGGTACCTGGCCAGTCTGTGGGCTCGGAGGCAAGAACGTGGGTGGGAAGGAATGATGGTGGTACCTCTCGTGTGTGCGTGTGTGTGTGTGTGTGGTGTGAGGGATGCTGTCCATGTGTCAGCATCCATGAAACTGACCGTGGGAATCAACTGTCCTAAAGATTCACTGAACGTTCGAACTGGAGGCGCTTTAGAGCAGTCTGGTACAAAACATCATTTTGGAAATGTGGAGGTGGAGGGGAGATAATCTACCTGAGGCCACCTGGCTGGGGGAAAGGGGGGGCTGAGGATGCCTGGAAGGCTGTGTGTGTGTGTGTATGTGAAAGCTTAGTCCAGACAACAAGATGACAATGTAGACTTTACAATCGGGGAGCAGGTTTTAGAATTCTATTATTTTAATACCTTAACCTAATATCTCACACCAAGCTCGGAAAGATACTCGAATGGGCTCAACAAGAGCATCCTTACAAGAGCATCTTTGCTTAATTCGTTGTCAGCAGCATGTAAGAGCAACCACCTTGGATGGAGCTCAGCCTAATGAGATTCCCCATGGATGGGCTGGCTTTTCCTTTCCACCTCCTGCTGTCTTTCCACTTCTCTGCACATAGATAGATCTTACGGTCCATGCTTTCCCATCACTTAAGAACAGTTAGGAGGGGCGCCTGGGCGGCTCAAGTCGGTTAAGTGCCAGCTCTCAATTTCGGCCCAGCCATGATCTCACGGTTTGTGGGATCGAGCCCCACGTCGGAGTCTGCACTGATAAGCGCAGAGCCTGCCTGGGATTCTCTGCCTCTCTCACTGTCCCTTCCCCACTCATTCTCTCTCTAGAAATAAATAAACGTAAAAAAAAATAGGAATTAGACATAATTTCACAAAGCCGCGATCTCGTCATTCACTCCTTCACGAGCAGGTCCTGATGTTGATGAATTCAGATCGCAGTCCGTCCATTAAGACCGTAGGACAGCCTGCCTCTCCATGGATTATTACAGTGCACGTGTAACACGCACATCTTACGGCACTGCGGTAAATCAAGGACCTGTTCTGAAGGTTCTGAAGAAGGCAGTAAGGATAAGTGCTTTGCCAAAGCTAAAGGTGCCATCTGCCCGAGCATAAGGGATGGTGGTGATGGGGTCTAGTCGTCCGGGCACCAGAGTGGCCTGACACCCGGCCCTGATGGGAGACTGCACTCACCTTAGCATTTATGCACCTTTGCAATCCAGGAGCCATTTGTGCCTCTGCACATTTGGAATCTCCTAGTGATGTTGGTTTCTTTCCATTCAAGCCCATTTCCTGTTTTGTAAACCAGGGATTCTACTGCCTCGTAGGACATCACAGGACACAAGCGTTGCTTTCACAGTCCTTCGGTCGTTGCTTAAAAAGAACGGATGCAATTGTGTTGCAAGGCATTCGAATCGTTTACAAGGTCAAAGGAAGAGAAACCTGTGTGTCCACCTTTGCCCACCTACCTCTCACCGCTGCCCTCCGCCCGCTGCTGCACACGCACACACAGAACCATTTTCCCATTTCTCTTCTCACCTGCTTTTTTATCTCGTGCATTTTTAGCACCTGTTGGGACAAGTCTGGCAGGTTCAGTCTGAACATCAAAATCACTGTAACAATTGTTATGAGAATCACACCTATACAAAGTATGCAGGATTCTGTACAGAAATGAGAAAGATAATTTCACCTCGGTCTAGAGAGTAGGCTCCCATTTTACTAACCCACCCCCACCTTACTCTTGCCGAAGCAGAAAAGATCCCTCCGCCTAGATATCCCTGGGCGGGTACACTCTGCAGTCACAGTGCCCCCTGCTGGAAGGCTGTCCGAGACAAGGACGAAAAAGACGCCCCCGCAGAGAGTTTGGGCCAATTCACAACCAGATAGACAGTTTTACAGCCTACTTAAGCCAAAACCTCTGCAAAAAAGCTGCTACAAAATATTTAAAATCCTTCGCCTTGTTCATTCAAGTTCAGACTTCTTCTGCACCTACATCTGCCGGCTAAATTCCCAAGGCTTGAACTATAACAGTCTGATAGCATAGCTGGGGGCCAACCACGGCTCTACAAGATGTGCTCCCCACAACTAAACCGGTTGTTGGATTTCCTCTAAAGCGTCATCCTAATTCTGGTAACACCTTGCTCTCCTGCTTTTACACAGGTTCTGGGCGCCTTGTATCATTTGGAACCCTCTCTCTTTAGGAATGCGTGAAGATGAAGGACTAAATAATTTTTTAGGACCCCTCCTTGGGCAGTTCTAGATTAATTCATTTCTTGGTCAATGATTGGTACACTGATGGGTCTCAATCCCAGAATCGCAGTCTGGATCATATACGTATGTGCATCCCATTGTCTCTGACTCGTTCATCATTGGCCATCAGGAAGGAGGGGACCCGTAAGAGCGTCTTGTGTGGCTGCAGATATGGACAGCATGTCAGCCCCCAAGGCTCTAAGCAGTCCTCAGTCTGGAACTCCCCCGAGGCACTAACACCCTTTTTAGAGAGCACCAAGGGGTCTAAATCAGAAGTCAGAAGTCAGACAAGGGCTGTGGGCTGTTTGAAGCTGCCTTTGGAAGGAGGGATCACTCCAGACTACTCAAAATCCAGGCCCAGGAAGCCATGACAGCCAGTGAGATGACAAGGGTCAGGAGTGGGGTGGGGAGCAAGACCAGGGCCCCCACTGTCCCTCTAAGCCTTCAGAGGCTGCTTGTCCGGGATGTGGGAGCTAACAGGGGAGCCCGGAGAAGTCAGTCAGTCACTCCTCAATATGCCAGGCTGAGTCTGGACTTGACATTCAGGTTCCTGCCGTGACACGGTGGAGAAGAGCTGGCCTGGAAAGAACAGCCGTGTATCAATCTGGCTGTGACGGACTAACACCCTACGGATCACTGATGAAGCGCGTGGGAGGCAAGGGATGGGGAGGGGAAAGAGAAGGGGGAGCTGGCAGTCGTGGGGGGCAGCGAGGGGAAGGGAGGGCGGCGGCGGGGCGGGGGGAAGGGAGTGGGAGTTCGTGCCCAGGGTAAAAGCAGGTGACGGGGAAAATAGATGAAAGGCCAGAGTTATCCACGTAAGATAGGGAAGGTTCTAGAGGTAAGTAACTGTTACATGAGGTATCTGAAGTATGGTTCCTCTGTGACTGGCAGGCCTCCTCTGTGCTCTGAGAACAGCTTGGGTGAGGGCGAGGAGAGCAGACAAAAAGGAATGAAGGAGGAAGTCTTACGGGAACCTTAAAAAGGCTGGCTGATTTGCCTCTAGAGCGGCTCAGAGCAAGCTGTTGGCATTCGCTGGACAATTTCCAGGGCCAGCCTCTGTGTTAAATGGGCACCAGATGCCAAGTGTATCTTGGATGCCACCCTCCTTTCTTGGTGCTTTTCCCGTTTGCCACTCTCCCAAACCTGAAGTCTTCAAGGATTCATCATCTGCCGTCTCCCCCTGCTGTCTCCCTCCTGGGCCCCGGGGACACACCCTCCACTGAAGAATCTGTTATTCAGCACCCCCCCCCTTTTTTGTGCACACACAGGGTCTTTCGCCCCTCCTCAGCTTCCAAAGACCTTGGCCACCAGGACGTCACTCCCATCTGCCTCCGCCTCTCATACCAGAGCGTTCTTGAAGGAAGTCCCCGGATGGAGTGGACCCAGCCCAGCAGGCACGGCTGTTCATCGGCTACATCTAGTCCTGGCCTCTGCGGTCTTGGACCCTTGGCTCGGTCCTCAGCTCTGACCTGGCTCCTCTCTCTCATCAGGTTGCCTGTGACATCCAGGTTTCTCCCTTCCCTGTTTATAATCACATGTTGCTTTCATTCATCCAAACCGAGGCTGTGTGATGAGAATCTGCCTACCTGTTTTCCTGGTGACTTAGTATATATTGTTTCTTGGGGCGCCTGGGTGGCTCAGTCGGTTCAGCGTCTGACTTCAGCTCAGGTCATGATCTCGCGGTTCGCGGGTTCGAGCCCCGCGTCGGGCTCTGTGCTGACAGCTCGGAGCCTGGAGCCTGCTTCAGATTCTGTGTCTCCCTCTCTCTCTGCCCCTCTCCAGCTTGCTCTCTCTCTCTCTCTCTCTCTCAAAAGATAAACATTTAAAAAAAAAGACACCTTTTTTAAAGCCTACCCTGTGAAAGAGGTATACAATGAAAGTTAAAATCCCTTCCATCCCAGACCCACATTTCCACTTTCTAGAGGTAACCCCCACCAACAATCTGTATCCTCTCCCTGAAGTTATCTGAGCACTCACACAAATGTTATCTATGCTGTGCACACTGCTCTGTGTCTGGCTCTTTCTCTTAATAATGTATTTTTAACATCCTTCCGCATCAGCATATAAGATCGACCTCCTCCTTTTTATTTTTTTTATTGTTAAAAAAAATTTTTTTTAATATTTTTATTTAGTCTTGAGAGACAGAGAGAGGCAGAGTATGAGCAGGGGAAGGGCAGAGAGAGAGGGAGACACAGAATCGGAAGCAGGCTCCAGGCTCTGAGCCGTCAGCACAGAGCCCGACATGGGGCTCGAACTCACGGACCGTGAGATCATGACCTGAGACCAAGTCGGACGCTTAACCGACTGAGCCACCCGGACACCCCGACCTCACTCTTTTTAATGGCTTTCTGAAAAGAAATCTCATTAAAATTCTCATTAAAAGATTTTAAAACTGGAGAGAGAGGGTGCTGATGGTTGTACAATCACGTGAACGTACCAAGGGCCCCTGACCGCTATGCTTAAAGATGGTTACGTTGGTCAATTTTATGTTTTGCATACTTTACCAAAACTTAAAACAAAAAAAATTTTTTTAAGCTTTCCAGGTGACGGAGCCTCCTCCTCTTTATCTCTTCCCCTGATCAGGTCAGGGGACGCCTACTCTCATAAGCCTCTTTGCCGCCACCCAGAGCCCTGTCGCGCTGGAGAACCTGCAAGCCGAAGGACGGTGTGTATTTCTTTATGGAAAAAGATGATCTCGTTTCTAGGGCGCGGCTGTTACCATGAGTGTTAGCCAGTATGAAAGGGTCCTCTCCGAAGCCTGTCAGAAGTCAGCAGAGAGCTGGTAGGCCCAGCACTTCTGAGGACAGAATCCTTTTCAGCTCTGGAATGCCTTTCATCCTCAGCGTTGAAAGCTTTGCGGAAATTAGGCCAGGGCTTGTGAAACAATTCAAGCCCGGGTCACAGACAACCCCCAAAGTTTGTGCTAAAGCCTCCTTGTACTTTCTGTAACCGGCCTTTTGGCGTCCTTGACCCCGGCTAAAGGTATTAGAAAGAGCCTTTTCACAAGTGATATGTTCAGATAAGTTAAATCCCCTGAAATTCAACACCACGTGGTGTATCTGTAGGGTTGAAACTACTTCCATCGATCCATACCCTGGGGCAGTTCAGATTTTAGGGAACAAAAGCGGGTCCGGAGTACGGCACCGTGAACCCTTCAACCCCAGCCGGATAGATTCCCCCAGAGCCTCAGTCCTTCTGTGTCACTCAGAGAAATCAAGGAGCAGCATGGCGTTGGCCACAGACTGACGCAGGGCGCCAACTCAGACACTGGCCAAAGGGGCCGTAGTGACCTGGCAAAGTTCCCGGGGGTCCCTAAATTCTTGTCTCTCCCTGTTAAGGAATCACTTAAAATCTCAAGTCTCAAAGTCTCAAGGCCTCCCACATTCGAGCAGCTTGGCTCTGTGGGTTTGCCCCAATCCCACCGGTAGGGTCGGGCGGGGGGGGGGGGGGAGGTTATTCGGTTGGGGATTAGAATTCCCCCAAGCTTTGTGTTTCGTCACTCTCTAGAGCGTGACATTATGCGGTGCCACTGCGCACATCAACATCTCAGCGTTTTGTGGAAGGGATCTTGGGTTGGGTGAGGCACGGCTCTGGGTTTACAAGTGCATCGGAGATTCATAGCCGCCTCTCGAGAATGGCTCATCGTGTAACACTCTCCCCCTGGGTCACCAACACCGTCCGCGCCTCTGTGACTTCTATTCCACTGCCCCCTCTGTCGGATTTTTACCAACTCACGCACGATTCCTTCCATTGTGGACTTGCCCGGCTCAGGCATGGTTCAGCGCGGAGACTCGGGATCCAGGCTGCCGCGCCCAGTGTGTTTGTGTTTCACTGCTGCCTTTCCTCTGAGAGCAGATTGTTCTCAGACCTCATTCTGTGACCGAAGTCCTGGCAATTACCCTATAAGGTGCAGTAGAGGAGTCCAGACAAGCCCCACGGGGGAAAGACAGGCCCCGGATCTCCCTGTATCCTGCTTTTCTTGCTCTGGGTTACTGGCTTGCCACAAGGCCTGATAATAGACCATTTATAGCCTTTTTAGAGCTGTTTGCGAGGATTAACTAGTTCTAGCATGAGTTTCAAGAGACTTTACTTGAAGCTAAGAAAAGCAATATGATCGGGGCGCCTGGGTGTCTCAGGAGGTTAAGCGTCTGACCCTTGGTTTTGGCTCAGGTCACAGTCTCACGGTTCGTGAGTTCGCGCCCCGCAATGAGCTCTGTGCTGGCAGTACGGAGCCTCCTTGGATTCTCTCTCTCTCTCTCTCTCTCTCTCTCAAAATAAATAAAGAAGCATAAAAGAAATAAGATCAACCTTTCAATTCTGACCTTTATATTCTGGATTGCTAGTTGGCAACTTTTTCGTGCTCCAGGACACCTGAGAAATAGTACATAGGATAATGGGAGTCACGTGCTCTGTGATCATTTTTTTTTTTTTTTCAACGTTTATTTATTTTTGGGACAGAGAGACACAGAGCATGAACAGGGGAGGGGCAGAGAGAGAGGGAGACACAGAATCGGAAACAGGCTCCAGGCTCTGAGCCGTCAGCCCAGAGCCTGACGCGGGGCTCGAACTCACGGACCGCGAGATCGTGACCTGGCTGAAGTCGGACGCTTAACCGACTGCGCCACCCAGGCGCCCCTGTGATCATTTTTTACTGGGATTCCTAATCAGAACTACCCTCTTGCCCAACTGTGCACCCCAAGTCCTCTCTAAGGGGGCACAACAGACCCTTAGGCTCAGGACGAACAATCGTAGTTTGAAGAGTTGCCTCCGGGTCAGAGTTTGTCCAAACGGTGTCCTGAGTTCATGGCATCGGCCTCAGCGGGGGAACTTGTTAGACATACAAATGGCCAGTCCCACCCCAGACCTGCCAAATCAGAAATCACAAAGGGGAGGGGGGAGGGGGCTCAGTCACAGCTCTTCTGATGGTTCTAATGGACAGCCAGGGTTCCAGAAACACTCCTGTTACTCCCTTTGCAGATTTCAGCAGCCTTGTGAGTAACCACCTGTTGGCTCCCCACTGCCTCTTCCCAGCATGGAAGGGATTGATTCCTTGGAACGCATCGTGATTTCACTCATCAGCCAGAGAGACAACAGGATGTAAGACAGGACTTTGCCAAAGGGGGTGGCTTCGATTCTAACTCCCCACCCCTTACTGGCTGCAGGACTTTGGGAAAATTAATTCCTCTCTTCTACAGTTCAGCTGCCTTACTCCAAAACAGAAATTGCATTAATAATTCCTTCCTTGGGGCGCCTGGGGGGATCAGTTGGTTAAGCATCCAACTTCGGCTCAGGTCATGATCTCACGGTTTGTGAGTTCAAGCCCTGCCTTGGGGTCTGTGCTGACAGCTCGGAGCCTGGAGCCTGCTTCGGATTCTGGGTCTCCTTCTCTCTCTGCCCCTCCCTCACAGTTTTCTGTCTCTCAAAAATAAATGTAAAAAAAAATTTTTTTTTAAATAATTCTTTCCTTTCTTCAAGTCACAGAGCCAGCTGATAGTCTCCTAAAGTCTTTCCTAGCAGAAAAGTAAATCTCAGATTCTAAGAGCTTTCAACAGGTCAGAACTGGTCTTCGGCTTAGAATTGCTAATATTGATTTAACTCTCTCTAGGATGGGCAAGAATATTGTGAGCCTGTCAACCTTGTGTTTTTCCAGTATGGACAAATATGGGTCGAGCCTAAAAGAAGTTGATGCTCAGGCGAACAGATGCCACAAAAGGAAGCTGCTAGAGTGCTTTGTATTCTTGCTGTGCCCTAAGAGGTTCCACTGGGTATTCAGCAGTCTATCTGGAGAGCAGACGGCTTTCACGTTCAACCAGCTTCCCCCATATTCACGGGCATCTGAGTCCTTTTGCTTCTAGCCAGATACCAGCTACCTGCCTTTGTTCCTAACTCCTCCTTTTTACTTTTCTTTCTTTCTTTTTTTTTCTGGCTCTGCAAAAAGTATACTCATCAGCTGTGATTAATCTTCATGGAGCTTGTCTGCGTGAAAAACAAGTAGAATGGGTCCGGATGGAGAAAGGGAACATGTTGGTCAGGTGTTTCCTTAGCC
Organism: Lynx canadensis; assembly: GCF_007474595.2. Taxonomy (NCBI): domain Eukaryota; kingdom Metazoa; phylum Chordata; class Mammalia; order Carnivora; family Felidae; genus Lynx; species Lynx canadensis. The sequence continues at coordinate 15,271,351 of NC_044307.1, forward strand.
AGGTGCCTAATATATACACACCTATATATTTTGGGGGATGGTCACATTGGTCTTCCCAGAAAACCAAATGGCTTGATATTCCACCCTCCCCATACTCTGCCTCCTAACACTTAAGTCATAAGCTTAGAAGGCAGCGGGAAGATGGGAAATTATTTCAAGGTGATAGTGTATCAGCCATACTATGTCAATAGTCAAGCCAACCCGTAATGTCTAGGAATTCCTTCAGAAAGAAAAAGAGGGGTGCCTGGGTGGCTCCGTCGGTTAAGCATCCGACTTCAGCTCAGGTCATGATCTCACAGTGCGTGAGTTCAAGCCCCGCGTCGGGCTCTGTGCTGACAGCTCGGAGCCTGGAGCCTGCTTCTGATTCTGGGTCTCCCTCTCTCTCTGCCCTTCCCCTGCTCATGCTCTGTCTCTCTCTGTCTCAAAGATAAATGAAAACATTAAAAAAATTTTTTAGAAGGAAAAAAACTAAAACTGGAAGGACCCTACAAGCTTCCCAGCTGTGGCCCCGGTCACCATGGGGACAGCAGAGATCTGGATGTCCTGTTGCACGCACTGGTGTCCCACCTTCAACGCAGATGCCCCCTGCCCACCCCATTTCTGTCGTAGAGAACGTGCCTTTCCCAGAGGAGAGGTAGAGGCAAAAGGCCTTCCACAGCCAGTGAGCTACCCCACAGGCCTTCCTTTCTCAGCTTGAATTCGGGAGACTCAAGTGCAGCTGGCTACAAATGAGGGCCATGCTTTTCGTTTGGTGTTCTGATCTGGACAGGTGCCTTCAATTCTCTTTCCCGTATTCTCCCCTTGCTGTTGGCTGAGGTTAGTATTCTGGGCGTCAGGTCTTCAGTTTCATCATGGCGCCTAGAAATTCTCAGGGACACAGGTAAGCGTTCAAGATGTGCGGATTCCACACATTCTTGCACTCCCTCCTGCCTTTATGACTAATGGGGTTTTTTTGTGCTGTTCAGTTTTTTGCTTGGGTCTGTGATTCATTTTTTTTGTATTTGTGGGGACGTTTTAACTTCTTTCTTTAAAAATATCGGGGGGCGCCTGGGTGGCGCAGTCGGTTAAGCATCCGACTTCAGCCAGGTCACGATCTCGCGGTCCGTGAGTTCGAGCCCCGCGTCGGGCTCTGGGCTGATGGCTCAGAGCCTGGAGCCTGTTTCCGATTCTGTGTCTCCCTCTCTCTCTGCCCCTCCCCCGTTCATGCTCTGTCTCTCTCTGTCCCAAAAATAAATAAACGTTGAAAAAAAAAAATTTCAACAAACAAAAAAAAATTCTTTCTTTAAAAATATAATTTATTGTCAAATTGGCTTACATACAACACCCAGTGCTCATCCCAACAAGTGCCCTCCTCCCTGCCCATCACCCACTTTCCCCCATCAACCCTCAGTTTGTTGTATTTAAGGGTCTCTTATGGTTTGCCTCCCTCCCTCTCTGTTTATAGCTATTTTTTCCCCTTCCCTTCCCCCATGGTCCTCTGTTAAATTTCTCAAGTTCCACATATGACTGAAACATGATATCTGTCTTTCTCTGACTGAGAACTTACCCTCCAGTTCCATCCATGTTGTTGCAAATGGCAGGATTTCATTCTTTCTCATTGCCAAGTAGTATCCCATTGTATATATAAGCCACATCTTTTTTATTTAAAAAAAATTTTTTTTAATGTTTATTTCTTTTTGACAGAGACAGAGACAGAGCATGAGTGGGGGAGGGGAAGAGAGAGAGAGGGAGACACAGAATCTGAAACAGGCTCCAGGCTCTGAGCTGTCAGCAGCCCCGATGCGGGGCTCACACTCACGGACTGTGAGATCATGACCTGAGCTGAAATTGGACGCCCAACCGAGTCACCCAAGTGCCCCAAGCCACATCTTCTTTATCCATTCATCCCTCGATGGACATTTAGGCTCTTTCCATAATGTGGCTATGGTTGAAAGCGCTGCTATAAACATTGGGGTACAAGTGCCCCTATGCATCAGCACTCCTGTATCCGTTGGGTAAATTCCTAGCTGTGCTACTGCTGGGTCATAGGGTAGATCTATTTGTAATTTTTTGAGGAACCTCCACACTGTTTTCCAGAGCGGCCGCACCAGTTTGCATTCCCACCAGCAGTGCAAGAGGGTTCCCGTTCCTCCACATCCTCACCAGCACCTATAGCCTCCTGATTTCTTCACTTTAGCCACTCTGACTGGCATGAGGTGATATCTCAGTGTGCTTTTGATTTGTATTTCTCTGATGAGGAGTGACGAGCATCTTTTCATGTGCCTGTTGGCCATCTGGATGTCTTCTTTGGAGAAGTGTCTATTCATGTCTTCTGCCTGTTTCTTCACTGGATTATTTGTTTCTCAGGTGTGGAGTTTGATAAGTTCGTTACAGATTTTGGTTCTTCTTCTTTTTTTTTTTAAAGTAGGCATCACACTCAGCGGGGAGCTTAACATGGGGCTTGAACTCCCCATGCTGAGATCAAGGCCTGAACTGAGATCAAGATTGGGATGCTTAACGGATTGGGCCACCCAGGTGCCCCAGTTGTAACTTCTATTGTTAAATCCTGATTAGACAGAGTGGCCTCTAAGACAACTTCTCCAACCTTTTGGTTTTATAATATGTGCATCCTAAGACATCTTTTCAAGGCCACCTAGGCAAGAAGCTCCTTGTACAATCCTCCGATGAGTAGAACCTGCCTTGCGGTGAAATAAACTGGCCCAGCTAGTCCGATTTGAGGGTCTGGAACGGCTGGACTCCCGGAATTCTCTCTTCCCGTCCTGTTGTTTATAGCTGAAACTTCGTCCTACTGGCTAGAGGTTTACCCATACTAAAGTACAAATAGTCCCGATGAAAGCTGCTTGTTGATTTTGCCCGAAAGATACTTGACTGATCAGATCATTTTTCAGTATGGCACCCATTTGAAAAGGAGCAGGTTTGGGGAAGGCAGAGAGGTGGGCCAAGTCTCTCTGTCTCCCCCACCTTTTTCACAAGGTTCTAGGGGTGCCTACCTTGCCCTGATTGGCCTACGTGGGGTTGATGGAAGACAGACAATCTGCACAGATAAGGGCTGGTGGGCCTTGGCGTCTGCTGATTGGTGGATGAGGGACCCCAAGACAGGGGCCAAAGTAAGAGTGAGTGGGTGGTGTGGCACTCAGGACTGCTCAGGGGGAGCAGGACTTTATAGAGAAGTGGGTTCCATCGCCGGTGGTGCAGAGAGGGGGTGTGGCTCCGGCTGTGCATAGGCGGGGCCGGTAACTCTATAGTGATTCGCTAGAAAAGACGAATATACAAGGGAGCGGAGGTAGGAGGGCAAGAACTTCGTCCATGGAGAGTTGGCAGGAGCTGGAACCCTATTCAGCCACAGAAGTGTGCCAAGGGTGACGGTGCCTTCCTTTAATCCTACAACCACCCTCACTGTGGGTTACCCTCTTCCACATCCAGCGCTCAGATAGGCTGAGCAACTTGCCACGGGTAACACAGATACCAAATGATAGATGTCATAGCCTAACCAACATCTGTATGGAGAGCAGATTACATTGTGAAAGGCCAGCGATGTCTGACCACTGCTACCTTTACCCTAGCACTTCCCTCCTCTGATAGTGCTAACAATCTCCCACTGATCAGGCGCTAAGGAGAAGGGCCAGGCCAAGAGCTCCAGGCGGCATTTGAGAGACCACTTCCAAGGAGAAAGTGTTCCTGGTGATCCAAAGCAAAGAGGACTCTTTACAATCCACAGTTTGCAAACTGCAGCTCTGTGTTGATAGAAATATTCAGACCCCTTTGACTTCCCATTGGATTTGCTTGATAAACCAGGAGGACACTCATTTTTATTCAAAAAATTTTAAGTTATTTTGAGAGAGAGAGAGAGAGAGAGAGAAGGAGGGAGGGGCAGAGAGAGGATCCCAAGCAGGCTCTGTGCCGTTAGCACAGAGCCCGATGCGGGGCTTGAACTCAAGAACAGGGAGATCATGACCTGAGCCGAAGTCAGACACTCAACCGACTGAGCCACCCGGGCGCCCCCCAATAGAATATTAATTTGAGCTGAGGTCTGCAGTGCAATTTATTTTATAAAATAAATCAATGTTAAGGTGTACTAGCATGTTGATTTCTGGAAATGTCCTAAAATTCTAACCTGGCTTTCCTTTAGGACTACCTATCACCCACCTATTTAAAGTTAGACTGTCAGGGGCACCTGGGTTGCTCAGTTGGTTAAGCGTCCAACTTCCGCTCAGGTCATGATCCATGGTTGGTGAGTTTGAGCCCCACATTGGGCTCTGTGCTGACAGCTCAGAGCCTGGAGCCTGCTTCAGATTCTCTGTCTCCTTCTCTCTCTGCCCCTCCCCCGCTTGCACTCTGTCTCTCTCTCAAAAATAAATAAACATTAGGGGCGCCTGGGTGGCGCAGTCGGTTAAGCATCCGACTTCAGCCAGGTCACGATCTCGCGGTCCGTGAGTTCGAGCCCCGCGTCGGGCTCTGGGCTGATGGCTCAGAGCCTGGAGCCTGTTTCCGATTCTGTGTCTCCCTCTCTCTCTGCCCCTCGCCCGTTCATGCTCTGTCTCTCTCTGTCCCAAAAATAAATAAACGTTGAAAAAATAAATAAATAAATAAATAAATAAACATTAAAAAAATGTAAAGGCGTGCCTGGGTGGCTCAGTCGGTTAAGCATCTGACTTCAGCTCAGGTCATGATCTCACAGTTCATGAGTTTGAGCCCTGCATCGGGCTCTGTGCTGACGGCTTGGAGTCTGGAGCCGGCTTCGGATTCTGTGTCTCTCCCTCTCTCTGACCTTCCCCCGCTCACACTCTGTCTCTCTGTGTCTCAAAAATAAATAAACATTTAAACATTTTTTTTTAATTTTAAAATTAGACTTTCATTCGTTACATTGTGTTGAAATTCTGCTCCGACCCCATGCAGAAAAGTTCTCACATACTCCCTTCCCCGTACCTGCATCACACATACATACGGCCTTAAATCCTACAGACAGAAGTGAGTCACCGAACACCTGTGTCACATGATGCCTGGACTTTGCACGTGTGTCGCCCGGTGCCAGTGGTCCAGGCTGGTGCCCAGTATGATCCCTGGCAAAGAATAAGGGCTTAATACACGTTTGTGGGAAGAGGGAGAAAGGGTGAACTTACACTGGGTAAGCCACCTCTGGGCTCAGCAAATGGTTTTAGGGTCCTCTTGGGAACCACACGTCAGGAGAATCCAATCTGAGGAAGTGTGAGGACATAGGGGAGGAGTGCTGAGAGAGTCCTTTGAGAGACTGGAATTGAGTCGCCTCTGATTTGAAATTTAGGATAATCGGGTCAAGCGTAAGACTGAGAGATTAGCTTTCGTTTCAGGCATTTTGGAGGAGGAGTGATGGCAAAATGACTTGGATAAGGGTGGAAAATGAAGAGAGTAAAGGCTTCACAGAGATGGAAAGAGGACTAGATTCAGAATAACTTAACAGCACTCCAAGGCTAAAAGCGCTCAGAATCGGGGGTGGGAGTGGATCTTGCTGAGACTTCTTCTTAGCCCACAAAGAGCTCTCTGATCTCCTCTCTGTCGCTGACCTTCTTCCAGATGTAAAGTTGGCACCTTTGTGTTCATATCTCTGTTCAAATTGGTTTTATGGCCTTCAAAGCAGTGGTCTTGGGGGGATATTTTTCTGGAAGTCTGTGTTCATTGGAATATGAGTTTGGCTGCGTAAAACAGAGTCTAAAACAGCAGAGGCTTAAGCAAGATAAGGATATTTTTCTCTCTCGTAACAGCTAAAGCAGGAGTAGTGGGTGGTCTCGGCTAAGGTGTCATGCACCTGGCTTCTTGGTCTGGTTGCTCTGTCTTTCCTTTCCAAAGGAAGTTGACTTTGTCTGGGTGGTTCTAGATGGCTCGCCCCTGTCTTTGCATTCCAGGCGGCAGGAAAAAGCAAATGGGAGAACGTGTCCCTTCTCTTTGAGGGTATGACCCCAAATTTTACACATACCGCCCCTGTCACATCCTTTGGTCCGGGACTTAAGTCTCATGGCCACACCTGCCTGCAAGGCTGAGAAATTCGGTCTTGTTTCTGACGGCCCTGTGACACCCCGACAGGAAGTTTCCCCACTCTGACCCACCAAGAGCTAGCTTCCAAATTCTCAGCAGTGGCCACACCTGACTTGACTTTTGATTTAGGTCACTCCTCAAAGACCCGACTTCAGCTAAGTAGGCTCCATGTTCAGCACGGAGCCCGATGTGGGGCTTGATCCCATGACCCTGAGATCACGATTCAAGCCAAAATCAAGAGTTGGATACTCAACCGACTGAGCTACCCAGGCGCCCCTGGGTTGTTGTTGTTGTTTTGTTTTCTTCTTTAGTAAAATATGAGTCCGATCATGTCACCTCTCTGCAGAAGGCTCCCCTCTTCACTCAGAGAAAAGGCCCAAGGTCTCACAGTCACCAGTAGGCTCCAACCACCTCCCCATTAACCTTTCTGGCTACGGCTGGCACAGCCAGCCCCGCCCTCTGCCCCAGGCTGCATGCATTCTCCTCTGACCCCTCTGTACCACCTTGTATATGCGTGAAAGCATCCAGTATCTGCGTGATTTTTCTGGATTCATTTGTATCTCCTTCAGTAGACGGTCAACTCCTTGGGGGCGGGGACGTGCGTTCCCGGTGCTTGGCACACAGCGGTGACTCGGAGTGTTTGCTCAATAGGAATGAACACCTGAAGCACTGCCAGGCCCCTCGAGCCCTTCTTTCCCATCCCACTCTCTTGGTCGGTCTGATAAACTCGTCCACACCAGGATACAAGCGATCAGTTTGGTTGCATGTACTGGTCCTTCCAGGGCTCCTTGCTTTCTGATAGTGGGCAGAATCGTAAGTCAAAGAAGGGCATTTATAATTTTTTCTTAACGTTTATTTATTTTTGAGAGAAAGAGACAGAGCGTGAGGGGGAGAGGGGCAGAGGGAGAGGGAGACACAGAATAGGAAGCAGGCTCCAGGCTCTGGGCTGTCAGCACAGAGCCCCATGTGGGGCTCGAACTCCTGAACCTCGAGATCATGACCTGAGCTGAAGTCCAGCACTTAACCGACCGAGCCACCCAGGCGCCCCACTGCCCCCATTTTAAAATTTTACTTATGCCTTGACAAGTTGTTTTTTGTTTGATTTTTGTTGTTCCCTGAGAAATGCCACTTCTTTTAGAAAAATTTTCCCCCTACATTCCTAAATGGTAACTTTTTGATGCCAAAGCTGGATGGAGGAGACCAAGGGCTCACCTTTCAGCTGAAAATCAGGTATTTTCTAAGGTAAGTGACTAGGAATAGATCAAGACGAAAGCCTCTTTTATTACATGGACCTCAGAATCCTTTGCTGTATCAAATGTCTGCACTTCAGCAATACCTGAGAACAGGGTTTTAAAAAGTTATTCCAGGGGCGCCTGGGTGGCGCAGTCGGTTAAGCGTCCGACTTCAGCCAGGTCACGATCTCGCGGTCCGTGAGTTCGAGCCCCGCATCGGGCTCTGGGCTGATGGCTCGGAGCCTGGAGCCTGTTTCTGATTCTGTGTCTCCCTCTCTCTCTGCCCCTCCCCCGTTCATGCTCTGTCTCTCTCTGTCCCAAAAATAAATAAAAAACGTTGAAAAAAAATTAAAAAAAAAAGTTATTCCATACTCCATCTGTTTTTTCATAATTTTTTAGCACCTCTATGTTGTAATAACCGTGTTAGCTGCTCATTTCCGTGTAAAAGGAAACTGTCCCAAACCCTACAGACCGTTATGTCTGTGTTATGAACTCTACTGCAGTGATTCAAGCAATCTTGCGGCGAAGAACCAGCTTTTTAAAAATAAAAAAGTCCAATATGTTGTGGATTTCACTTTTCTCAAATATAATAAATATACACTACTAGGGGAATAAAATAAAGATACAAAATACAAGCCCTCAATTTTCATTATTAGATTCAACAGGCCTAAAATTGCTGTCGAATTGCTACAAGGGGGCCTAAATGCTTGCTCTGAATTTCTGTACTTCCTTGTTGCAGACCCATGATAGTTCAGGGACCAGCACTGGTCCCCAGAACACGCTTTGAGTGGCTCTGCTCTCGCAAACCAAAGTAACTTGTTTCTTACGGTGTCTTAGTTTAAAAGAAAAGATAAAAATATCTACAAGTTATTCATCTTACCCGAAATGTAAACAAACTAACAAAAACTCTCTCGGCACCAAAATGCAAACACACACACACACACACACACACACACACACACACACACTCCAATAACAATACCACTTCCTGGAGACGGAATACAATGTAATGTTGAAGTATGTGGACTCTGGAACGAGATATCAACCATTTATTTACAAGTTGTGTCCACTTGAACTCATTTCCTACAAAATGTGGATGGTCATAATAATAGCAATTTCTTCAGCTTGTGAAGATCATTAAAGTGGCTTAATATACACATAGCTCTTGAAATAGTAGGCACTCAAGAAATTTAGCTATTCTGCTTTTTCCTTGAGGGAATAAAGAGGTCCCTGTTGTCTTGCTCAGCGTTTCCCTCCGCAAGATGGATGTGTGGTTTTCCTGGCAAGCCCGGGCCAGCCTTCTCTTCCCCAGCATCTGGAAATACCTGGAGGCAGAACTCCAAGTCCCTCGGGTGCCTCAGGAGGAATCTCCCAACCACCTGCCGTTGCTACCCTCTGCTGCTGCTGTTGAGAATTGTACCAGGCAGTTTCTACTGCCGGAAACCGGGGAAAATCTAACCCCACGTGGAGGGGATTCTCAATAGGCACTTTGTTCAGGATTTGATGGAATGCCCAAGAATTCATTTTAAAATGCATGTAACATCCTAGCTTTGCGGGTTTTTTTTCCCCCATGGGTGTACCATCTACGGCTGCATCTGGACATTGTCATCAAATGCTGACCTTTGTCACATCTCAGGCTTAGCTAGTTTGGGATTGAACCCGGCCAGTTCTCAAACCTGCTCCTTGCTGACTTCCTCACGTTGGCTTTTTTGTGCCACTGTCTCCCAGATGTCCCAGATTTGAGTCCCCGGTTGGCTGCGACCTCTCATATTCTCTCAGCTGTTGGAGCCCGTCCTGCCCTCCCTCTGCAATGGTTTTTAGCACCTCCAGCAAGGCCCTCTTCCCTCCAGGTCTCTCCCCTTTATAGGTCTTTGAGATCTGTTCTAAGGTTTCCCTCGGATCTGAGTCACCTCTTCCCCTGACCGTTCTTGGTCCAAGTTCCTTCGGCCTTCTATGTCCGACCTTCCTTCTCTCAAGCCTTATCTGTCATGACACCCACACAGCCTCCACAGGCTGACTCCATTCTCCAAATACACATCGTCAACCTTTGCGGTTCGGTGGGTGCCGTATCTCTTGCCAAAAATACCCCTTCTTTTCTTTTTATTTATTTTTTTTTAATAATTTTTTAATTTATTTTAAAATTTACATCCAAGTTAGTTAGCATATAGTGTCACAACGATTTCAGGAGTAGATAAAAATATCCCCTTTTCTACAAATGCTGTTCCCTCCACAGCGTCTTCTCTTCCCATTCTTGGAAACACGGCTTAAACTTCTGTGCCTTTCTTTTTTTTTTTAAGTTTATTTATTTATTTTGAGACAGAGACTGTGTGAATGGAGGAGGGGTGGGGAGGGGGAGGAGAGAGGGAGAGGGAGAGAGGGACAGAGGCGGGGCGGGGGGGAGAGAAGTAGGGTGGGGAGAGAGAGAATATCAAGCAGGCTCCGTGCCGCCAATGCAGAGCCCAAGGCAGGAGTCGAACCCACAAACCGTGAGATCATGACCTGAGATGAAGTCAAGAGCTGGATGCTGAACCCACAGGGCCACCCAGGCACCCCTCTATGGCATTTCTTACGTACTACTCAGGTTTCCAGTATCAAATGTGTTGTTACTTGGGTAAATTTCTTCTTAACATTTCTTCCCTCTGACAAAATGTTTTGTTGACATGTTTGGAACTAATAAAGAAAAGGATAAAAATTAAAAATAATTATTGGTCTTCTGCTTTTAACCAAGATGTAGCCTAACAAGGACGGATGTGTCTCTCACCTGAATCAACCACCCAAAAAACCTGGATAAAATAAACAAAACAGTTGTTTTCAAGACCTTGGCTATCAGGCAACAAATGAAGTATGACCCATGATATTAACCCCAGCTTACTGCCTTGAGAGAGTTTCTAATCCATGGTGTAGTCAGGGGAGACCATTCAGGGCCTGGTGGACTCCTTGGTTTGAGGATTCAGAGCTAAGAGACCAGGGAAAGCAAAGTGACTAGAGTTCACAGGACGGAGTATTGGAGAGGAAGGAACCACAGACAGCAAACTCCAGAGATCTACAGAGGGTCCCCTTCAAGCTCCCGGTAGTGTGCTGATCGTTGCATATGTGAAAAGGGACAACCTTCGGAGGAAGAATCATCCAAAAGGATTAGAGAGAACTGTATGCACTGGATTGGGGAGAATTAGTGCCTTTTCCCACCATCCAGACTGGGAAGCCACATGATTCATGGAGCATCAGGTAGAGCACGCAGAAGTGGGAAATAATTAGCCCTGGGATAAACGCGTCTCTGGGTCCACCTTGCAAATCCTAAAAGCGAGACCCAAAAGCATCAAACCGTTTCCAAGTAACTGAATTGCACGCTAGAACAAAGCTCAAGAATATTTACAGGGACACAATTATATTCAGCACCCAAAAAGGTGAAAGTCTGGCATCCAATAAAAAGTCACCAGGCATGAAAAGAGAGAAGAAAATATCACTCATAATGGGAAGAAAAATCAAGCAACTGAAACTGACTCTGAACTCACAGATTCTCTCTCCTGCTTGAGCCCTGCTTATTCTCCACTGCTTTTGGAAGTTTCTTCACTTATTTTATATATTTTTTTTCTAGTTTCACTGAAAATGGAGTTTTCCTTTTTACTTTGCTGACTTTACATGCCATCTTGACACTAAAAGGGCCAAAGATTTATGCAAACTATCAGACAGGGCCAAGGGCAAATAATTTTTAGTGGCTAATGGATTCATTATTTGTTAAATCACTCCTTAAGCGCTAGGTAGCCTATGGGACTAACCATAGGGACAGTACTGAAGTCTGTAATCATATCTACATAACACACACGGTAGCACTTTTGACAGGTCAACGGAAGTCTCCTCCTACACGGGACACTCCTGTGTATTGTCATGCATCATGGAAAAGGGTCATGGAAACACCTGTAGGGTCAAATGCTGCAGGTATAAAATAGGTTTATTTTATAAGTCAATAAACCTATGCAGGTTTACTAGAGCAAAACCTTCTCGTAGAAAGTAGTCAACTGCATGCAATCCCTCAAATCTAATTATCCCAGAGCTTAGGCCAGTCATAGAGGGTCCAACATTCCAATCAAGAGGGGCCCCTCTGCCCTTAATTTTTTTACATATGCATTACAGTGGTGGATCAGAGTGGGGTAGAGAACTTCTATGACCGGTCAGAATAGGGGAACATCCAGAGTCCCACAGCTGCTATCTGCCTATTTGATTGAGCCAACTCAGACCCACTGAGCCACTTCTTGGTCAAATGACCAGGAAAATGAGCCTCCACGAACATCCGAGATTTGTCTTTCTTCCGATGTTTTGGAGATGCGATTTAATACATCAAGTACCTGAATTTACATATCCACCAATCATGATGTAATGGGTTGTCATTAGATCAATTTTAATTGCTACTCAAAATGAAGACAGTTGCCTTAGAGCTATAACCTCACTGGGTCTCCATTTCTTTATCACTTGAAAAAAACATCAGGGGTTGAGGTAGATGATATTTGGTAAATACTAGCCTGCTGAAAGTGAACTCAAAATTGGAAAGCTATGATGCCATTCCTAAACATATTCTGCTGTTTTCATACCCTGAAGTCTAGGTGTCTGCACATTTAATGGGACTGGCTGACTCTGAATCCCTTCCAACCAGATTTGATGGACTGACCAGCGATACAATTATTCCCGGGATTTAGTGAGGACAGTTAACCACCAGGGGGCAGTCAGGTTACAAGGCAGTGAGAAGTGACGCCACAACCGGGCAGCAAGGTATACACGGTCAAAATGAAGCGCACCTGTGACTGAAAAATTCACATTTCAATTAAATTTCGTGAAAATTGCACTGCCCGCTAAGATTGTGTCATCCAATTCTGGTGTGTGTGTGTATGTGCGAGTGTGCGGAGGGGATGGTTTCCCCACACCACCACGCAACTCTGGGACACTAATTGGGTATTCTATATTTTGACTCAATTCTGACACTATCTACCCAGAGATAGCATCAGACTCCACAGATTAAGGGCTCCGTCCTACAAATGGGTGTCCCGCCACCCTTATTTCAGATTCCAGTTGAAAATCCAGGCTGTCTCCTGGGCTTCTGATGAGCTGTAGACTGGAAGTTCCCACCACCTCCTCGTTGGGTTTGATTAATCTGCTAGAGTGGCTCACGGAACTGAGAGAAACACTTCACTTACTAGATTGCTAGTTTATCATAAAAGGATATAACTCAAGAAGAGCCCGATGGAAGACCTGCTTAGGGCAAGGTGTGGGGGAAGGGGCACGGGCTTCCACGCGCTCCCCACGTGCACCACTGTCCCCAAATCTGCAAGTATTCACCAACCGGGAAGTTCTCCAAAGCCCCTCCTCTTGGGGGTTTTGATGGAGGCTTCATTATACAGGCATGGGTGATTAAATCATTGGCCATTGAGGACTGAGTCAGCCTCCAGCCTCTCTCCCCTTCCTGGAGGTCATGGGGCAGGACTGAAAGTCCTGACCCTTTAATCACCTGGTTGGTTTTCCAGGCAACCAGCCCCCATCCTCAGGTGTGGTTCCCAAGTCACCTCATTAACATGACGCAAGGCGTCTTTATCACTTTCTACACTTAGGACATCCCAAGGGTTTTAGGAGCTCTGAGCGTACAACATTAAAGAAGGACAGAATGGCCGCCCACTCACAGTGTGGGATCTCTTTTCATTGGCGTCTCAGTCGAGCACTTACTACGTGCCAAGCCCCTTCCCACAAACTGGGAATGCATCAGTTAACAAAGCAAAGGTTCCTCACCTTGTGAAACTGGCATCCTGGTGAGAGACTCAGTAACAACTAAAATGAGTATGTGGATTACGTTGTGTGTGAGGTGGTAAGTGATGCGGAAGAAAGGAAAAGTAGAGTGTGGGAGGAAACTGGGATTTGGGCAATGAGTTTGCCATTTTGGGTAGGGTGGTTACAACAGGCCTTTCGGAGGAAGCATTTGACCAAAATCGAGGTCAGGGAACAGGCTATGTGGGAAAAGAGCATTTCAGGAAGGGAGAACAAACGTGAGAAAGCCCTAAGGCAAGAGGGACCCTGATAGATGAGGTTGAGGTAAAGAGGCACAGAGGATTTTAAGCAGAGAAAGGCCATTAAAAAAATGTTTATTTATTTTGAGAGAGAGGGGGAGAGGAGCTCATGTGCTGACAGGGAAAGGGGAGAGAGGGCAAGAGAGGATCCCAAGCAGACTCAGAGCTGGAACCCACGAACTGCGAGATCATGACTTGAATACAAATCAAGAGTTGGACGCCTAACCGACGGAGCCACCCAGGTGCCCTGAGAAAGGACATTTTTAACGGGTCACTCTGGGGCACCTGGGTGGCTCAGCTGAGCATCTGACTCTGGATTTTGGCTCAGGTCATGATCCCAGGGTTGTGGGATCAAGCCCTGTGTTGGGCTCCATGCTGAGTGTGGAGCCTGTTTAAGATTCTCTCTCTCTCACTCTCTTGCTCGCTTGCTCTCCCTTTGCTCCTCTTCCCTGCTCACAAGAAAAAAAGGTCACTCTGGCTGCAAAGTTAATAAGAGTCTCTAAGAGACTTATTTCCTATAGAAGCTTCCAAACATTCTGTTTATCAGCTCATCAAAAAGCACAGTGAATGGCAGTTAAAGACAACCATATTGTCACCCTTTAGCTATTGGCAGCTGATGTGCATATACCCTCACTGTGCCAAGTGCCAGGCACTGAGCCAAGCACTTTCTCATTTAATCCTTCCAATACCTCTATGATATTGTCACCATGATTAGCTCTATTTTAAATTTTTTTTAAAAAGTGGGGGTCCCCTGGGTGGCTCAGTCGGTTAAGCGTCTGACTTCGGCTCAGGTCATGGTCTCGCGGTTCGTGAGTTCGAGCCCCGTGTCCGGCTCTGTGCTGACAGCTCAGAGCCTGGAGCCTGCTTCGGATTCTGTGTGTCTCCCTCGCTCTCTCTGCCCTTCCCTGCTCGCACTCTGTCACTCTCTTTCTCTCAAATATAAATAAATAACATTAAAAAAATTAAAATAAAAAAAAGGAAATTGTAAAATTAGTGACTGGCCCAAGTTTCAGATGAAGTAAATAAAGTGGAATTCTTGAAAGCTGTAACTTAAAGAATTCCTCCCAATTTGAAGAAACACTGCCCAAGCAAGGCTTAGTACCCCAATACTCAGGAACCAAAGACGGTGATGGTAGGGGGGTTGGGAGGACCATAACGGCTTAGTTCCACCACCACATGCTTCTTTTAAAAGTTCTATTTAGCCGTTACACCACAAACTTATGGACACCATAACTGGACTGACTTCCAGACCACGGATTTCAAAGTTTCCCTGTAGAGCTTGGCCTCCGTGGGGTTTGTTCTGTACAGATTTGGGCTTTTAAGGGGGCAACACCCCCCTTAAACCGGACTTTTCTCTAAGGGGTACCTCTCAAGCTGTGGTGATTTAAAAACCCATCCAGACAGTGTGCTCAGAGGGATGTCCCCAGGACCAGTGCTGGTGTGTGACAAGGTAAGGAGGGAAACTGAAAATGTTTATAAACTTCCGGAGCCATCTTAGAGTAGTTTTATGTCTGCTGAATGTAATAAATTGGGGCTTGTATTTGGTATACCTTGGTTTTAAACCTCACTTTCCATAGAACTTCATTTTATAGTGTTTAACGTGAGAGCCTGAATAGACACATATAAAAATAGGACTCTGACCCACAGCTTGCAGCAGCCTAGCCAGAAAACTAACCCCTGATCTGTAGTCATCTGCCTAGGAAGCCTGCCTGCTAGAAGTCAGACTTGCAGGAAGCCCGGCTGTGGGCTTCAATAACCACCCAGGAAGGTAAACAATAAAGACTGTAACAATTGCCCCCAAATGGCCAGGACGTGATTAACAACTCACAGCTTCCCTAATTTTTCTCCCGACCTGGGCCCAACGAGAGCCATACATGGCTAACTGGCGATGGCCAGGGATCACACAGCACGTCCCACTTCTAACTAGTCTCCCTACCGCTTCCCCTGCAGCCTCCAACGAGGGTACGCCTGACGCATTCATTCCCTTTTTTCCTCCACCAACCGTTCCCACTCCTCTGCCTGCCTTTGATTTTCTGCCAAAACTCAAGTGATGGTGCCTCTCTTGCATTGCAAGCTCTGAATAAATTGCCTTTGCGTTTCTCGTGTGGTTGGTCTTTACTTGTTTCCACATAGTGGACGGAGAAAAAGGAAATAAAGAAAGCAGGAGTCTTCCACCGCAGACGGGGCCGAGGAGCATCTTCCCAGGCTCCGAGGAGCTTTCCCCGCCCTCCCATGCAGGCGGGGACCTTAAGGACCGGAGAGGAGAGAGCATCCCAAACACTAGCCAGGACGGAAGGAATAAGGTGCTTGCCAGATTCTTCGGACCAGGAGTGGAGAATTAGAGGACCCCTACCACTGGCAGGCGCCGCGGAGAGAGTCTAAGCCCACAACGCCAGATGCTTTCTGCTCTCCAAAGCGTCCGGGTCTCAGGGCGCGACTGGAACTTCTGCGCATGCTCCACACGCACGCGCACTCTCGGCACCGCCCCTCCGACCGGGTGCTGACGTCACGTCCGGCGACGGCGGGGGCGACGGGGCGCTGGCTAACCGGGCGCAGGTGGCCCGTAGCCTCCCTCCGCCCCGGGGGCCGCCCTCGGGCGCGCCAGTCCCAGCGGCGGCCTTCACGTCGCCTCCCCTGCCCGCCGGCCGGTCAGCGCGCTGGGCCTGGTTTCCGCCGCCTCCCCCCGGACCACTTAGTCTCAACCCGGGTGTGGTTTCCACTGCTAGAGGTGAAGCATAACAGGGAGAGTGGGACCTGGGGTCGTGGAGCAGGGTGTGTTGACTTTTCCTCAGGTGGACGCTCAGGGGCCGGCGTGTAAATTACAGGATTTTCCTCCGGGAGGACCTGCAGCCATCGTAGTGCAATCTGAGAATCGTGTGTGTAGGTAACGGGCACCGCACCGCCCTGCAGCTGTTTGCTGCTTTTAAAGACATCCCCGAACTCATTTGGCGTTTTAGTGCTTTGGAATTTTTTTAAAAAAATTTTGTAATGCTTATTTATTTTTGAGAGAGAGAGAGAGAGCGAGCATGAACACGGGAGGAGCAGAGAGATAGGAAGGCACAGAATCAGAAGCAGGCTTCAGGCTCAGAGCTGTCAGCACAGAGCCCAACGAGGGGCTCGAACTCCCAAACCGCGAGATCACGACCTGAGCCAAAGTCTGATGCTTACCCGCTGAGCCACCCTGGAATTTTTGTTTTTTGTTTCGTTTTTGTTTTTGTTTAAAACGTGTGGTCCCCAAAGCTCAGAACCCTTTAGAATTTCTCCTTTTTAACGAATCTTTACCTTTCCTGAGACCGAAGGGGTGCAGAGTTTTCGATAAGGATTGTCTGGAACTCAACCCTCCCTTCCTCGCTGGGGACTTGTCAGGATTTCTAAAACCTGAGGATTAGACTCCTTTTTGCACTGACATTTTAAGTATTTGATTTCAGGCAGTGCAATACTTTCTGAAAAATGCCTTACATCCATTTTATTCTTAAAATGCCAACCAAATCTCACCTTTCCCCCGATGTCTTGCAGTCAGTCCTATGAACGTTATTGTGAAGGAACCTGACACCGTTGAACTTTTTGAGTCCCAATGCCAGATTTTAAGTCGTTATTCTGTCTTCAGTTCTGTGGCATCGTTTATTAATAGGCTTCACTCCTGCCCCCCTTCTGGTTTACAGTTCAGTGCTGTTCGTCTCTTGTGGGCTCTGATTTCGATAACTGCATTTGGTAGGATTGTGTTTAAAGGAAAACTAAGTGAGAAGCTTGTTTTGTTGTTGTTGTTGTTTTTACTTTTTTTATAGTTTAGTTTTTTATTTCACAGAATGCCCATTTGAAAATATGGCTAAGCAAAAGAAAGGAAATCACCCGGAATCCTACCTGAAGACACATTGCCAGCATTTTAGAATACAGTTTCATTTTTTTAATGCAGAATATTTGTAAAAACAAAAACAATTCCTAGTGGAGACTGTTTGGTAACCCCTTTTGTATGATGTCTTGTCCTCGTATTTCACTAGTGTTTTGTTTTGTTTTTTTCCTTCTTTTCTTTGAACGTGTATAAGGGCCAGGAACTCCCATAAGTAAAGTAGGAGCCTTAGTGCACGCACCTTGTGAAATCTATTTTAGCAGCTCAGAGGACTTTAGTTTTATGTCCTGGTTTTTGGCCAAGGAACATAGGTGAGGTGGTGTTAGTTGTTTAAAATGAGACATTTAGGGGCGCCTGGGTGGCTCAGTATTTAAGTGACTCTTGATTTCAGATCAGGTCATGATCTCATGGTTTGTGAGATCCAGCCCTGTTCATCTCTGTGCTGACAGCGTGGAGCCTGCTTGGGATTCTCTCTCTCTCTGTCTCTCTCTCTCTCTCTGCCCCTCCTTTTCTCTCTCTCTCAAAATAAATGAATAAACATTAAAAAAATAGATAATGTTGAGTCCTATGCAAAGGCAGCCAGTTTATTTTAGTATATTGAATTCGTGGGGAAGTTTGAGAAAATCATTGGAAAAGTTCCCAAATTGTCCAGTCTCTGTTTTTAAGCTCACTCTTTCCCTCTCCCTACTCTTTCTTTCTCCAAGAATGAAACATGACTGAGGACTCTCAGAGAAACTTCCGTTCAGTGTATTATGAGAAAGTGGGGTTTCGTGGAGTTGAAGAAAAGAAATCATTGGAGATTCTCCTAAAAGATGACCGGCTCGGTGAGTTTTACAAGTTAGATTGAGGTTATTGGGTTTTAGTCTTCCCAGCTGTCCTGAAAGAAGTGGTATCTTAAAAGACATTCAGAAGTATTTGTTACCTGCTGTATCTTTTAGTGATAGGATGACAGGTAAATGGTGTATTTTGGGAGAGGTTACGGATTTTTCAAGCTTGTATTTGCTGAGGCTGAGTCGGATGTCTTTGAAAGGACTGTTAAGAAGGCTGTGGTATTTTTTTCTCATATTAGACCCACATATTTCCTCTGTTTTCAGAGCTGTTATCATAGCTTCTGGGTAAATTCATAACTCTCCCCACGATTTTTCTCCGATGCAGATACCGTGAGACTACATTATGTGTTGACATCTTAGTTGCTTTGTAGTAATAATAAGGTCTGTTCTGCTGACTAAAGTAAAATAAACTGAACCATAGGTAAAAATAGTACTTTATATGCATAGAATGCTTCTAAAATTTCAAAACCATTTCCCTCCTGATCTTTGTGTTTTAAGCATGGCTGGAATTTGACGAGCACAGGGAATTGAGGTTCAGGACAGTTGAGTGTGGTTTATTGGAGAATGTGGGGACCTAAGGGCTGACCATGCCATTCACTAGCTCTGCTAACTAAAGTCACTTACCTGCTTGGGGCTTCAGTTTCTGCAGCTTTAAAACAATAACTACCCAACAAGCTTGCAGTGTGGATTAAATGAAATTCTGTAAATAGTAACTACTGCTAATGTGACACAGGGAATGTAGTAATGTATGCAACATGCATCTCCTAGGCTGTGAAGCACTGATTGTTTTCAAGTAGCCAGTTGGTGAAACACCCGGGCTAGAAATCAGACCAGTGTTGCCTTTTCTAGATTTACTGACTGTAGTAGACATCCTCTGGAGAAATGTCTTACTGTACTTGAATTAAACGAACAAACAAACAAAAAACCGAAATGCACTTTCGTGTCGTCAGCATAAAAAGTTTCTAACCAATTGTTCTTTGTTTCTTCCTCTAGATATCGAGAAACTTTGTACTTTTAGTCAGCGATTCCCTCTCCCGTCCATGTACCGTGCGTTGGTATGGAAGGTGCTTCTAGGTATGAGACTCAAGAGTTGGAAGATTTATCTTCAAAAATGTTGAGTGATGGGATATTTGTCATTCTTATCAGTCAGGAAAGAGAGGATTCTTCTAGGCCCTTTGCTGCATATTGGGCCTAATGTCAGGAGACTGAATTATTGCTCACTGTGAAAGCCTTTAAGAAGGTGATTTCAGTAGCAGTACGTTAAATATTACTCTACGGGCGTCAGTAATGATAGAAGAGGAAGTAAGGTGTGTTCCTGAAACAAGGTGCGGGGAGAGCATTGGACTGGAGAAAGAGCTGGCCTGGGCTTCACTGTCAACTGGGTAAACCTGAGGAAGACCCCGGCTAGGCCTCAGCTCTTGCACCTGTAAAATGAGGTTACTGAGCTAAATTAAATTAACTCCTAGGTTGTGGCTCTCAATTTGTTATTTCTGTGATTCCCAGCTCTAGGGGGTCTAACTTCCCGATGAGTGCTAGCAGAGTCAGAAAGAAATGGAGGAGTTTTTACTTCCTAGAAGCATAAATGGATACATTCCAGTGACGAGTGGCTGAAGGAGAAGGAGAAATGTGCATGCTCAGTTTCTGTGGGAGAAAAAGTGTATTAGGGGCCACAGGTGACTGGCCTTTTGAGCCAAGTGTTTTTTCCTCGATTTCTGCTGGGCCTTCTGATGCTTATAATACGTGTCCGTTGCCATCCTCCTTTTCTTTCTTCCTTAAACAAACAAACAATTCGAGTAATCGCCAAATTCTCCTGTGAGGTAGGTATTAATATCCCAGTTTTGCAGATGGGGAAAAAAGACTGCAAGGCTAAATCCCTTGCCTGGGGCCTTCTAGTCTGTAAGTGGCAGAGCTAGGATTCGAACTTAGGTTGGTGGAGCCCGTTTGAAGGTAAGATAGACTGTCGGCCTCGTTCTCTTTCCAAAATGTACTGTATTTGCAGGACTTGAGACATCTGCTGTCCTAAGTCTGATTATGTAATGTGGAGGCAGCGAGCAAGCACAGTCCATTCTAGAAAGTGGAATGCCTTGCTTTGTTGTGCATCCCGACAGTCTTTGAGCACTCGTATGTCTGGTGGGTAACAGTGCCGTTACTGCCCAGAGAGCAGGTATCAACTATTTTAGTTTTTCTTACATCTTGAGCCTTTGTTCTTAAATCTTGGTGTTTCCAGTGGCCATCAAAATAAATGCCTTCCAGGGATGCTGACACTCTTTCTGCTGGGAAATACTATGTGTCTTATTAGTTACTAACACCAGTGGATTGGGTGGGAGACGTACAGTTGTGCTTTGTGACACCTCGAGAGTGTCCAGGCTTGTTCGTCACCCCTGTTTTCCCCACTTGTCTTTACCAGGTAAGTCTTTGTTGTTATTTTTGTGGTAAAGACACTGGAGATTTGGAGCCGTCATGCCGTGTAAGGAGACAGGCTGACTCTTCCTAAAACGGGTTGATTACTCAGGGACCTTGTCAGGCCTGCTGATACCATTTCAGGTAACTATCAGAACTTTAGAACTAGCTCTTTGAGGTTGAACATGGGAGGCACTGTGCTGCCTCAAGTAGTATGAGGAGGGTGTAATTACAGCTGTTTAATCTTTATTAGCCCAGATTTGGAGGACATGTTAGGGTATTCCCTTGGCTTTTGAGGAAGCCTGGTACGGAACTCCAAAGCTAAGGTAGGTAAAGCTTTCTGTCAGGACAAAGAACATTTAAGCGAGTTAGGTTCTGATGTTAACATTGCGTCATGTTAGCTAAAGTCTCTTGCGCTCACCCACCTTTTGTTTTCCAGACTGTTCTTTAGCATACTGTATCTGTGGTGTTTTCTACTAAAAGAGTGATCCTTATCAGATGTACGCTAACACTTAACGCTAGTTTAGTATGTGTTGTGTACTTTCGAAGCACTTTATATAATTTTTTATTCATTACAGCAACTGTATGACACAGATATTATTAGTCTCATTTTTCAGATGGAGAAGCTCAGCCTTCTCTAAGGGGAGATTGAGTAAGTGGCCGACAGCCGTCCAGCCACTTAATTGTAGAGTTAGAGTTCAAACCCAGGAACTTGGACTCCAGAGTCCGTGTTCCTGTACAGTCTTGTTACATTTAATGAGGCCGGAATAAATACGGTTTTTTTTTTATAGCAGAATTTAGAGCCTTGAAAATTCATTGTCAGCGTTTTACAAACCTGTTTGACCCTGGCATCCTTCTTTTCATGCGGGCTTTTAGGGCTCGTGTTGTGCAGAGGACGCTCGGTGAGATGCTTACCCATCCCATTTCCCACCTCTGACAGCTGAGGAAACAAGTTCCCAGAGAGACACTTTGAGAGTCCTGGTGTTCTCACACGTGGGACTAGAAACTATGTTTGCTAAAAGCCTGTCTGGTGCTCCTCCCACGATGCTTTTTCCATGCCATTTGTTTGTAAAAAAGATGGTTTTTGCCCCCAAACCTCATAGGTAGGCATGTTTAAATGAGTCAGCATGAAATGGCATCAGAATATGATATAAGGTGGTCTCATCAGTGAAAATCAGAGATTTCTGTGGTCCCGAAGCTAGGCTACTTTGTGAGCAAGTTTTGATCATCGGGGAAGAGAAGGATTTGATACGTTGGTGCTGGTCCTGAGATGAGGGGCCTGTATGGTTAGCTAGGGCAGCCATAACTAAATACCACAGACTGGGCTGCTTAAACAACATTTTATGTTCTCTCAGTTCTGGAGACTGAGAAATCCAAGATCAAGGTGCTGGCTGGTTTGGTTCTTGGTGAGGCCTCACTTGGCTTGTAGATGGCCACCATCCCAATCTGTCCCCACATGGCAGAGAGAGAGACAGCAAATGTGTCTCTTCCTTCTCTTGTAAGGGCCCGAGCTCTGTTGGATTGCAGTCCACCCTTACAGCCTCATTTAACCTTAATCTCCTTCTAGGCACTGTCTCCACATTTAGCCACACTGGGGTTGGAGCTTTAACATCTGCATTTTGGGGGAAGCAGTTCAGTGCATAGCAGGAGCAACATGCAAAAACTGGAGACCGGTCTGTAGGAGCCGAGGGTGGCCCCGGGCTGACAACCATACATTTAATTAAATCATCTTGATGATTGATGTGGTTATCTTGAGTTTAAGTGGCACACTTACTCAAGGGCTTTATGATGCCATTTCATTTCTCTTAAATATCAATGATGCAGGTACCGTTGAAATAATGATAGTACTTAAAATTTAAGATTGTTTTATAGAGAGAATTTCTAAAACAGAATCTGTATGGTAACTAAATATCTGTGTGATTCTAGTCTGATTGTAATAGGCAGCTTCTCACTTGATTCTCTCCAGTGAAGGGGCGATTTGGATTTGCATCTCAGTGTTTTTGTACTTTCTTTCCCCCCCTCTGTCTCCATATAGGGATCCTGCCTCCACACCATGAGTCCCATGCCCAGGTGATGTTGTACCGCAAGGAGCAGTACTGTGACGTCCTTCACGCCCTGAAAGTCGTTCGCTGTGTCACTGAGGCCACGCCTCAGGTTGAAGTCTATCTCCGCATGTACCAGCTGGAGTCTGGAAAGTTGCCTCGAAGTCCTTCCTTTCCACTGGTTAGTGGTACTTTTGTTTAACACTTAGTTCAAGTCTAGACTGTCCCATCCTGCTAGCATTTTTTTTTTTTTAATTTTTTTTTTTTTTAACGTTTTATTTATTTTTGAGACAGAGAGAGACAGAGCATGAACGGGGGAGGGGCAGAGAGAGGGGGAGACACAGAATGGAAGCAGGCTCCAGGCTCTGAGCCATCAGCCCAGAGCCTGACGCGGGGCTCGAACTCACGGACCGCGAGATCGTGACCTGGCTGAAGTCGGACGCTTAACCGACTGCGCCACCCAGGCGCCCCCCATCCTGCTAGCATTTGACTACATCATATTTTACCTTAGAAACTCTCAGTGGCTCTCCTCTCTCTGGGCAATAAAAGCAATACACCTTTCCCTGGCGTTCGTGGCCCCGCACATTCCTACTGAATCTAATTTTTTAAAATATATTTTATTTTGAAATAATTGCAAACTTGCAAGAATACTAAGAATTCCTATATACTCCTTACCCAAGTTTCTCCATCATTAATATCGTACCATGTTTGCTTTGTTGTTTTCCCTGTGTTATGTATACATATTTTCTTCTAAACCATATGAAAATAAGATGCAGACATGATATTCCATTACTTGAAATTCCTTCAGTATATACTTCCTAAAGAAAATAACACTCCCCTCGGTCACCATGGTATAGGATAATCATAGTATAATCATTGAAAACAAGAAGTTTACATTGATACAGTATTAAGATCTGATCTCCAGACTCCATTCACATTTGACTAGTTGTCCCAATAATGCCCTGTATCACCAACCAACAAAAAGTTTTATTCAGAACTTATCAGACTTTCTTACCAAACTTTCACCCACTAGTTTTAACCTCTGTTGATGATTTAAAAAATATTTTAAGTGTTTTAACTCTTCATTTAAAAACCATCTTAGAAATAGAAAAACTGGCAAAAATAGTATAGTGTTCCCGTGTACTTTTACCTAGTGTCATCAAATGTTTCATCTTATATAATTATCAAACCCATAAAATTATCGTTGATAAAATACCATGAATCTGTAGACTTTACTGAATGTCCTGCTGCTTTCCTTTTCTGGGTCTAGAATCCAGTGTGGGCTCATAGGTGGCATTTATTGCCACATCTTCGTCTCCTTTCATCTGGAAAAAGTTCCTTGGTCTGTCTGTGATGACCTTGACACATTTGAAGAGTACTGGGCAGTAGAGCGTGTCTTAGTTTGGGTTCATTTGTTGCTTCCTCATGATTAAAATTCGATTATGAATTTTTGGCAGGAATACTGCAGAAGAATGATACTTAATTACTGTTGCCGCTAACTTTGACCAGTTGGTTAAAGTGGTGTCGGCCCTTTTTCTTCAAAGTAAGATTATTATTTTTCCTTTTGTAACTAAGAAGTCATTTGTGAGGAGATGCTTTGAGACCAGGTCAATGTCCATCCACTAATGATTCCTGCCTGAGGTAACTTTTACTGTGCTGGTTGCCAGATGGTGATTTTCTAACTGCTTTTTTCTTCTGCATTTATTAGTTGGCATTCTTTTATAAGGAAGGGTTTTCCCTTCTCCCTCATTTATTTATTTATGCCAGAATGAATTTATGGTTTCCTCTTTTATTCAATGGCCTGTAATCCATTACTCCTATTATTTATTTGATGTTCAGCTTGTCTCAGATTAGGCCAGTGGGAGCCCCTTCAGATCGACTCCTCTCTCTTTATGATAAGTTCCCATCGTTTTGAGCGTTTCTGTACTTTCCGACACAAAAAGTATTCCCAACCCATCTTATATTTTCTCTACCCAAGCCCCAAATCAGCTGTTTCCGTGTTGAATCAAGTGTGATTTTACAGGGCAGCGGATGTTCTCGTGTTGTGGCTGGTGTGTGGGGCTTCTAGGTCCTGTCCGTAGACAGAGCTGGGACACATGTGCACCTTCGCTATATAGAATCACCCACACCCATTCACACACACCTAGGTGTGTTTGTGTGTCTGGCTCTGGGTGTTGGATGCCCCCCGTTCACACTGATCCCTCTGGTTCCAGTCCAGTACCACGAGTGCCTCTAGCCTTCACCCTCCTGTGTGTGCAAGTTCCTTGTCTGACAGTTGCGAATATGAAAGGCTCCGGTCCCCCTTGGTACACTTACTGATCTGCTTGTTCGTCTCGGAACCAGCCCTCACCTGGAGGCCCCAACCTGCTTTTTAAACTTCCGTCTTCGACAAACCTTTTCTCCAGTTACTTGGACTGCTTGCTGTTTGTAAAGGGAAAAGAAGCGGAAGAGGAGAAGTTCAGGCTAAGGAATGATGATAACTCTTGGGCTTTGGCTATTTTAATGCAGTTCGAAATTCATTTTCGGCGTTTTAACTTTTTGTGTATGTGGCTAAAACACTGCTCACAGTCGGGATTTGCCTGCAAGCTGTGCTCTTCAATAAAACATTTTTTTTAAGTTTATTTATTTTTGAGAGGAAAGGGTGCATGCCTACGCGTGTGCACACGTAGGGGAGGTACAGAGAGAGAGACTCCTGAGCAGGCTCACACCACCAGTGCAAGCCCGATGACGGGCTGGAACTCATGAACCATGAGATCATGAGCAGAGCCAAAATCCAGAGTCAGATGCTCAACCGACTTAAGCCACCCAGGTGCCCCAAAGCTTATTATTTTTTTTAAGTATTTTTTTTAATGTTTATTCTTGAGAGAGAGAGAGAGAGGGAGAGAGAGGGATGGAGGGAGAGAGAGAGAGAGAGCGCACGAGCACAGGAGGAGCAGAGAGAGGGAGACACAGAATCTGAAGCAGGCTCCAGGATCTGAGCTGTCAGCACAGAGCCCAACACAGGGCTCCAACATACCAACCGTACATCATGACCTGAGCTGAAGTCAGACACTCAACTGACTGAGCCACCCAGGTGCCCCCCCCCCCCAAAGCTTATTTTTTCATTGCAGTTTACAGCCTATCAGTCAGTATAGCACTTTGAGAGTTTTGACTTATTCATTCTTTTTGAAGTTAATGATGTGGTTCCCACGGATAGAGCTTAGGTTGTTGTCCACTTTTGTTAAGTTTATCAAGAGAGAACTGAAAATAATTGGAACTCTTAACAAACGTCTTTAAACTTTGCTTACCTCTGACAAAGCGAAGTGGATAGTTCTCTGCAAGTTCTTAAATTATATATTAAATGAGGTTAGACTATCTATTAGTTTAAGAAACCTGAGTGATGGGTCTCATCCCTACTCAGCTGGTCCGTGCTCCAAGCCGACACCTCTACTGCGGCCTGTGGCAAGTGTGACCTCAAAGTGTTGGTGTTGGCTCTGCCCCCACATCTCCCCAGTCATTGAGCCCCACGCAGCCTTTTTAGTATTCCTGTATAGCAGAGTGCGTGACAGTGCTCAACACAGGCCTGGGAACACGGTCAAGGACATTGGTCCTCCTCCCTGGCCTCTCAGACCGTCCTGGAGCCCGTGAGCTGCCACATTCGGGAGCCCCCGGCGGAGTGTCCAGTATTGGGTGGGAGTCTGGGAAGGGAGTCTGGGAAGGCAGTCTCCCTTCTTCTTTCTCTTCCTCTGACATTAATTAAATGTTAAGAAAATGTTATTTTCTGTGATTCTCTTACTCTTGACATTTTCTAGAATATTAAGGAGTTGAAAGGAGACCTAAAATGAAATGCTTTTATTAAAATAGGAATTTTGACCACGAATAGCCAAAACAATCTTGAAAAAGAAAACCAAAGCAGGAGGCATCACAATCCCAGACTTCAAGCTATACTACAAAGCTGTAATCATCAAGACAGTATCGTACTGGCACAAGAACAGACACTCAGATCAATGGAACAGAATAGAGAACACAGAAATGGGCCCACAAACGTATGGCCAACTAATCTTTGACAAAGCAGGAAAGAATATCCAATGGAATAAAGACAGTCTCTTCAGCAAGTGGTGCTGGGAAAACTGGACAGAGACATGCAGAAGAATGAACCTGGACCACTTTCTTACATCATACACAAAAATAAACTCAAAATGAGTGAAAGACCTCACTCAACATAAGACAGGAAGCCATCAAAATCCTCGAGGAGAAAACAGGCAAAAACCTCTTGATCTTGGCCGCAGCAACTTCTTACTCAACACGTCTCCGGAGGCAAGGGAAACAAAAGCAAAAATGAACTACTGGGACCTCATCAAATAAAAAGCTTCTGCACAGCAAAGGAAACAATCAGCAAAACTAAAAGGCAACTGACAGAATGGGAGAAGATATTTGCAAACAACATCTCAGATAAAGGGTTAGTATCCAAAATCTATACAGAACTTACGAAACTCAACACCCAAAAAAACACATAATCCAGTGAAGAAATGAGCAGAAGACATGAATAGACACTTCTCCAAAGAAGACATCCAGATGGCCAACTGACACATGAAAAAATGCTCCACATCACTCATCATCGGGGAAATACAAATCAAAACCACAATGAGATACCACCTGACACCTTTCAGAATGGCTAACGTTAACAACTCAAGCAACAACAGATGCTGGCGAGGGTGCGGAGAAAGAGGATCTCTTTTGCATTGTTGGTGGGAATGCAAGCTGGTGCAGCCACTCTGGAAAACAATATGGAGGTTCCTCAAAAAACTAAAAATAGAACTACCCTACGACCCAGCCATTGCACTACTAGGCATTTATCGAAGGGATACAGGTGTGCTGTTTCGAAGGGACACATGCACCCCCATGTTTATAGCAGCACTATTAACAATAGCCAAAGTATGGAAAGAGCCCGAATGTCCATCGACGGATGAATGGATAAAGATGTGGCATACATACATGATGGAGTATTACTTGGAGAGCAAAAAGAATGAAATCTTGCCATTTGCAACTACATGGATGGAACTGGAAGGTATTATGCTAAGCAAAATTAGAGAAAGACAAATATATGACTTCACTCATGTGAGGACTTTAAGACACAGAACAGATGAACACAAGGGAAGGGAAGCAAAAATAATATAAAAACAGGGAGGGGGACAAAACTCGTAAATGTGGAGAACAAACAGAGGGTTGCTGGAGGGGTTGTGGGAGGGGGGATGGGCTAAATGGGTAAGGGGCATTAAGGAATCTACTCCTGAAATCATTGTTGCACTAGATGCTAATTTGGATGCAAATAAAAAAAAAATCCTGGAATGGAAAAAAGGATATTGGTGGTGGGGGAGGGGGGGAAC
This sequence comes from Lynx canadensis, assembly GCF_007474595.2. Taxonomy (NCBI): domain Eukaryota; kingdom Metazoa; phylum Chordata; class Mammalia; order Carnivora; family Felidae; genus Lynx; species Lynx canadensis. The sequence goes on from NC_044307.1 coordinate 15,299,124, forward strand.
TAATAAAATCCAAATAAAGCATAGAGCTTAGTTCATAAAAAAACAAAATGGGAATTTTGATTTAACTTGGAGCTTTTAAGAGGAATAGAAAGATGCTTTTTAGTTTGTTTTTAACACTAAAATCCTTTGGCTGTTAAATCCTAGATGAAAACATAATTTTGTGTACGATATGGTGTTTGAAAACAAAATAGGTTTTAGTAGATTTTAGTTTTTATAAGATTACCTTGTTTAAATTTATTTGAAGGTTTATGTTCATATTTTGAGTATTGACACAATGTTTGAGAAATGCCATTTTTCTCATTCCTAAAATTCTGACTCTAGGGACATTTTAACTTATTAGTTGCTTAAAGACAGAACAAAATTCTAAAGGTATGTATGAATGCTTTCCAATAAAGAAAATGCTTTATTAGTCTTCTTGGAGTCATCTGATTTTTGCAAATTACTGTATTAACAGATGTCTCCGGTTACTGTTTATGATATTTATCACATCCTTTTGGAAGAAATTCTTTTCTAGCCCTGAGAATATTTTTGGGTGGAGAGAGCCAGCACTTTGCTTATGATTTATGTTTTCTTTGATGACCTTAAACGTTAGAAAGTGGAAGATCTCTGAGTGCTTAATCTGAAACTTGGGCAGTCATGAGCACCACTGATCCAAATAAATTTCTCTGGTTACCCAGCCTTATCTCCGCCTTAGTCTTCTGTTTAGTCATGGACCATGTGCTTTTCAGTTCCACTTTGATTTATTAATGCAGCCTCTTCAAAAGTTAGGGGGTAAGGTTTCATTTTCATCAGAGAAATATGTATTCCTCTCTTCTGCTGGCTTCCGCCCTTTAACCAGAGATTTATTACTAATCTTTCAGGAGCCAGAAGATGAAGTATTTCTTGCCATTGCCAAAGCCGTGGAAGAGATGGTAGAGGACAGCGTCGACTGTTACTGGATCATCCGATGCTTTGTGAACCAATTAAATAACAAGTACCGGGAGTTTTTACCCCAGCTGGTGAGGGATGCTTTTCTTTCTCTTGAGGGTAGCGGTGGACAGTGGTACTAGGGACATAGCCTTACTTCCTGGTGCTGCTGCAATTATGAGCGGACTCTCTACAAACTGTTTTCCATAAAAGATCAACAGTAACTATTTCCAGATGGTCTCTGTTGCAAACACTCAGCTCTGCTGTTGTTGCACAGAAGCAGCCATTGACAGTGCATGAAAGAATGGTCGCGGTGCATCTGGCCTGCTGCAGGCCATAGTTTGCAACCTCTGCTCTTTTGTATTCCTTATCCCGGTCTAGAATATACTGGATTTATCTAAGATTGCCTCTCTGTTACTTAAGGTTTACGTTTGGCTGCATATAACGGATAGCCTAAATAACAGAAGCTTTATCTTTTTCTCTGCTGTAACCAGAAGTCTAGAGGGAAGGCAGTCCAGAGCGGGTGCCATAGTGCCATGATATCTGCGGGGACCCAGGCTCCTGTCCTTTTGGTCTGGCATTCTTAGGTGTGACCCTTCTTCCTCCTCTGTTCACAGATGGATGCTAGAGTGACAGCCATGACATCTATCATCTAAGATGGTAGAAAGGGAAGGGCAAAGACCAAAGGGAAGGAGTGGAAGGGACAGCCAGTCAAGTCTGTCTTCCTTGGACAGACTTTCCTTCTGCACCTCTGTTAGTGGCAGGACCATGGCACCCGGCCACCTCTGTCTGCAGCAGAGGCTGGGATCACATTGTGATCTCTGTGAAAACAGGATTCTGTTACTGAAGAAGGAAAGGTGACTGGATGTGACAGAGGCAGCCTGCTGGCGGCTGTGCTCTGACCTGCAAGTCCAGAGAACTACGGCCACTTGCTTCGTCAGCATAAGCCAGTGGCTCTTTGCCATTCTCTTTTCCTAGTTTTTTCCTTTATTTCTCTCATTTATAAAAATGAGTGTGTTTTTCTTTCCCTTTCTTTTCTTTTTTTTAAATACAATTTGTCAAATTGGTTTCCATACTGAGAACAAACTGAGGGTTGATGGCGAGTGGGGGAGGGGAAAGTGGGTGATGGCTGTTGAAGAGGGCACTTGTTGGGATGAGCACTGCGTGTTGTATGAATGTCTTTTTCTTAAATCAGTGACTTGTTCCATTAGAAAATTCTTTTGAAATCAGTGACCGTGATAGTGGCTGCAGGGCCAGATGAGGGGGCGCTGACGGAGGCCGACTGAGCCCCGAGGATAACTGTGCTAACTACAATAGTTACCGGGGCAGTTGGCAAGACCCTTCAGCTTTGTAGAGCACTGTTACAAGAGTATTTTCTAGATTTCAGTTAAGTAAAATTTGATTTTCAGAATTTTAAAATTTAATTGACAGTTGATTTCAATAAAAATAATTCAAACATGGTGAGGGAAGCATAATGTTGGCTGCCCAATTAAATCAAAAGATCCAGATTATACCATGATTTCATTAGCTTTTCTTATTTCGTATTGGAGCAAATTCAGTAGCATTTTGCTAGTTTATGTTTAAAAAACTCTTTTTTTTTTTAACGTGTACTTATTTTAGAGAGAGAGAGTGTGCGTGCAAGTGGGGGAGGAATAGAGAGAGAGGGAGACAGAATCTGAAGCAGGCTCCAGGCTCCAAGATGTCAGCAGAGAGCCGGACGCGAGGCTTGAACTCACGAGCCATGAGATCATGACCTGACCCAAAGTCGAATGCTTAACTGACTGAGCCACCCAAGCGCCCCCCAGAATTCTTTATTTTTGATAACATAAGTAATAAGTACATTCTTGAAGTATTAAACAATCTGGATAAATCCAGTGTTCCCAAAGATCTGTACCAATACCTCCTTATCCCCTACTTTCTAAGAAGTAAATATTGTCATTAGCTTAGTGTATATATCCTATACTATCTTATGTACATTAGGATGGATGGAATGCATCCATGCACACACACGTGTACACAAATATATACACATATGTCCATGTAATGATTCATGTGTTTATTACATGTATAACTTTAAAAAATACATAAATATTATAACATCGTTCATATGGTGCAACAATTTTTTTTTTTTTTTTTTTTGACTTCATGTTTTGGAATACTTCTCCACGTCAGTGCAGATCGGTAGTGTTCAGCCTTGACTTCCTATTAGCGCCACCTGGGAGCTTTTAAAAACTTACCAGTGCCTTTCCTCCACCCAAACCAATTAAGTCCGAATCTCTGGGGGTGGGTGGGGCTCAGAATTCTATGTTTTAAAAAGCAGCAGGTGATTCTCGAGTATGGCTAGGGTTGAGAGCCACTCATCCAGAACCACCTTGTTTTTTCCCTCTTGAAAATGTGATATTATTGCCTGTTAAGAATTTGCCATATTTTAATATAACAGATCTGTGTTGACAGTCAGCATGCCCTTGTATATGATCCTTTAAACATATATGTTTTTGTAGGTCAGGCACCTATAAAGGGATTACTCGGTTGAAAGATGTATTTAAATTTTTTAATTGCCAGGTTGCTCACCCAGAAGGCATATCAATTTTGCTTCCCACAACAGATTAGAAGATTTTCTGTTTTCCACTCCATTGCCAATACTTGATGGTATCAGTTTCTCAAATTTTTGTTAATCTGATAGTGAACATGGTCTCCCATTTTAATTTACATATCCTCATTTTCTAGTGAGGCTGGGCAGCTTTGCATATGCTTAATGGCCACTTGTATTTGTCCACCTTTCTATTTTGTTTGCATCTTTCTTTTTAATTTGTAAGAGTTATTGATATGCTCTGCATATTTATCCCTTGTTACATATGTTGACAATATTTTCTCTCTGTCATACAGAGATTTTTCAGTGTTGATACAATTGGATCGTCGATATTTTTCTTTTGCTTTTTCTTATTTAGGAAGCCCTTTCTAATTCCAAGATTAAAACACAGGTTTTATTTTGAAATTTTTATTTATTTTTTTAGAGAGAGAGGGAGAAAGCGTGCTTTGTTTAGAGAGAGAGAGAGAGAGGGTATGTGCCAGTGGGAGTGAGGGGCAGAGGGAGAGAGAGGATCTGAAGGAGATTCCATGCCCAGCATGAAGCCTGATGCAGGGCTCGATCCCATGACCCTGGGATCATGACCTGAGCCAAAATCAGGAGTCGGATGCCACCCAGGCACTCCTAAAAAACAGATTTTTAAAAAACTTTGCTCTAACTTTTAAAAATATTTATTTATTTAAATTTATGTATTTATTTTGAGAGAGAGCATGAGCAGGGGAGGGGCAGAGAGAGAGGGAGAGAGAATCCCAAGCAAGTTCCCCACTGTTAGCACCGAGCTGGATGCGGGGCTCGATCCCATGAATCAGGAGATCACCTGAGCCGAAATCAAGAATCAGATGCTTAACCAGATGCTTAACCGACTGAGCCACCCAGACGCCCCTAAAAATATTTATTTATTTATTTATTTATTTATTTATTTATTTATTTATTTATATTTTATATTTTGTTTTATTTTATTTTTTAAATATAGTTTATTGTCAAGTTGGCTAACATACAGTGTATACAGTGTGCTCTTGGTTTTGGGGGTAGATTCCCATGGTTCATTGCTTACATACAACACCCAGTGGTGATTCCAACAAGTGCCCTCCTCAGTGCCCATCACCCATTTTCCCCTCTCCCCCACCCCATCCTCAGTTTTTTCTCTGTATTTAAGAGTCTCCTATGGTTTCTCTCCCTCCCTCTCTGTAACTATTTTTTTTTTTTACCCCTTCCCCCATGGTCTTCTGTTTCTCAGGACCACATATGAGTGAAAACATACCGTATCTGTCCTTCTCTGCCTGACTTATTTCACTCAGCATAATACCCTCCAGTTCCATCCACCTTGTTGCAAATGGCAGGATTTCATTCTTTCTCATTGCCAAATAGTATTCCATTGTGTATATAAACCACATCTTCTTTATCCATTCATCAGTTGATGGTCATTTAGGCTCTTCCCATAGTTTGGCTATTGTTGAAAGTGTTGCTATAAACATTGGGGTACAAATGCCCTTATGCATCAGCACTCCTGTATCCTTTGGGTAAATTCCTAGTAGTGATATTACTGGGTCATAGGGGCAGATCTATTTTTAATTTTTTGAGGAACCTCCACACTGTTTTCCAGAGTGACTGCACCAGTTTGCATTCCCACCAGCAGTGCAAAAGGGTTCCTCTTTCTTCACATCCTTGCCACACTGTTGTTGCCTGAGTTGTTAATGTTAGCCATTCTGACTGGTGTGAGGTGGTATCTCATTGTGGTTTTGATTTGTATTTCCCTGATGATGAGTGATGAGCATCTTTTCATGTGTCTGTTGGGCATCTGGATGTCTTCTTTGGAGAAGTGTCTGTTCATGTCTTCTGCCCATTTCTTCACTGGATTATTTGTTTTTTGGGTGTGGAGTTTGATAAGTTCCGTATAGATTTTGGATACTAACCCTTTATCCCATATGTCATTTGCAAATATCTTCTCCCATTCTGTCAGTTGCCTTTTAGTTTTGTTGTTTCCTTTGCTGTGCAGAAGCTTTTTATCTTGATAAGGTCCCAGTAGTTCATTTTTGCTCTTAATTCCCTTGTCTTTGGAGATGTGTCGAGTAAGAAATTGCTGTGGCCGAGGTCAAAGAGGTTGTTGCCTGTTTTCTCCTCTAGGGTTTTGATGGTTTCCTGTCTTACATTCGGGTCTTTAATCCATTTTGAGTTTATTTTTGTGTATGGTGTAAGAAAGTGGTCCCGTTTCATTCTTCTGCATGTTGCTGTCCAGTTCTCCCAGCACCATTTGCTAAAGAGACTGTCTTTTTTTCCATTGGATACTCTTTCTTGCTTTGTCAAAGATGAGTTGGCCATACATTTGTGGGTCCAATTCTGGGTTCTCTATTCTACTCCTTTGGTCTATGTGTCTGTTAAACCTTTTAAAATTTAGTCCTTTAATTTGTGAAGGGATTTATCTTTGTGCCTGGCATCAGACTCAGATTTGACTTTGTTTCTTGGTTGTTAACTGCAATAAACCTTTTTCCACTTCCTCTTTCTGTTTGACAGTTATTAAGAATGTGCTTCATGCCAGGAAGTTTGCTTTATTAATGAAAACTTAATTTTAACACACATCTTTGTTTTTATAGGTGAGGAAACTGAAGCACAGAGCAGTTTTAAGTACCTTGCCCAAAGTTAAACAATTAGGAAACAGAACTGCCTACCATTTACGGTGTCGGTTCATTCTTGTTTTTCACAGATCTGAAATGCCACCTTTATTATATACTGGATTTTCATATATACTTATATGTCTTTCTAGACTTTTTTTTCCCCCCTCAAGCTATATGTCTACTCCTGGGCCCACACCATATGAGTCATTTAATATAGCTTCCTAGTATGTTTTGGTACCTGGTAGGGTAAACTCCCTCATATTGTTCTGTTTCAAAAGTGCTCTGGCTATGCTTGAACTCTTTTTGTTTTTTAGAAATGAATTTTAAATCAGCAAGATACTTAATGCCCCCTAAGTTGATTTCTTCATTTTCAAAAGAGAGGTTTATTTTAATATGTATGTTTATAGTACCCAGCACATAGTCTTAAATTGTTATGAAGCTTTTTTTTTAAAGTTCTTCAGAATGTGTAAGAAAAGTTAAATTTCCTTTGCGTTGCTGTTTGATTTACTCATTTACTTGAACTTTTCTCTTTATTTAAACTGTGTTTGGTCTACCTTAAAATTTGCATTACTGTGGTTAGTCGACCTCTTCTTCCTGGATTTTGTTAAAGGAGAGTTTTTATAATCTTTCCTATCATCATCAGGTTTTTGTTACCAACTAAAGTGGTTATCACAAAGCACAGCTTGGTTTGTAATCCTAGCGAAATGCATATGCAATGGGCAGTGATGGGTTTTTGGCATCAGAAGACAAGACTCGATCTGGTGATGACACATTGATTATGTTGCGGTATTCTGATTCATAGGCTTACATCACAGCCACTCCTCTCTCTACAAGCTTTAGGAATTTCTGCTCTTTGACAAGGTCTCTCCAGCAGGGAGAAGAGAAACCATCCTGTGATGTGGATGGCCTCCCTCGTTAATCTCTTTTCAGAGCAGACTGTCTGTAAGCCATCTCAGACTTAATTGTGTGTAGTCATTAAAGTAAGTGAGTTTCCTTTCATTGCCATTGCTGTGCTTGTTAAGCCAGAGAGTGTGCAGGTGCGTGTGCGCACAAGCTGGGAGGGACAGGAAAACGGTTGGATGCTATACGGTCTGTACATTATCAGTAGTGAGTATAAGTGATCTTTATATCCTTCGTTATTCTTTACCGTATTTTCGAGATTTCTTATAATGAACATATTATAAATCAAGAAAAAATGTTTAGAAAAACTTAATAAGACTGGCAAAAAGATGTACATTGAGTGATTATCAACATGTTGACAGGGACGCCTGGGTGGCTCAGTGGGTTAAGTGTCCGGCTTTGGCTCACGTCATGATCTTGTGGTTCATGGGTTCGAGCCCCGCATCGGGCTCTGTGCTGACAGCTCAGAGCCTGGAATCTGCTTTGGATTCTGTGTCTCCCTCTCTCTCTGCCCCTCCCCATTCATTCATTCATATTCTCTCTCTCTCAAAAAAAGATGTTGATTAATGTATTTCAGCATTTCATTTAATTCATGATATTCATTTACTCACAATTCTGTGTTGAGTGCTTACAATGCTGAGTAATGTTCTAGGTACCAGAGAACTAGCAGTGAACAAAATAGATACACAGTCTCTGCCCTTAGTGAGCTGACACTGTGGTGAGGGAAAAAGGTAATGGTTTAAAATTTTCACTCCTCCCTATCTATTATTTGTACTGACTTTTAGATGAGAGTTTGTTTGCTATGGGACGTAACATATAAATGCGTGATATATGTGTTTTCATCCATGTTTGTGAAAAAATATTCCATTGGCAGAACCAACGAAAATTCTAGAATAGGATTTTAGAGGTGAAAGGCGAGGACAAGAGTCCTTTGACTTGTACTTTGGAGAAAAGCTTCTGGTTTTGGGGGAGTTGTGTGTAGTGTTCTTGAGAAGCTCCAGGAATTATTAGGTCGTGTAGGAAAGTTGGTTAAACAGAAGAAATTCGAGATCCCCTGAGAGAGGAGAAAACTGGGCCCCATATTAATATGTGGGCCTCTCTTTGCCTGGTTCGCTCCTGTCATTCTTTATAAGCCAACTCACATGTCACCTTTCTGGGAGACTGTTGATGGCTTCTAAAAGCTGGGTTAGGATTCCCACCTCGACGTGTCCAGCATCCTGTGCTTACCCCATGATAGCTTTATTACATGTTTGTCTCAAGCAGACTGCAAGCTCCTTGGAGGCAGGGGCTTCATATTTTCTTTCACTCTGTTCCCTGTATGTAGCATAGTGTTTGCTGTAGTGAACATGCTAAGGGATATGAATTACTTCTTTGGCTGAGATGCAGATATTTAGGAAAATAAACATTTGTATTTGCTTAGGTGATACGGGATGTGGTTGGTTTTTTTTTTTTTTTGTTTTGTTTTGTTTTTGGATAGGGAATACAGACTTCAGAGTTTGCAGAGTTTGACCCCCAGGCTCCATTCTTGGCCAGCGGACTCTAAATGCAGCGGCTTGTGCAAGGTGGATTTGGCTGGTCTGGGAGCCAGCTTTGTTAGCTCTCCCAGCTCCTAGAATTGGCTGCTGCTTGACCTTCTGTGGGAGAGGCTACCAGATGGAATCCAGGCTCTTCGTTCCCTTCCCGTTATTTCTCTGCCTCCTGAGAGTTCTCCTGCACGTGGGGTTCAGAGTTCCTCCTGTGGACGTGTCTTGTAGGAGTGTCTTTGGCATGGTGCACAGCAGTGCTCAGCATGGGTCGGCATCGGTGTGGCCAGGGACGGGTGGGCCCGTTTCACGTCCAGCTCTTTTGGTCTAGTTTTTCCAAACCCCGTCTCCCCGCTTTGGTCCCACTCTGTTTCTCTGATCTTACCCTTTCCCCTTCCCCCTTTTTCCTGAGTATATCGTCTACTCTAGAGCAGCCAGGAGTGTCATGGGCCGTTCTCAGTTCCCCAGAACAATTGAATTTTGCTTTGGACTTTGACCTTCAGTTGAACCTTATTAGTGCCGTTAGCATTAGGGTAACAACCCGGAAAACCCCTGAGCCCCAGATTGTTGATTGCTCTGATGGTGCTGACCTGGGAAACCTGCGTCACTAATGACTTGGATGAGTCTGAAATTTTGTTTTCTAGCACTTACTTGCAGTCAGCATGTACATTTTATTCACCACAGGCTGTAAGATTGGGTAATGTTATGTCACAGGAAACGAGTAATCTCTCTTCCTCTTTAATCACTAGCCAAAGGCTTTTGAACAATACTTGAATCTGGAAGATAGCCGACTGCTGAGTCATCTGAAGACGTGTTCTGCGCTGTCCAAACTTCCTTATGATCTCTGGTTCAAGAGGTGCTTCGCAGGGTGCTTGCCCGAATCCAGTTTACAGAGGCAAGTATTTCATGGATGTTCTGAAGGCCTGGAGTCAGAGAAGGGTCCTGGTTTTTCACATGATCAGCCTTCAAAGTATGAATTTGCTTTAGAACAATACCATAGTTTGAAGCGAACTTCTCTGGCAGACAACAGAGCAACACTTGATTCTACTTATTATTTATACAGTTAGAGATACTAGAACGTTAGTAATATTAATCTAATATGAATACAAATTGATGTTAATGCTGGAAATATTAGAATGTAACATTAGAAAACTTGAAGGCCCTCAATATGCTAGATGCTGTAGGTTATTCACATCTGAAACCGTCTCTAGGAGTATATATGGATATAGGCTTTCCTTTGCCAGAAATGTGGGGGATCCTAATCCCAAGCAAACCTTCCTATTTCTTAGTTCCATCTGGCATCTTTAAAGTAGGTGAAGGCAGGCAGAGAGCTAAGACTCAAACTCCGTTCTCATTCAGGTCAGATACGTGCTGCCAGTAGTTCAGAGCCCCGGGCCTTCCCGCTCAAAGACCGTGTGAGGTGGTTGGGAGGGGAGGTGACATACAGAGGACATCACAAGACAGTACGTGACTAAGCACAAAGAGTGTAACACCAGCTTGAAGAATTACCAGAATAATTGTGTTTAGAGTGGTTGAGATCAATAACTAGCTCCTTAAGCTCTTAGAGAAGTTTTAGGAATTTGAACCACTGGAACCGTTGCACCAATCTTATTTCAAATGATGCTTTTGTTTTCCTTAGTATTTAATGATTATATTAGCATTACACAATATTAGTGAAATCCAAACTTTGGTTTAAGACTTTCCTTCCCTAGGGGCACCTGGGCGGTTCAGTCGGTTAAGTGTCCGACTTCGGGTCAGGTCATGATCTCACGGTTCATGAGTTTGAGTCCCATGTCGGGCTCTGTGCTGACAGCTCAGAGCCTGGAACCTGCTTTGGATTCTGTCTCCTCCTCTCTCTGCCCCACCCCAGCTCACACTCTGTCTCTGTCTCTCTCTCAAAAAATTAAATAATAAACATTAAAAAAAAAAAAAGACTTCCTTTCCCTAAAATGTCAGTTTTAAAACATTAGGGAATGGGTGTTTCGTAGATCCCTTGCAGAGCAAGTACCTTTTAGTGATTATTCCTTCTTCCCTTCCAGTGCTAATTGTGTCTGAAATAAGTTTCCAATGGCTGATTTATTTTGTTGTTTTTTTGATGATTATTTCATTATAGCTTTTCTCTGAAGTTTATACTTAGAAGAAGTAATTTGGTTTAATATTGTAATTTGAGATGTTTAGCTAAACATAAATTTCACACTCAAATGATTTTATTGTATCTTTTTGTTTTTATAGGGTTTGGGATAAAGTTGTAAGTGGATCCTGTAAGATCTTAGTTTTTGTAGCTGTGGAAATTTTATTAACCTTTAAAATAAAAGTAATGGCTCTGAACAGTGCAGAGAAGATAACAAAGTTTCTGGAAAATGTAAGTATGCTTTTTTCAAATTTGATTTTGAATCTAGAAAGGAAGTCGTTTGGGAAGCCAGATTTTTTTATTGCATCACATTCTTTCTCTGATATTTTTACATTATAAGAAATACTTTTTCCCCTTGGAAAAGTTTAGCTTAAAGTTGGTCTGTGGATTACAGTTTGCATCCTCTCTTTGGGGGATGATGGTCTGAGCAGTGAGACCGTTGTTGTGTGCACTGAAGACTAGGGTCTCCTCCCCTGATGTGACTCTCAGAAGGCTTGTTGAGAAAAGGAAGAGGTGAGGTCTGTCCTGTGAGGCTGAATAATCCTTTTTAATGGAAAGGAAGCTTGATGGTTTTTGGGCGGGGCTGGGGGGGGGGCTTGTAGGCTTGTAAGCCTTTTCATTACTGTTACTGTCTCTGGTTGAATCCCAGTTGGGTTTGTTAATGTGCTTAAGTATATACTTAGTGCGTGTTGGAAAAGGTCTAAATGAATCTCTGTGTATCTTAGAATAAATAAACTTAACTAGGCGAGAGGTAGAAGAGATTCATGGATGAATGAATCTGGATGAATTTCACTGGACCCCAGGTCTATTCTTTTTTTTTAAATTGGTCACTATTGATATTTGAATAGTGGCCTAGTAAATAGTAAGTACTAAGTGAACGTGTGATGAGTAAATGAATCATCGGCATTGTATTGGTGGCTAACAGTGCCAGGGCCCATACTAAGTATTTCTCATGGATTCTCCCATGTAATCGTAAACAGCCCTAGGAAGTGAGGCTGTCGTTTGCCCCATTGTGGAGATGGGATGTGAACTCGGGCAGCTTCGGTAACCTGCCCAGGGGCACACGGTGGGCAAGGCAGGTTTTAAACCCAGGCGGTCTGTCCAGAGCTCCTTAGTGTGTCCTCAGGTGGCCCGTGAAACAAAGATCCTGGCAGCAGCCTTTCATACGATACTCTCTGGCAAGTAGTGGAAACTCCGGTGGGAATGAAGTGCTCTGCCATGGTGAATAAGGGACATGATGAAGTTATAAACCCTGAAATTTCACAGAGGCTGGTTTGCTTGTCCACAGATTCCCCAGGACAGCTCGGACGCAATCGTGAGCAAGGCCATCGACTTATGGCACAAGCACTGTGGGACCCCGGTGCACTCAGCCTGACCGCTCCCGATATGTGCACGGCCTGCCAGGTCCCCCCGAGCGGTGTGCTCTCAGGACACGGTCTACTAAACTCATTGAAAATGGGGTTCTGCTTTGGCACTCAAGGCGTCATTTTTTCCAGTGAAATGATTTACGACACCTGGTGACGTTGTGTTGTGGAGCAGCATCTTTTGGGTGCACAGAGGTTCAAGGTTCAGCTCTGAACAGCATTTTAAAAGGGTTACTCGAAAATGCCTCTCTGTTTGCAAAGCAGTTCAGTCAGGGTGAGCGGGTGCCACGGTAGGCAGTGTATAAGCAAGCCCGCCCTGCTTCTGTCTCATTAGCACCACGCTTGTTCCTTTCTAAGGTCTATTTCTGGAATAAAGAACAACTTCCTTTTGCTGACAGCTCAGATGCGGCTTTCGTTCGTGCAGTACTTGTTGAAATCTAAGCCGGCTGCTTTCTGAGGCTTTGTCTTGCCAGATCGGTTTAAATAAAAGCCTTACTTTTTTTTTTTTTTTCCTCAGCTTCAGTTGGAATGAAACAGTTATTGAACAAAACGTGTCTAAATTCACCTACTAGGAGAGAGAGTGCTTGCTGATGTCCTGCTGGACTCCTGCTTTTTCCTGATGGGTCGTTCAATGTCGGGTGGGCTTTAGGGAGCACTCTGCCACCTAGAATTGGAATATGAGAAGTGGCGGGTTAAGTAAGGTTAACAGCTAACAGGCCTGGGCCGTATTGTGCCACACGATGGTGACTGTTCATTGAGCAGTTACGGGCATTGAGAGTGGTGAGTGAGACGAGGCCCTGATTCAGCCGCCAGACCTGCAGGAGCCCGAGGGGTGAGTTGGACCCTGTACCCAGACGAGGAGGGAGACCATGAAACTATGGAGCTGTAATTCGGACAATCCATTCCTTCCCTGATGTGTAAAATAACTGTTGGGAAGAAACTCAGAACGGAGTCGAGTCGTTGAAACCAGCTGGTACTTCTGTATAGTAACATACCCAAGAGTGTTTCATTTTTCAAACAAAAAAATACTCCCAGAAGAAAACTTCTTAAAGCAAAATGCTGCCTACAGTTGATGCGTTGTGTTCATTCAGTGACTGGTTCTGCCCCCAAAGAACTTTCCAGCCAGTTGGAGATCTGAGAGAAAACATGTAAGAAGGGATTCCTGCTCCAGTTGTCTACTATTTGGTGATTTTGGGGGATATGTGAAATTCACAGACAAGTCCTATAACAAAAATAATTTTATTTCTATTTAATTTATAGCCACATAACATTAGTACCACTTTTTAGTAAAATGCAGATTATAAAGTGATAGTAAATTTCAACTTCAGAAAAAGAGGAAACAAAGAATTAGCAACCTCTCAACAAGAGGATAGTTTCAAGGTATGTGCCCTTGCTTCATCCTGGTTTCTGGGGGAAAACTGGCATGCCATAGAGCAGGTTTGGGGGGGGAGAGGGGCACAGGGGCTCCTCGGATTCCTGGGAGGAAAGAAGCTCAGGGGGCAAGGGTATTCCTCTTTACACCTTAGGGGAGGGTCTAGATACACTGAAGGGAAGACTCTTACTGTCCTACGAAGGGATCAAAACAGAAGTATTCTGCAAGCATCTTCTGTCACAGCAGGTTGGACAAACCTTTCTGGCTATGGGCTGTGGCCTGGGGGATTTTCTTTTAAAGTGAGTCAATCTGATACCATCACCAGTTTTCTTAGAAAGCCAGATGGCTCATCTCAGCAGCAGGGTTTTTTAAGGCCCCCAGTGATAGAATAGGTGAGGGTCCAATTTCATTTTGGCATCAGAATTTTATCTTGCAGAGAGCCTAAGTATTTTGAAAATGTTTCTGCCCACTGCCTTTGGTGAGAAGGACAGCTCCTGATGAAAATCCGCCCATATTCCCTTTATTCAAAACTTTCTGCCAGGATACTGCAGAATTTCCCCTCTGTTACAGCCCAGGGTTCTTGTTGTAACCAAAACTGTTTCAGCTAATACGTGGGGGCTCTCCCTCCCTGTCCCTTGGAAAATTAATTTAACATTGTTTAGGCTTAGTCCTTCCCTTCCACAATGTCTTAACACACACACACATTCATTCATTTATTTTTTACAGTGTCTTCATAAACACAGATGAAAAAGCTCTTAACTCTGCTAGGAGATACTGAGGGCCATTGGACGGTTGGGGGTGTGTGGCTTCTGCCTAATAACGGATGGAATCAACACTTTGTCCACGGGCTTGTGGGTGTGCGTCTGACTTTACCTCAGTAAATGGGGTCAGGGTTCATTAGAGTGAAGTGCTTTTGTTGTTAACGGAAAGTTTGCCTGAAAGTCATGGGGGGACCCTCAAGTCATAGGATGTGAAGGAAGAGCCCTGAAGGCCCCCATCCTGTTACATGCCTGCCGCCATGTCTTGACTTACGTAGGAGTCCGTCCTTGGTTCTGACTTGTCCCCCGTCGTGTGGTCGTCACGTCCCCGCTGTGAGGGGTTGATTTGTTTTCTCCCCAGAAATGAAGAATCTGGAGGGAAGTCCATGAGGATGAGGAGGGCAAAAACAGAGCATATATGCCCTGGACTGGCCTCTTGCTCCAAGTGACAGCCTCTGCCGGTGCCGTGAGATTTCGAGCGGGAGGCGAGCCCAGACTCCGGCAGCCAGAGGCGGCCTCTGGGAGGCTGGGGGTGTGGGCAGCCGGTGGGTCCTCTGGCTCAGCGTTTTGCATCTGCCGGTGGTCACACAGGATAAGCCGCTTTTGTCTTCAGCTGGATGTTCTGGGTTTGGAAGGGCCAGAGGACACTGTCCTTTGCCTCGCCAGAGAGGGGACTGTGGGAATTTTTGCAGCAGGAGTCGGCGTTCCCCCCCGGTGGATGAAACAAAGAGCTGTTTCTCCTTTAGACGCCGTGCCAAATGAAACTGCTTGTGGCTCTTGGCAGCAGCCTCACCTCCCTAGGTCTGCTGTTGGCTTCCCCACAGTCAGCGCCAGGTTGAGTGGGAGGGAGGGCTGTGGGAAGGAAGAGGGGTGGTCAGAATGGAGGGAGCTGGGAAGTTTCCTGGAGGACCACAGGGTGGGGGGTGGGGATGCCTGCCTTTTTCCTGCTTTCCTGATCAGCTCCTCCCTCTCCTTTTTGGTTTCTTTCAGCCTTGCCTTCTGGAGGTTAAAAAGTAAGTGGACAGTTAGTTGCCCGGTGAGGTGAGGATTCCCCACCTTGCTCCTGGGAGCCGGTCTTACTGTAGGGTAACCACAGGAGGAAGCTGGAGAATGTGATCCGAGAAGAACATGGGAAAAATCCTTCAAGCAAGCAACTTGTCCTGAACGGGCAGAACTCCAAATAGAGTATCACAGTGGGTGCTTAGTGTTCAGACCTCAGATCCCACCTGAAATGGAGGTATGAACGTGTCGTTTACCAGGAACTTGTGTGCACACACGCCAGGGACCGCAGGCTCACACGCTCGCCTCTTGCCTCTGACCCCCCTGTTCGGTCCCTCCCGCCGGCCTCCTTCTCCCGGAGGGTTAGCAGGTAGCAACCTGGCATTTGTAGCTTTGGCGTCTCTCTTTTCCCACCTCTGCCTGCACTCGGGACTTAATGCCGTGAAGGTTTGTGAGGGAGGCAGCGAGGAGGAGGAGAGCTTTGGACAGTTCACTTCCAGATGTCAGAAGGCTGCCCTCAACGCCGTGACGAACGTCCGTCCCCCACCTCCCCTTCTTCCCCTTCTCCCCTTCTTCCCCTTCTCCCCTTCTTCCCCTTCTCCCCCTTCCCTTCTGTTTGGTTCGTTTACTTTGCTAGTAGTTCTCATTCAGTCATTGAAATCGGTATGAACACACTCCTAATTATGGGCCAGGAACTGAGCCGAACTGCTGAACGAGTCACGAGTCACGAGTCACGGGGTGTCTGACCTCTTGGAGATTTTAATCACGCGGGGAAGACAGATATGAAATTAAACAAGCCCAACGCATTGTGTTCTCTTGGTCTTTAAGAGGGACTCTTCAATCCTCTCTGTGCCCCGTAGGGGAGAAGGTAACGTGGGTTGGCCCAGAAATTCCGGACCAGGGTTAGGATTACTCTGACGTGTGTGGTTCTTTGTCCCCGTCCCTTGTCCCTTTTTAATCGGGGGCCGGGGTGTGGGGGAAAGGCCTGAGCTTTTGTGCCCCTCGCTAATTCTGTGACCTGAGGGGCTCACTCGGTGTGTATTTGCTTCCCTATGACCAGACGGCAGTTCTGTTACACTCCTGACCTCTCTCCTCTGTGTGCCCATGAGCATCGAACGAGTTTGATGTGAAAGCAGTTTAAGAAATCTGGAGCTCTGTAGAATACTGAATATTTTTAACAGCATGTTGTGCAAGAATGTGGCCAGGCGCTGCCTCTGACTCCACACGGTGCTTCAAGGCCTAACTCCGCTCTGCCCATTCTGAAAGACTCTGTAAACTTCTAAGCTGGAAGGGCATTCTCCTTCCTCTCAGCTGCTGGACTGTTTCAGGCACCACTTATTTTGTAGTAATTGTTTGGAAGTCCCTTGTTTGCTAGTCTTGGACTTTTACTAAGTTTTCCATGCGGTTTTCCTCTAAACTGCAAGCCTCTTGAGGCCAGTGTCTTGTCCCCTTTCCCCAATCCCCACCTTACCTAGTCCAGCTTTTCATGCATGTTTTCTCCCCCAAACCGTGCTGGCCCGCCCTTCCCTGGGTGTGCGGTCACCTTTGGCAGGGACGTCTACTCCCTAAAGCCGGGCTCCCATCTCTGAGGTTCAGCTCGAGGGGCCCCTCCTCAAAAAGCTCTCCTGGCTCCCTGCCCCTTTCCTTTTGCCCCAGGCTTGTTTCCTTCCTGGCACTCTGTGTCCTTTAATACACTGGCTGAGGTCCCACACTAGCCTGTGAGCTCCTCAAGGGTAGAGATCGTGTTTCTTTCCCTTTTCCTTTCCCTCAGAGCCAAGCACGTCTCAGCCTGCCTGGGCTCGCCATGGATAGGAGTTTGAGTACGTGCCCGGCTCAGTGTTGATGAGGACCGCTGTGGTGACACACAGTGGGATTGTTCTGGGGCTAGCTGGCTTACAGGAGATTTGTATTTTAGGGCACAGGGTGAGGGTCAGGACCCAGAGGGCTTAGGGCTAGATCTGGGGTAAAGAGAGTCTGCGCTCTTGGACTTTCTTCTCTTTGACCTAATCTGTGTGTCTGCTGTGTTCCCCCTCCTTGTTGTCCGGACCGCTCTGGTAGAAGATGCCTTATCCTAAGATCCTAAGCTGGTTTGCCATAGGTCCAGTCTTTGGAGACAGAGGCTCTCGGTTCCAGTTCATCAGACTGTGGGAAAGAGTCTGTGGTCCAGCTTGGGTCTGGTGCTACCCACAGACCGGTCATCTCTAGCCGTGGGAATGGAGGGGGTCATTCAGCAGACATGTGGCTACCGGGAGCCTCCCTTGTGTCCATGGGAGTGTAGGGATGGTGAGGGAGGGACATTGTTACGGGGTCCACTCTGAACGGAGAAGACACTCTGAAAAGCTTTCCTCTCCATTTAGCAAATCTGTTAACTGGATACGCACCCTGCAAAGGTGCCAGGAAGGGTACCAGGCGCCTCTGCCTTGAACCAAGTCTGAGTGATGTTTCTGGTCAGCACTCATTTCTGGTTTCTGACAACCGGTCGGACGGTGGCCCATCCAGCTCTTTCAGATGGGGCAGGAAGAGTGGGAATGCCCCACTAGGAACTTCGGCAAACTGTCTCCTAGGGCTAGGCGTTTGTGGACATTTTGTATCAAGTCTAACTTCGTTCTGGAACTCTACAGAAAGTTGGCTTCACCCAGCTCCTTCCCCCAACCTGAGTCAAGTGGGAGGGCTTGGTGACGAGTGGAGCAGCTGTGTTCATTTGCCTCTGATTGCTTGGGAGGGTGTATGTTCCTCCCCGGGGTGGCCAACGTCTGGGTCTCAGCACGGAGTCGGGCGGCGGCCAGACCCGGTGGCAGTTGGGTGAACCTGCGTCAGGTCAGTTAGGGTTTGCAGCCGCTATGGCCGGCTGATTTCAAGATCACAGGGGAGGCACACCCAGACCTGAGGAATGTCGGAGCTGGACGAAAGCCTGAAAGTCGTCTGCTTCCACACTCCCCTCCCCAGGGTGCAGATAAGAGAAGTGAGGTTCCGGTGGTAAAGGGGGCTATTCAAGGTCACCACAGATAGCCAAGCAGCTTCTAGAGCCCAGGCATCCTGCTTCCTGGCTGGGGTGTACTTCGGTTCACCGAGCTGCTCCCTCACCCTGAAGCAGTGCCCCAGTCTCTTCTCTGATCCTCAGGGTCCATCGGGATAAAACGTTGTCCGGGTGTCCCCCAGCTGGCGCTTGCTGGCTGGGTGACGTGGCCGTCGTCTTCATCCGTAAAGAGGGGGGATGATGGTAACAGTAGCCACCTGACAGAGCTGTTAGGGAAAAGTGCAGAAGGATGCACACTGTCCTCCGATCAGTGCCTGGCACAGAATAAGCTCTCAATAAACGTTAGGTGCGACTGCCTCACCGGTGATAACGATTCACGTGTCCGTTCTTCTCATAGAGGCGGCATTGTAATTTTCAGTCTCACTGAAGACGAAATGTCTTAGACGAGTCTGCTTCCTGAGATGAGGCTTTTAGGAGACTACGGACCCGTTACAGGTTCTTTAAATCATGCATTTTGAATGGGGCTTCTTCAACTTTAATGTGCAGAGGAATCCCCTAGGGCCCTTGTTAAAATGCAGATTCTGGTTTAGTTCTGGGGGTGGGGGGCTGAGGTTCTGAATTTCTGATATGCTTCCTGGTGATGCCGATGCTTCTGGACGTGGGACCACAGTTTGAGTACAAGGATTTAGGGAAAGTAGGTTTTGCCTAGTACAGTGTTTAACTCTGACTGACAAAGAAAGAAACGCACCGCAGACAATGCCACCTTCCTGTACCGTTTTCTCTTTCTTATATTTATTTTTTAAGTTTCTTTATTTTGAAAGAGAGAGCGCACGTGGGGGATGGGCAGAGAGAGAAGGGAGAGAGAATCCCAAGCAGGAGCCTGACCGCAGGGCTCAATCCCAGGAACCGTGAGATCGTGACCTGAGCCGAAATCAAGAATTGGATCCTTAATGGACTGAACCACTCAGGTGCCCCAGTTTTCTCATTTTTAAATGATTAGTCTGACTTCATTTCTAGGTGATGGTAGGGATATTACTAAAAGTTCACAAAGCACTTCGTCAAAGCCTGAATTTAGTCTCAGTACTGTGATGTGGATGTTCTCTATGAATTGTTCTCTCTCCCCTGGGCCACGGGAAGTGCCTTCACTATAACCTATCACAGGTCAGCTCATTACCAAGGACAGCTGTGTGGCTGTCCACACAAGGATAGCTGACCGGGCATATCCATCCTTTCTTCCTTCCTTACTAACCAGCCCTCAGGTTATTTGAGGTAGGAGTATGTTACGAAAACTTTATTTACCAGCCTCTTGTGCAAAGAGGGACAGATAGTAAGACGGAAGGCAAAGTCATTAGGTAAGACCTTCTAGAAAAGGTCTTTATTTCAAGAGAATTTACTCAGTGGGCAGGTAATCAGCATCTTACTTCCTGCCTAGAACACGTATATGGCGTCTGGAACTCCAGCAGCCACATTGGAACATGAGGCAACCGCAAGGATGGAAACCACATGATAAGGATGATGGGGCAGAAAAACGGAGTTGCGGCTCACTGATGACGTCACGAGCTTTTCCTTGCTTAGCTCCGGACTTCATTTGCACAAACAAATAAGTACAGTTGTTTGGGCCACAGTTTGGGTTTCCTGTTCTCTGAAGGCTGCTGAGCCCGTTGCTGACACTGCCAGAGCAGATGCGGTTCAGCAGGGTAGACGCGGGCTTAAATCTGCGTCTTCATCTGACCCCCTTCTGAGCACCCTTTGTGGGCTTCCCTAGTCATGTAGGGGCAAGGGGACTGGATTGAGAGTCAGAGGCCTGGGGTTCTTAGCTCTGCCGTTCCCTGGCTGCGTGATCCCGTTCCTTTTAAGCCTCAGTCTCCTTGCCTGTCAAACGGGGAGGAGAGGTCAAAGTGTCCAGCACGGTGCCGGGTGCAGAGCTAATGTCGGCTGGGGTTGGGGTGGTCTCAGGATGACGGTGTGAGGGTACAACGGTCAACCCGGCAGCAGCGGCCGGTGCTGACCTGAAGGGAGGCAGGGGTGCGGCTGGGGTGGAGGCAGGGACCCACCACCCAGTGCTTCCATCAAGGCGGGCACCTCGGTGTGCCGGGGCCAGCGAACGCTGCTGCCTCCGCCGGAAGCAGGGGGGGGGCTGGACGACGTGCCCCTGTGAGCGTTAACGTGCTGTCCGTGTGATTTGGTTGAGGGGACGCGGTAGGGCACAAACAGCTTTCGGGGGGGCCTCGAGAAACGTGCCTTTGCCTCTTCCCTCTGCCAGCTCGCGAGCTGCGAGCTGAGGCCCTGGAGGCCCCTCAGCCCACCTCTCCCCTCCGCTCGTCGCTTTGCTGCTGAAACGCCAATCGCTTGACAGCAGCTGCTTGCTCCGAGCCCTTGGAATGGGCCCGTGTCTGCTCCCTCTCCTGTTGACCGGGGCCCACAGAGGGGTGTTTCCAGCCACGGCGGAACGGGCCGCACCTTTTCCGTCCAAATCAGGGACCATTTATTTATTTATTTATTATTTATTTATTTATTTATTTATTTATTTATTTATGCTTCGAATTTCTCTCCCCCACCGTCCAAACCCAAAGCTGTCCTCTTTCCAGCTCCAGCGAATCATGCTCTGCACCTGCACTGTTTCCACTCTCGCAGAGCTGCCTGGTTCCTGGGGGGCAAAACTATGTCTTTACAAGAAACTGAAACCACCGAGAGGCAGAGGCGGCCTGATCTCCCAGCCTGGCAGGGGGAGGAGGTGACGGGCGGGCGGAGACCTGAACTGGGAACCTCACTGCTGGGCCCCAGGAGGCTGCATGTGCCTGACCAGCTGCCAGATGGTCTGAAAAATGCCTCCATTTCCTTATTGTGGTCTGTTCCCAGATTTTAAATTTTGATATACTTAAAATAAGGTTTGTCCGAGTAAACAACATTACGCATAGGTATGTTCCTCGCTCAGGCACGACTAAAGGTAATCAGTACTATACATACTTTTAAATTCTTCTTCTTCTTCCTTTTCTTTTTTTTAAGTAATTGTAACTAAGTTCTTTTTTAGTGGAAGAGGGATGTGTGCATGTGGGGGTAGAAGGCAGCCAGGGCGAGAGGGCATGCAGTGAACAGTGACAGCCCCAGGTTCCCTTCCTCAGAAGCCTCCTGTCCGCCTAAACACAAGCATGGGGTTGCATGTGCTTATCTAGGAAGAAAGGACAGCGTGTCCCGCCTGCTTTGGGGGCTGTCATAACCAAGTCAGTGAGAGAATTGAGGAAAACCCAAGAGAGTTCACCTGCAGCCGGAGGGCTTTTGTGCCATGGGTG
The DNA here is from genome assembly GCF_007474595.2 of Lynx canadensis. Taxonomy (NCBI): domain Eukaryota; kingdom Metazoa; phylum Chordata; class Mammalia; order Carnivora; family Felidae; genus Lynx; species Lynx canadensis. The sequence goes on from NC_044307.1 coordinate 15,320,543, forward strand.
GGTGGGTGTCCCAAGGTGGGGTGAGCCTGGGGGCCAGTGGGGAGGACCATAAGCATTTTATATGGTGGCTTGGAAAGGTGGCAACCCCCCCCCCCCCCCCCCAACAAGGCAGCATGTAAAGTGAGCAAGGCCAGCCTCCTGCCTGGTGATATTTTTGCTATTTTAGCCACAGGGCCTTGTAGAGCTGGCACCCCGGCTGGGGCTTTCCTTCTGCGGAGGCCCAGGGGCTAAGGCAGAAAAGCCCCAGCTCCTGTACATGCACCGCCCCGCCCCGGGATGCTGGGATAAGTGCCTTTGACCCTGATTCTGTTCACGGGAGGGACTTTCTGAGCTAATGGGCCTCACCAGGGTGTGAAGTATTTTTACCTGCTTAGCTGAAGAAAACTCGCTTGCCCTCCTCTGGGAGGGGGGCTGTGAAATCACCTGAAACCCCCATTGAACAAGGTGTCAGTGACAACCGTCTCACTCCCACTCCGGGGTGGTGGTTAAGGAACGGACGGAATCTTCCTCCCTTCCATACCGTCCTCTGTCTTTTCCTAAAGGAACAACGGCGGCAAGGGTATCTCCACACGGGAGAACACGAGATGGAGGCTTGATCTGTTGCAGGGGAGAAGGGAAACGAGGGTGCAGAATTGCAGCTCAGCACGGCACTCGTCTTAACGGGTTTGTCAACTTAGAGGAATCCGTTCAATTCTGCTTCTGTGGTTTATTCTTCCTGTCTCTTCTGCGAACAAATTCACTGCTTCATTTAAAAGGGCCCTTTGCCTTAATTTGGGGTGTTGCCCCATGGAAGTATGAATGATCATGGCCTCTTACTGTGAAATGTGGAATTTTTTTTTTAAATTAATGGCACCTAAAGAGCAGAACCCCCTTTACCAAAAATAGTATTTGGGAAAGGGACTGGTTGCGTGTCCACGACTGATTAAATGTCGGATATGGTCGTCCTATCTGGCTTTGGACAGCATGCTGTTCTCTTCCTGCCTTTGCCACAGCCCCAGGTGGGACCCATGCCAGGCCGGTGCCTGGCTCAACATTATTTCCCTTGCAGGAAGTCATAAATATTGGCCGACTGGCTCATGACTGTGTGAGGTCCGCACCGGTGGGAGTCACAGGCTGTGCACGGAGGGGAGAGGGTGGAGCTATTAGGGAAACAGCTTCTCTCTACCTGGAGGCTTGGAGAGAGCTGGGTGTGTTTCCTGATCGATGTCAGATGATGACATTACTACTTAAGCAGGTGGGACACCTGGGTGCGGGCTGAGAAAGAGCTCAGGAAAGCCATTGGCCTAGGAGGGCAGTTAAGAGCGATGCTTTAGAGTCAGACCCGGTTTGGAAGCCACCAGGTGTTGTAAGGATTAAATAAAATCATGCATGAAAATGGCATAGCACAGTCTGGGTATGTAATGAGCGTTTTAATATTTGGGAGCTGTGTGTGGTACCCACACAGCCTACGTTAGATGTTGGCCACACGCCAGGGACCATAGGGGACAACAATTTGTTCATATCAGCTGTTTTGGTTTTGCACGCACGAGTACTCTGGCTCTCCTCGTTAGAGTCCAGGGTCACCTAAGCGAGCCCCCTCACGGACTCCAAGGAGGCCTAGGTGCTCAGTCCCTGAAGCCCCTTTGTTGTCCCGGAGGTGGTCACCACAGGGGCACCTGTGGACTGGTAGAGGCACAGGCGAGGAGGCTGTGACTGTGATCATTCAGGCCGGAGACGATCGGCCAGTTGTCTCCTGCCAGTTGGCAGGTGTTCATCAGCAGCTGGAAGTGGAAGAGAGAAGGTGACTTCTAGGTGATGATGTTCACCGGAAAAGGAAGGAAGAGGAGGAAGAGGATTGGGGCAGAAGGGCAGGGTTTGAACACGTGGAAACAGAAGTGTGAGACACAACTGAGTCTGGTGCTTGGGAGACGTGTGTCACGCGTGACAGCTAACAGTCGGTAAGAGCTCACAGTGTGTCAGACACTGTTCTAAGCACCTTACGTGTATTTCATTTAACCCTCATCAGAGCCCCATAAAATAGGTGCCTTTACTCCTGTTTTACAGATGAGAAAGCTGAGGCACAGTGTAACATGCCCAGCACAGCGGAAATTGACCTGCCCGACATAGCTGGTAACGGGTAGAGCCAGAATTTGACCCCAGAGCTTCTGGGCTCAGTGCCATATGTTGTTTCTTCTTCTTTTTCTCTTTCTTGATTGAAGTAGAGTCAACACACAATGTTGCACCCGTTTCAGGTGTACAACCTAGTGACTGGATAAGTGTGTGTGTTTAGCTGTGCTCACAAGTGTAGGTACCCACCTGTCACCATACGGCACTATGACCGTGCCACTGACATATTCCCTATGCTGTGCCTTTTATTCCTGTGCCTTATGCATTCCAGAACTGGAAGCCTAGATCTCTGTCTGTCTTCACCAATTGTCCACTCCCCCTTGTCCTCTGGCAACCAGCAGTTCTCTATATTTATGGGTCTGCTTTTGTCCATTTTTTTTTTTTGCTTGTTTTTTAAGATTTTTTTTTCCAATTTAATGTTATCTTTGAGAGGGAGATAGTGTGAGCAGCGGAGGGGCAAAGAGAGAGGGGGGCACAGAATCCGAAGCAGGCTCCAGGCTCTGAGCTGTCAGTACAGAGCCAGATATGGGGCTCGAACCCATGAACTGCGAAGATCATGACCTGAGCTGAGGTCGGACGCTTAACTGACTGAGCCACCCAAGCACCCCCATTTGTTTTGTTTTTCAGACTCCACATGTAAGCGAAATCACATGGTATTTGTCTTTCTCCACTGAACTTATTTTACTTGGTATAATAGTCTCTAGGGCCATCTGTGTTGTTGCAAATGGTTCTCTCTCTCTCTCGCTCTCACTCTCATGTTTTCCTTATTCATTCAGCTATCAGTGGACACTTGGGTTGCATCCATACCTTGGCTGTCGTAAACGCTGCAATAAACATAGGGGTGCATGTTTTCATTTTTTTTCAGGTAAATACTCAGTAGTGGAATTATTGGATCTTATGGTAGTTCTGTTTTTAGTTTTTTTTGAGGCACCTCCATACTGTTTTCCACAGTGGCTGCACCAATTTACATTCCCACCAACAGGGCACAGGGTTCCCTTTTCTCCACATCTTCACCAACACCTGTTTCTTGCGTTTTTGATGCTTGCCATTCTGACAAGTATGAAGTGATAGCTCATCGTGGTTTTTGACTTGCATTTCCTTGATGATTAATGATGTTGAGCATTTTCTCATGTGTCTGGTTGGCCATCTGCCTTCTTTGGAAAAAGTGTCTTTTCAGATCCTCTCCTTTTTTTTTTTTTTTATTTATTTATTATTTTTTTTTTTTAATTTTTTTTTTTCAACGTTTATTTATTTTCAGGACAGAGAGAGACAGAGCATGAACAGGGGAGGGGCAGGGAGAGAGGGAGACACAGAATCGGAAACAGGCTCCAGGCTCTGAGCCATCAGCCCAGAGCCCGACGCGGGGCTCGAACTCACGGAGCGCGAGATCGTGACCTGGCTGAAGTCGGACGCTTAACCGACTGCGCCACCCAGGCGCCCCCTCCTTATTTTTTAATAAGATTATTTTTTGATGTTATGTAAGTTCTTTACATATTTTGGATATTAACCCCTTACTGGATTTATCATTTGCTCTTATCTTCTCCCATTCAAGAGGTTGTGTATCTTCTGTTGACGTTTCTTTATATTTTGGTGTAGTCCCAAGAGTTTATTTTTGTTTTTGTTTCCCTTCCCCGGGGAGACTTATCTATGAAAATGTTGCTAGGCTGATGTCAGAGATTACTGCCTGTGTTTTCTTCTAGGATTTTTGTGATTTTAGGTTTTACATTTACATCTTTAATCCATTTTGACTTTATTTTTGTGTATGGTGTATGAGAAAGTGGTCCAGTTTCATTCTTTTGCATGTAGCTGTTAACTTGTCCCAGCACCATTAATTGAAGAGACCGTCTTTTCTCCATTGTGTATTCTTGTGTTATAGATTAATTGACCATATAAGCATGGGTTTAATTCTTGGTTGTCTATTCTGTTCCATTGATCTAAATGTCTCCTTCTGTCCCGGTACCATACTGTTTTGAATATTAGAGCTTTGTAGTATACCTTGAAATCTGGGATTGTGATACTTCCTTTTCTTTTTTTTTTTTTTTTTTTCCTCTAGATTGCTTTGGCTATTTGGGGTCTTTTGTTTTATAAAAATTTTTAGTATCTTTTCTAGTTCTAGGAGATATATTATTGGCATTTTGATAGGGATTGCATTTAATCTATATATTGCTTTGGTTAGTATGGACATTTTAACAGTATTCTTCCAATCCATGAGCATGGTATGTCTTTCCATTTATTTGTGTCGTCTTTAGCTTTTTTTCATCAATGTTTTATAGTTTTCAGAGTACAGGTCTTTCACCTCTTTGGTTAACTTTACTCCTAGCCACTTTGTTCTTTTGGGTGAAATTGTAAATGGTTTGCTGTTTACATTTCTGCTCCTTTATTATTAGTGTATATAGAAAGGCAACAAATTTCTGTATGTTAATTTTGTAGCCTGGAATTTTACTGAGTTAACTTACGATTTCTAATCGTTTTTGGTAGAGTCTTTAGGGTTTTCTGTGTATAGTATGTCATCTGCAAATAGTGACAGTTTTAGTTCTTCCTTACTAACTTGGATGCCTAAAAAAAACTAAACCTATATTTTGGATGCCTTTTATTTCTTGTCTGATTGCTGTGGCTAGGACTTCCGGTACTGTGTTGAATCAAAGTGCTCAGTGAGAGTGGGTATCCTTGTCTTGTTCCTGATCTTAGAGGAAAAGCTCTTTTGCACTGCTGAGTGTGATGTTAGCTGTAGGTTTGTTATACATGGTCTTTATTATATTGAAGTATTTCTCTCTAAACCCACTGTGTTGAGAGCTTTTATCATGAATGGATGTTGAATTTTGTAAACGATTTTCCTGCATCTATTGAGATGATGTTGTGATTCTTATCCTTTATTTTGTTAATGTGGCGTGTCATGTTGATTGAGTTGCAAATATTGAACCATGCTTGTATCCTGGAATAAATCCTGCTTGATCATGGTGAATGATTTTTTTAATGTATTGTTGAATGTGGTCTGCTAGTATTTTGTTGAGGATTTTTGCACCTATGGTCATCAGGGATATTGGCCTGTAGTTTTGTTTTTTAAACAGTGTGTTTGGTATTAGGGTGATGTTGGCCTTGCAGAAGGTATTTGGAAGCTTTCCTTCCTCTTCTGTTTTTTGGAGTAGAGAACTAGGTGTTAATTCTTTAAATATTTCATAGAATTCACTTGTGAACCCATTTGGACTTTTGGTTGAGTTTTTTTATTACCAGTTTAATTTTGTTACTAGTAATTGGTCTATTAAGATTTTCTATTTCTTCCTAATTTGGTTTTGGAAGATTATATATTTCCAGGAATGTACCCATTTCTTCTAGGTTGTCCAATTTGTTGACATATCATTTTTCGTAGTAGTCTTTTACAATCCTTTGTATTTCTGTAGTGTTGGTTGTTCTCCTCTTTTCATTTCTGGTTTGATATATTTGGTCCTTTCTCTCTTTTTCTTGGTCTGGCTAAAGGTTTATCAATTTTGTCTATCTTTTCAAACAACCAGCTCTCGATTTCATTAATCTTTTCTATTTTTTAAGTCTTTATTTCATTTATTTCTGTTCTGATCTTTATTATTTCCTTCTACTAACTTTGAGTTTTATTCTTTTTCTAGTTCCTTTAGGTATAAGGTTAGATTGGGATTTTTCTGGTTTCTTGAGGTAGGCCTGTATTACTATAAATTTCCCTCTTAGATCTGCTTTCACTGCTTCCTAAAGATTTTGGACTGTTGTTTTCATTTTCATTTGTCTCCATGTATTTTATTTCCTCTTTCGTTCCTTCATTGACCCATTGGTTGTTTAGTAGCATGTTGTTTAGCCTCCATTGTGTTGTTTTTATTGTCATTTTTTTCTTGTAATTTTTTTCTAGTTTCATACTGTTGTGGTCAGAAAAGATGCATGATATGATTTCAGTCATCTTAAATTTATTGGGACTTATTTGTGGCCTATATGTGATAGGTCCTGGAGAATGTTACATGTGCAGTTGAAAAAAATTGTATTCTGTTGTTTTTGGATGGAATGTTCTGTATATATGTTAAGTCCATCTAGTCTCGTGTGTTGTTCAAAGACACTGTTCCCATGTTTTCTACCTGGATGACCTATCCATTGATGTGAAGTGTTAAAGTCCTCTATTGTTATCACATTACTGTCAGTTTCTTCATTTATGTTTGTTAATATTTGCTTTACGTATTTAGGTGCTTCAATGTTGGGTGCATAGATGTTTACACTTGTTATATATCCTCTTTTTGAAGTGATCCCTTTATCATTATATATTGCCCTTCTTGTTACAGTCTTTTTTTAAAAGTCTCTTTTGTCCAGGGCACCTGGGTGGCTAAGTTGGTTAAGTGTCCAACTCTTGATCTCAGCTCAGGTCTTGATATTACAGTTGTAAGTTTAAGCCCCACATTGGGCTCCATGCTGGGTGTGAAGTCCACTTAAAAAAAAAGAAAAGTCTGTTTTGTCCGATATAAGTGTTGATACCTGGCTTTTTTCAGCCTCCATTTGTGTGGAATGTCTTTTTCCATCCCTTCACTTTCAGTCTATGTGCATCTTTGGATCTGATGTCTCTTGTGGGCAGCATATAGGTGGGGTCTTGTTTTTTCATCCATTCCACCATTTTATGTCTTTTGATTGGAGCATTTAGGCCACTTACATTTAAAGTAATTATTGGTAGGTATGTATTTATTATCATTTTGTTGTTTTCTGACTGTTTTGTAGTTCTTCTCTGCATCACTTGCTTTCTTGTGTTTGATGACATTGTTATGCTTGGCTTTCTTTGGCTTTATTTTTTTTGTACCTATTATTACAGGTTTTTGGTGTGTGGTTACCAAGAGGTTCATATAGAACATTCTAAATATATGGCAATCTATACTAAGTTGATGGTGACCTAAGTTTGAACACATTCTAAAAGAATTATATTTTTACTCCTTCCACATTTTGCGTGTACACTTACATTTCTCAATTTTGTGGTTACCCTTAATTTTTTAGGTAGAATTGATTTTACTACTTTTGTCTTTTAACCTTCATACTAGCTTTATAAGTGACTGTTCTACTACCTTTACTGTATGTTTGCTTTTACTCATGAAATTTTTTTCTTTTCGTAATTTTCTTCTAATTAGGGCCTTTTCTTTTCCACTTAAAGAGATTCCTTTAACATTTCTTATAAGGCTGGTCTAGTGATGATGGTTTTTGTTTTTTTGTTTGTTTTTTTTTTTTTTTTTTTTGGTCTGGAAAACTGTATAGTCTTACAGGGTTTCCTTTGTAAGCAACTTTTTGCTTTTCTCTTGCTTTTAAATTTCTCTTTAATCTTTGGCATTTTAATTATTATGTATTGTGGTGTGGTGTGGACCTGCTTGTGTTCCCTTTGTTTGGAACTCTCTGTGCTTCCTGAATCTGAAGGTCTGTTTCCTTCCCCAGTTTAGGGGTTTTCAGCTGTTACTCCTTCAAACAAGCCTTTTGCCCCATTCTCTTCTCGCCTCCTCCTGGGACCCCTGTAATGCCAATGTTTGTTTGCTGGACCTGTTGTCCAGGAGATCCCTTAACCTATCTTCATCTTTTAAATTCTTTTTTATTTTTGCTGTTCAGCTTGTATACATCCATTATCCTATCTCCCAGATCTGTTCTGCATCCTCGAATATACTATTGATTATTTCATTTATTGTGCTCTTCAGATCTGGTTCTTTTTCATAAAGTTTTCTTCCTCCTTGGAAGAAAATTCTCACTAAATTCATCCACTTTTCTTCCCAGTCCTGTGAGCGTCTTAAGGACCATTACTTTGAACTCTTTATCAGGTACATTGGTTATCTTCATTTCCTTTTCTTTTTCTGAGGTTTTGTCTTGTTCTTTTGTTTGGAACATATTCCTCTCATTTTGCTCAATTTTGTGTTTATGTGAATGGCGGGGCGGGGGTGGGGGAGCACGTACTTCCCCTAATTTGAAAGAATGGTCTTGTGTATGGTTATGCCCTGTATAGACTGTGTGCGCCCGGTGACTTTGACCGGCTGGAGCTGTAGTTGGCATGGGCGGGGGGGGTCCCAGGACAGGCTGTGCTTGGGGCTGCCCTGGTGGAATGGCCTGAGCTGAAGTGGGCATGAGCTGGGGTGTCCCATGGTGTTCTCTGCAGAGGGCACCCTGATGGAGCCTCTGGAGCCGAGGCAGGCACAGGCCAGGGGTACTGGGCCACCCCATGTAGAGGGTGCCCTGGCGGAGCAGCTGAAGCGGGGTGCAGGCTGAACGGTCCCAGGCTGCTTTGCATGGGGAGTACCCTAGCCAAGGCAGGTGCAGCCTGGGGGCCTGGAGGGCTCCACACAGGGTGTGACCTGGCAAGCCAGGTGGTCCCAGGGTAGCAGCACTGCATGCTCCTAACACATATGCTCCACGGCTGCTTTGTGACGTCCAGAAACCCCGGCCAGGAGCTCAGGGTAGGTTTGAGCTGTATCTGTAGATCTGTGGTTCATCTGAGGCCAGGCGAGTGCTTAGGACCTGTGGAGAGCCAGCTAGGGAGTGTTTCTGGTGTCCAATTTGTCCTGTTAATAATCAGGTGTAAGCAAGCATATCACTGATGCATCCCGAAGTTGGGGTGTGTAGGAGATAACAGACTGTGTGTTAAGCATCACTGCTCAGGGCCCACAAGCCCCTCCAGGATGCTTTTTTTTTTTGCCCAGAGGAAGGGGGAGGCAGGACAGCAGAAGGCAGTCTGGTTGATAGCAGCTTCAGGATGAGCTCCCACGAAGGCACACTGGGAAAGGGCAGGGAGGTCCCACTAGCAACGAGCCCTCCAGGAGGCCAACCTAAGGCAAGGAGGGGTGGCAGGCATGCACGTCAGCCTTGCGGGTGGTCTGAAGGAGAGGAATCCAGACTGTTCTCTAAGAGACTGCCCTGCCAGGACTTACCTAAAGCTTACTCTTTCTTTGGGACGTCGTGTTTTAAAATTCAGATGAACCCAAGTCATAGAAAGCTGATGTCCTAAAGGACATCATAGGACATCTGATTGTGTCCCCATTTTCCAGGTGAGAAAATTGAGGCCCAGAGAAGTAAAATGACTCGGACAAACTGCTTGGTTAGGTGTTGTGGCATAGCCACCACTTGTCTGTCCTAGGATGACTAAACATCTCAGGATGGGACACGCCCTGCCGCTCTGTTCACTTCAGCAAGGGCTCCCTCAGGATGATGGCCCATTTCCTTCCGTCTTGCAGGGCGAAGCCTATTGGGGGCGCCACCAAAGCTCCTCTTTATAGGTCTTCCACACCTTTCGGTACCTGCAGTTCTGTCCTGCCGGTTAGATTTATTATGAGTCAGAGAGCTCTGCAGGTGCGCAGGGGCAGAATGGGGCTGAAGCTCTCAGCACGAAACGTGAAAACCTTTCTGTAACCCCTCGCCCCCTCTGCCATAGCCACTCCTGCTCCAAGAGTCCCTCCGCCTGCACAGGTGAGAGCCTGTGTGCCCTCTGAGGCAATGCTGCAGAGTGCTGAGGGCCAGTGCGGGCTTTGTGGTCGCTGCTCAGCAAAGAAGTAAGCGGTGTGTGTGCTCACTCTGGTCTTCGGAGCTGGAGACTCCCAGGCGAAGCAAAAGCGGCTCCTGTCGTCCCAGCCCTTGCTACTCAGAAGCATGATTTCTGGACCCAGCAGCATTCGCATGTCCTGGGAGCTAGCTAGAAATGCAGACTCTCAGGCCCACCCAGGCTTCCTGAGTTGGCACCTGCGTGGTAAGACCTTCACCAGGACTCCCAGGAGCGGCACAGGGGAGCCGCGCTAGGGTAAGCTCCCTGTCCCCAGGGTCACCTTCTTCCAGGGCCGGGCCAAACATCGGTTGTCCGGTCACTTCACCCACCTAGAAAAATGCAGCCAGCAAGCACCGAAGCTTGTCTTGCCTTCCCCCCAGCACTTCAAAAAGACAAGTCAGGACCAGAAAGGCAATAAAGCTCTTAGCTTTACAGGACAAATACTCAGACTTTGCCCAGAGACCGAGAAAGTACTCAAAAGCCAAGTAGTTGGTGGCTTTTGCTCTGGGGCAGTGACACCCCACGGCACTGCTGGTACCCAAAGCTGTCTCATAGCTGCTCTTATGGGGAGGACTCCGAGGGACTGCAGTTTATTAAAGGGCAGCTGGGCAATATGTCTTAGAAAGTCCTAGAAAGCTAATTTACGTGCAGCCGTCCTCCCCGCACCCAGTAACACCTGACACACGAGGAGGTTGTCTGCCTCCGTAACTTCTGACGCTTTGCTGCTGAGCTGACCTGCCCTTCATCCCAGCCGCAGCCCAACTCTTTTCGGTGGTTGACAAGACACACGGGAGCCAAGGAAAGGATTTTTTTTTTTTTTTGACTTTTTTTTTTTTTGGTTTTTAAAGAAACTGCATACATCAGAGACAAACAATAATTTAAATACCATGCAGTTTCTGTATGTACAAAACCTAGGCCATAGAGATCCAGTTTAATTTGTATTGTATTTACATCGTCTTCCTCACACAGCCATCATCTGTTAAATTAGAACACAGGAGAGCGCTCCTATACGAAGACAAACTATGTACAGACACCCGGGAAGCCACTGGAAAAAGCAACTGGTTTGGGGACTGACAGACAGATGGGAAGAAAAAGTCATCGGAGGTGACCTCCACCCACTGGCTGTGCACGGGGAGAGTCTGAAATCCCATTCATCGAAGCACACACCACAATATTCATTCGGCAAATATAAATACACGTCCATAGCGGGAGAAAAATAAACCCAGAGGTTTTTTTTTGTTTTGTTTTTTTGTTTTTTTTTTTTTATCACACCTACCATCACGTTGTTTGGTTTCTCTAATTGGACATAAAGGCTAACGTTTTAAAAGTTTTACAGGGCTTTGGAGAGGAATCGATCAGCAATTTTGAAACACAGCAAGGAGGCCAACAGGAGTCCCTTCTGCCACAGGAGGTGGTGCGGAGCATGGGGCAATGTCTGCTTTCAAGAGGGAAACCTCTTGAGAAACTTCACATTCTTCCTCACACTGACCCAGAGGACAGAAGGCTCAACTGGGAACTGACACGCACAAGACCTTTGAGAATCGCAGCTTTTTCAGAAAAGGGGATGCATTTTAAACCATCTAGCCCATCTCTCCCTTTTTTTTTTTTTTTTAATAATTGTCAGTTTGCCATCTTAGAAAGTAACACCTCTTCCAGTTGTCCTAACGATATGGCAAAAAAAAAAAAAAAAAAGAAATTGGGATAGATTTCTAGAAAGACCTCAGGATTTCATGAAAGGGAGGAGGCGGCAGAGGGCCAACCTGTGGTCCACGGAGGTGGCAGAGCCCCCTGAGCTGGGCTTGAAATAATCGCCCACCTTGATGGCAGGTGGGATTTCTGTAGCACAGCAGGTGCACCCTAATTCCTGCAACTGACTTCTCCCAAAGGGTGCTCTTCGGGGATGGAGGCTGAAATTGTGTTCAGTTTCTCCCCAGCTCCAAGCGGACTGCAAGAACAGGGCACTTTGGGCAGGAAACCTGGGCTGCTGGCTGGCTGCAGGAAACGGACTTGGGCGTCACGTTCCCAGGGCATCAGAGGCCCAAAAATCAAAGCCAGCAAAGAAGCCGTTGGCCTTCGAGGGAGGAGTCCAGGCGATGGACTGAGTTCCCGTAGGACTCGCTCCTGGGTCCGCGGAAGGCCTGGCCATCATGTCAGGGCCCTGGGAGCCGCATGAAGACAGCTGTGAGTTACAGGAAGCTCAGACTCCAACCCGGGCAAGGCAGGCACCTCCGCCTGGAACACGTGCCCGCTGTAGAGAAGTTAAACGAAAGAGCCCTACATCTTTCGTCACACCATTTGCACATTCAAACGTCAGTAAGCCTTTCGGGAAGACTGTGTTTACAGCCACGCTAAAATCCCGACCACGTTTTCCCTGAACTATCAGATTCCACATTCAAAGAGAAAAGGAACTAGTGACGGCCCCTCCTTGGGCCAGGCAGCGGCGTGCTCACTCCCGGTGGTACGGGGACAACTTTGCGACGGCTACTGGGCACTGCCTGAAGAACTGCCCTGAGCTCCCCCCAGACTCTGCACAGCTCCTGGGTTAACGGCGGCCACAGGGGCTGTTAATGCCTGCCCAAAATACAACGGCCTCGCCGATGGGTGTGCATCCCAAGAGTAACTTGCTTCCCACACGTTTTGGGGTGGGAACTGGTCAACTCCTTTCTGTGAAGGCCAGTCTGGGATCTTTCTAAATCTCGGGCACGTGTGGAGGAGAGCAAGCCATTACCGAGAAAAATCACGGTAACTGTGAGACCACGACGGAGGCCCAGGCAGGGCTTGGTGACGGAGGGCCCTACAGGGTCTGTCAGGCAGGAAAACAGAAGCAGCCGCGACGGGCCCCGTGAAGAGAGTGGTTAGGGTTTGGGGGCTGTCCTTCCACTCACTGCACATCTTACCCGGGGTGTCCCCGTCAGGAGGGCACTGCCTTCCTGTGGTCCCAAGCGAATGGGACAGCTAGAGATACACCTCCCATGAGCTTTACCAGCACCACGAGGGAGAGGAAGGATGCTCTCCAGATGGGTAGGAGCAGGAAGGTACAGCACGGGCAGGTGTGGCTGGTGTTTGCGCCATTCTGGCATATGCCAAACCCTGAAGGCCCTCCACAGAAACTCTTCAGTGCAAAGAAAGGAGACTAGAAGGCCATCGGGTGGTTCTGGAGTCCCAGTCCATCAGAGACCGGCGAGCCAGTCTTTCAGGAATGGTTTCTGGCTTGCATGCATTGGTCCTACACTCAGAAGCTGTTACCTTCCGACCCATACAGTCACTGGCCCTGGGGTGCGTGGAGAAAACGAACATCAGCCAAGCAGTTTCTCTCCCCAGCCTCTCCGTCCTCACCAGGCTCCTTACACTCAGATGCACCAATGCCACGGGCGTCCCACAGCAGTGGCCGGGTGCACAAGACCACCCGTGACATTTGGCTTTTTTAACACAGATGGGTCAGTTCGAACTGAGCAGATGACAACTTCCCCTGTGCACACCAGAGCTTCCCGGGAGGCAGCTCCACTCAGTCTGAGGGGACAGGATAGGTGCTCAGTGCCGGCCTTCCATACCTGCAGCCCACACACTCTCGAGACAGACAGTCGACCACAGACTCCCCCAGAAAAGCATCTTCCCTTTTGTTCACGGTATGGATGACGGCTGAAGGGAGAGAAAGGACAGGGGTGACTGAGAACAGTGCTCCCTCTCAGCCTCCTCCTAAGAGGCCCCCAAGTCGGACGCCACACCCGGAGCCAGTGTGTTTGGCCAAGTCTAGAAAGCCAACCAGACCATGTGCACAGTCCATTCCAGGCCGAACCCACCGCCTCAGCTTTCTTTGGACCCAGGTGACAGACACTTGAGGGGAAGAGGTTTGCTGGAGCCTAAATGAACACGGCACCTGCCAGGCCTGGAGGGAGAGGACCAGGACCGCTCCGAGCGCCGGGAAGTCTCCACTCTGGCCTGCCGGTGCCCTCGGAGTCCGCGGCGGTACCAGCAGCTCTGACCGCGGAGTGGTGACCACTGGGCTTTCGCAAAGTGAATCCTGATCGGGTTTCCTTTTTCTTCTTCTTCTTTTTAAAAAAAGGCAGTTCAGAAGATTTACATCATAATGGGGAAGTGAATAAATACCAGCACTTATGGTTCTTAATAAATTTATGTTTCGAAGACAGCATAGCACTCAGGAGGAATTTGACTGTTAAGGTCGGTGAAACCTAGAAAACAAATAATTAAGTCAAGACCAAGGGGCTGCTAGAGATGCCTGATGCCACAGCCCGAGCTTCCCATCCTCAGACTCCCCGTGGCTGACGAGTGGCAGGTTAAATCTGGTTAAACCTCCGGCCAAAGGCACATCCCTAACAGAACTCCTCAAGTACTCGAGCCCCCACGGAATCCAGCTTATGTTTGGGAGTAGTTTCAGCTGGAGCTCCTGGGGGCCCAAACCGGACGGCCCTGGTGGCCCTCGGCCCACGCTCTCAGCCTGGACTCGGCAGCAAGGCTGAGCCCAGGCGCCAGTCGGCACGTCCTGTTTCTCTAAGTGTTCGCCACGGGAGTCCTAAGAATCAAGTCACTGGCTCTGCCACTAGCTAGCCATGTGACCTTATATCAACCCCTTCAATCTCTCTCTGCCTAAGTTTCCCCAAAGGAGGATATGGGCACACGGAATCACAGGAGCAAACCCACTCTGGAAGTCCCATGTGGATTTGGTATTTTGCCCAGGCTTGGCTTGGGCTGACTGGACATAAATGTCAACGGGCTTTTCTTCTCAGCTTAGGTTTCCATAAAAACCCACTCTGGGGTTATGGGTGGTCTGGCACTTAACAGATCTTTAAGTGAAAAACCAGGCCTTCAGAAGGTCGCGGTGCTCCTTCCCCTCGATTCGGAAACCACAGCGGACCTTCTCTTATCCCCCACCCCTCCCCACCACGCCACCTGTAATCCGGCAGCAGATGGCAGTTAGTCGGGAAGCAGGTACGACCATCTGAAGGAAAGAAAAGGGAAAAGAACCCCTCAATTTACTAACCTTGTTAAATGTCTACTCAATTCATGAACTTCCATTTCAGTGCTTTTAAATTCATTGAGCTCCTTTCGAATGGCAGCCTGGAATGAAGAGAGGTCCGTGAATATGCAGAAGAGACAGATGGAAGGGAGTTCGCTTATTACCTGTTTTGTTTGACAAAGCCGAACGACCCAGTATAAGTACGGAAAATGAATTCCTTCACTGGGAGGGGAAAGAAAATCACCTGGAACCGACAGAGAATCCCCCCGCCCCCCAAATGTAAATCGCAAATGATATCTGGCCTACTGCCCAAAGTGTCTTTTTCTTCCTCTCTCCGAGGAGCGCCTCCGGGGAAGCAAGAGGCCATGCAGATCTGCCCCACACTCCTGGGGTCTGGAATGCACTTTTAAAGTTGTGGTGTTTTTCCAATGTTTTATTTTTTGAGACAGTGCGAGCAGGGGAGGGGAACAGAGAGAGGGGGACAGAGGATCCGAAGCTGGCTCCGCACCGATAGCATCAAGTCTGATGCGGGGCTCCACCCCGCGAACCGTGAGACCATGACCTGAGACAAAGAAGCTCGACCGACAGAGCCACCTGATGCCCCGAGTGCACGTTTAAATGTCAACCCCTCATCTTCCGTAGGCAAACAATCTAAGCTCAGCACAAGCACTGTGCTGCCTCAGGATGGGTCGTTCTAGAAGGGGTGGGTCAAATTCCTCAGTCAAATTAAGGGAATGGGTGATTGCCAGCTGCCTCCTTTCCGTTTGACTTACAAAGACCTCGCTCTTTCACAGCTCTGTTGATTCGGAGGTGGTCTATGCCATTATCAAGGGAATGGCGTCGTTTGAGTAGCTGCCCGCTTCCAGCAGCACCCGTAGATGTGCTGTGGCTGAGGGAGGGCAGGCAGGCAGGATGCAAGGACAGACGAGGAGGTGGAACAGAAGGTTCTGACACTGCAGAAAACCTCACTTCCTCCCCAGGCACTGAAATTCTAAACATGCGCTCTTTTCCAGAGCTACTTCTAATGTTCATTTATTTTTGAGGGGGGGGGGGAGGGGCAGAGAGAAAGAGAGGGAGACCCAGAAACCGAAACAGGCTCCAGGCTCTGAGCAGTCAGCACAGAGGCCGATGCGGGGTTCGAACTACAAACCGTGGGATCATGACCTGAGCTGAAGTCGGACGCTTAACCGACTGAGCCACCCAGGCGCTCCCTCCCAGAGCTCCTTCTAATGGGAGTGCAGTAGAACCTTGGTTTGTGAGCATAGTTCATTCTGGAAACACGCCTGCAATCCAAAGCACTTGTGTACCAAAGCGAATTTCAAGAACCACTGGCTCAGCTGTGATCACGTGACGTTCGGCGTCACGCTCTACTCACATTCCAAGATGTCGCTCATTTATCAAGTTAACATTTATTAGAAACGTGTGCTTGTCTTCCTCACAGTCCGAGGTTTTGCTGTATTTCCTTCGATGGGACTGTCAAGGCACTGAGAGGCCGGAAAGGCCGGCAGGCAGGATCAGAGTGGCTCCCCCCAGAGAAGGCAAGGCACACCCCCCCCCTCTGTGGGCGCCACTTCCTGTTCTTGTGCCACAGCTCTTGAGGAACTGGGTTCCCTGAATGCGACGCACAACTTCAGCACGTGCATGGGGAGACGCGCAGTACTTTCCCCCCCCCGCTTTGCTGATACCCCCCTTATCCTCGGTCAGCAAGGGCGCTGCAGTCAGGCTGTGAACAAAAGGCAGGAGGCGCCAGGGCTCCTTCCTCTGTTCCCGTTTACGTGACACAACAGCCTGGGGGCTGGGCCTCTGGGTCTGTGTGTCTGTCTGGTGGATGGTGGTGCCGGTTCCTGGGGTCACTACCACAGATGCCTGTCTGGGGAAGCAATGAGTGTTACGTTTAAGAGGAGGGCAGAGGCTTCCACTCATCGGGACCTGTGGGTGGACCCACCGTGTGGGAGGCATTTCTGGAAAGCCTGCTTCTGGCCCCAATGTTCCCACCCGCGTGCCGCGGCTTCCCTGTGTTCAAACTCCCTGCGCTCGATCAGGCCAGAGTCTGCGCTGTAGACGGCCTCGCCCTGCAGCCCACGTAAGAAAGGCACCGGCCCTGCGAATTCGTGGGGCGAAGGCAGGACTCAAGAGAAGGCCCCCGATGTATGCCAGAGTCTCCCCAGTGTCACCTGCACACCAGACGTGGTCATTATTTTAGATTTTGTTTTAAAAGGCCCTTAGCTCTCCAGTTCCTAACAGTGACTGGACTAGGGTCCCAAAGGATTATGCAGCAGAGGTTCATTTCGATTTGTGGTCCAGGGGACAGGTGAGAATTCCCTTTTGCTTCACTGCATTTCTTACAAAACTCGGCCTCAGATTCTTCTTGTTTTCCAAACGGATGACGGTTTAGCGTAGCGAGGCACGTTTTGCCGTCTCTGTGATTTGTGGCCCGTTTCTACCGTCAGGGTATAATAACCGCAGACACAGTGAGCTGGTCTCTCTTTAGTTTTGCGAATCCTACTGGGTGCCGAGGACAGCGTCCTCTCCACGAAGGGCTGCGAGAAGCCTGGAGCCTCGCACTCGTGAACCGTTCTGTGCCCATACAGATGTTCTGTTTCTGTGGGCACAGCCACCCACGCGGCCTCTCCTCCTGCCGTCACTCAGCATGACATTATGTGACTGTCGCGTGCCTTCTCTCCGGCAGTGGAGAATCAATTCGGTGACCTCCCCGCAGGTTATCTGGAGCCCTGGGAGAAGCGGCACCCTCAGCAGGCCCAGGGGGCGCTCGGCACCCCATGACGGCCACTGCAACCACGGCCTCGCCGCCGCTGGTCTCAGCCCGGGGTCCCGGCAGCAAGCGGGAACGCCAACGCGGGGGGAGACTGAGGCACGAGGACCCCCTACCCCACTCCTCGCCCCTCGGCTTACTTTGTCGGCAGCGGTGAGGCGGGTCCACGGCTTGTCGGCCCTGCGGTCGTAGTCCTGAGCGTCAGCCACCTCCACGTAGTCACTGAAACGGATGAGGATCTTTCTTTCTCGAAGTTCTTCCACTGTGGGTCTTTGGCTGAGCTGCAGGGAGGGAGAGAGATGGACCCGGTCAGCCAGAGGAGTGTAGACTGCTGGGTCGGTGGGAAAACGAGGTCCTGAGAGGCAACCAACACGTCCCTCAGCAAGTGAGGGGCAGGGCCCGGGGTGGGGACCTAGGGCTTCTGACTCCTGGACCTGGGACTTTTCCAGAACTCAAAGAGAGAGAGCTTTATTATCCCCTGAGCTACCTTCAGGCTCATCCGGATAGACAGGTAGGCTGACTCTTAATAACACTGCAGCGTCTCCTTGTAAGCGGCCTGTCTGCCCGCGTGGGTGCGGGCGTCCGCTGTGGATTTTCCCACACCCGTACCGCGCCTCCCACTCGGGGACGGGAACCTCACACCAGGCTTCGGTCTCATTTTGGATTTGTAAGCCCATGCCCGTGTGTCAGATTGAGTGTGCTCTGCAGGATGGGGCTGGAAGTCGTTTTAAATGCGTGTGTTTTAGACCCCCCAAAGGGCGGATGTGCAAACAATATGCAAATTCAGGGGACCGCAGCCATGATGTATGAGGCCAGAGGGGACCCTGCTCCTCACAGTCTGTCCGCAAATGCAGGGCGAGGCTGGGTTTAGGCCAGGGAGGCATGGGACAGGCCTTCAGGACGGGTCTGCGGCGAGGGGTGCAACAACTAGGACGAGAATGTGTATTTATTTAGCCGCCTCGCGGTCCCAGTCACGAGCACCCTCCCTTTGTACTTGGGCGGCACAAGGCTGACGTTTCTATCATCGCTTCCCGCCACTGGGTTTATTTCTCCTGGAGCAACACCGGCGCCGTGTCTTCAGGATGCTGTGAACGCACGTTCAACCGACGTTATTTTAAAGCACTTTTTCCTCCAAGCCCTACGCTGTATTCACTTCTATCAACAGAAAGTGCAGTCAGATACAACCCCACCACAAAGGCCTATACAACACACACAGACGCACAAGTGAATCCCAACCACCCTGGCTGTCCTGACTCGATTTCCCGCGGCTGCCACACACCTTCGGTGGTGCCAGCGTGCTCCAGCCCGCTGCCAGCTGGTGGGCCGTGGAAGAGCACGCGGAAAAGGAGTCAGATGATTGCCCGGCTGGGATCAAACAGAATGGAGCCGGGTACGGCCAGGCTGCAGGCGGGACCAAACAGCCCGCGGCTCCCTCTTGGCCAATGGTGGGAGGGGGGATGTGGGGGATCAGAGGCCTAGCGGGCTGTGGCCCACTTGCCTGGGCCACACGCAGCCCCCTGTCAGAGTGGTTCGGATCTGTGCTGAGGCAGCCCCGGCGTTCCTGGGACAGGACCTTCTGGTGTCAGTGCTGTCCTGTCGCAGGAAACCCACAGCTGTCCCAGGCTTCGTGGGGTACCGTGAACAGTCCATCCGGACTCAAACACGTGCCCTCTGCAATGTGAGTTCAGGCAGCATTTGCATACTCGTTAAAATACATGCAAACATTTCCCGGTTCCCCAGCTACACAAGGACTCCTGCTCAACATCTCTTGTGCTTCTTAGCAAGATTTACCGCGAAATGCTGGGCAGATGGTGCTGATTTCTAAGTGTACTGTGACAAGAGGAAGGTTAAGCACGGAAGTTCTAGTTTATATTTCCAGAAATCATGCTCTGGATACTTTACCAACAGACTTGGTGGCAGTCTGGAGCGAACAGAAAACTAAATGTTAGATCCAAAGGTCAGGGGCTATTTTTCATGCCTGAGTCCCATCGGAGACTTTAGACACGATCTCTCCGAATCGATAAGGCGCTGCTCCCAAGTGCTAGGAGGGAAGGAATGAGGAGGGGACCGGTTTCTTCCCCGGGGCGGGGGGGGGGGGGGCGGTTCTCGGGTGGTGTGTAGGCCACCTAACCAATGCCCCCGGGACTCTCCACTGTGAGCATGGGCTCGTGCCCCTGGCTACTTAGTGCTCAGATGTGCCTTTGGCTTGCCTTTGGGGTACATGAACCTAGAGTCCTTCCTCAGATGGCGAGGAAATGATCTTTGTGGCCAAAGTCCGTTTTCTGGGGATGGCGGGCTAGAAGAAGAGGCGGTGGGGGGGGGGCAGAGGTTGGAAGCATTATGTTTCAATCTATGGCAGAAATATCACTTGCAACCAAATACTGAAAAGTAAATTACTTGAGGCCCCAGATCCACTACTAATACAACTTGACCCAAGTGCATTTCCCCTTTCCCTCTCCCTCCCTTCCTTTCTTCTTCCCATCCATCTATCCATTTAGCTAGCCAGCATGTTTTTTTTTTTTTTTTCAAAGGGGGAGGCTGGCATTTATTAAAAGACAGAGCACATAATTTTTAGGTTAGTCTCAATTTGGCTGAAGAAAACGACTGGTCTGTTGCTATCAGTGTCCTGTATCAGCTCCTGGCTCTCATTTTTCTCCCTACTGCGTTAGAACGAAATAGAACTGAATTGAGGAAACCTTAGGGCTGCGGGTAACCGAACGACAGCCATGGTCACTGGCATCTGGTCTTGCTGTGCTCAAGGCTCCAGAGGAGAAAGATCTGCCCAGGGCCAGGAGGCACCACAGAATTCCCTACCTGCTGGCAGGCTCACATCTCTGTCGGCAAAAACAGAGGTGAAAGTGCCTTCCGGTCTTCCCCTTCAAAGCGGCTCTCCCTTCCCTTAAAGTCATTTTTCATTCCCCAAGCCAGTCCCAGAGGAGGGCAAATGCTGAAATTATAAGGCAGCTTTCAAAGAGAAGGAAGGAGAGGGGACCGGGAGGAAGAGAAGGAAGTTCTCTTGCCTTGGAGACCTGCAAAAATGAGGGGCTATTTGGGGGCACCTGACCCTAGCGGTACCCATCCTTTGGGAGATGGCGGGGGAGGGAACCCTCCTCCCTTGCCAAATTATGCAATTAGCTGACTTTTTGTATACTCTTTTTAAAAAGACACGAACTAAATATAGTCTTAAGTATTTTCCTATTTCTAGCTTTTAGCAAGAAACCCTCAAGTTTAGGAGACTTTGGGCGCAGCAATCAACCCCAATGAATTTTATGAAAATGTGATTTTTTTTTTTCCTGAAATGTCTAGACCTTTCTGTATCAGAAAGGAGGGGTTATCACCAGCCTCCTCTGGACAGTCTAAGTCATTTCAAGGACACACTTAAAACAAGGCGGCGTATCTTCCCCAGTCCTCCTCACTACTCAGCCTCGGGAGAAAGGACGCCCTGCCTCCAAAGATGGGGTGGTCTTAGGGATTTAAAGAATCAGACCTTGACTTGGGTGAGGGCACCTGGACAAAGTGAGGTCACTTAGCTCTTGTTCGAGTTCCCAACCAGGGGGACGCCAGCCTGTCATCTGGCCTTTCAGGCTCTTGTTTATTTTCCTTATAATTGGGATAGCATTTGGCTTGTCACTGGGTATTTGGGATGCTCCAAGGGAGACAAAGTCAGAGACGCACAAATCATCACCTTAATAATTGGCATGATGTTTTAGGATCTCTGCATTTCTTCCTTTACATAATATTTCTAGGGAGAAAAGTCCATTCATAAACCTTTGAAAATTAATTTTCATGGGTCTCTTAACTGTCTCTAAGATTGGAGTATCTTTCTCTCAAGAAGGTCACTGTAGGAGGCTGATTAAAAACAGAACATAGTTCCGTTTCCTGTGTGTTATCAATTGATT
Source organism: Lynx canadensis (assembly GCF_007474595.2). Classification (NCBI taxonomy): domain Eukaryota; kingdom Metazoa; phylum Chordata; class Mammalia; order Carnivora; family Felidae; genus Lynx; species Lynx canadensis. The sequence continues at coordinate 15,341,797 of NC_044307.1, forward strand.
AAACTTGTCAACACCATCCAGGAATAGCCTCAACTAAGAGTCTGTTACTGGAGAGGCCACTCATATGGAATTAGATCCACTCGGGTCTGTGTCACGCTGCCGCATCACCTATTCTGGGGGTGAAAATACATAAGAATTCCAGCTTTGTGACTTTAAGTGCTTTTCAAACACCTGCAGTAAATTTATCAGCTCTTTGGGCATTTTCCTAAATTCAGTAACTCAAGCTGGATCTGGCATAATAAAACCAAGTAGTTCTCAGTTCATAGGTAAGGCACAGTATCAGGGGAGGCAAGGAAAACTTACTCTCCCAGGGTCACAGCAAATAACTGCATTACATTTGAACTACCGATTTTGATCATGACGTTCCCATGCTTGGTGGCATTACGGTGAATTTCTCAAAAACAAAATGTTCGCGGTAACTGAAAACATAATGCACCTGACATCAAGCTGCCTGGGGGGAGGGAGGCATGGGTGTCACAGAATCAAGCAGTGGAATGTCACCAGCCCAAAGCACTGAAGGCCATGAAACTGAGCTGATCACCGTCCCCGGGGGGGGAGTCCCGGAAAATCTAGAGAGCCGCTCGCTCTCACAGCCGAGGCCCGGGGCCACTGACAGAACTTCCTCCGGGCCAGGCAGCTGCAAGGCCACCGGGGCCCGCAGGCGGCACGGGAGCCAAGGGCGGCCCGCGCTGTCCTGTCCCAGCTCCCGCCTGGAGAACCCGCTCACCTTTCGAGTTAACCTCCTCTTGATTTCTCTTTTCTCCTCTTGTTCCTCCTGTTCATTCCGAGCTGCAAGAAACATTGACCATGCTTTGGTTTTGGGAACAGTGTCACACGCAAGTGTACCCTCTGAACCTCTGCAGGCTCCAGGCCAAGCCCCTCACGACCTGAACAAGGGGAGAGCGAGCTCCTGACCCCCACCCCCCACCCCACCGCGGCCACCCTCCTGCCTATGGGACGCTTTCTAAACTGCCTGCCTTGTTTCAAATTGATGGTGAGCTGGCTGACCTTACTGTGTTTTCCGTGTGTGTCACAGGTTTTCAAGTCTCCAGGCAGAAAAGCCCGGGCTGAGAAGTATGGCTCTAAGGCAGGGAGGTAGGTCCTAACAGGATGAGGGTGTTAGCAGGGACATGGGCCTCTGGAGGGAGGTGAGGCTCCCTTCTTTGGACAAGACTCAGGCCGGCTCAACTCTGCCTTGGGCCTCACAGTGACTGACGGGGGCTCATTGTGATGTGGCCTCATGTCTGGTGCTCTGTGGGGACAGAACAGAAGACCAGCCTGTGGGGGTGCCTGCCACTGGCTGCAGAAATGAAACCAGGCACGGCGGAGGCCGAATGCAGCACTGGGCACGCGGAGAGGGATTTCAAAACGCTCACCTTTCGCAAGCCCTGATTCCATTAATTCTTTGAATCTTCCAAGAAGTCCACAGAGCAGGTGTGAGGCCAGAGTGTGGGACACAATTGCCTGCATTTAGACTTTTAAGGAGTGTCTTAGGAGAGCAGACTTCGGAGTCTAAACGTTCTTGGCTTGATATGCGGGGTGACTTACTCACCAGATGTTTAAAGAGCCATAGGTTAGAGGGTCTGGGGAAGGGAGCAGAGGTGTGGAGGGCAGAGAATGCAGGCTTATTTTAAGCAAAGCGAGTGACCTTGGGTACGTCACTTTCCTTCCAGGCCTTGGAATGGAGGCGAGGGTCTAAGCCCAATATCGTCTAGCTTGAAGGTCACAGAAATCAAACCGTGTCCAAAGAAGGTCTCTGATTCTCACCCACTGAATTTAGAACGGCATCCGTGAAGGCAATCTCCTTCAGCTTGGTCTTCGCATCAAATCACTGCTGCTAAATTATGTTTCAGTAACTGAACTCAGGGCACACTTGCCATTCAGTTGGCTCACGACTGGCCAGGTCGGTAAAAGAGGGAAGCCCCTGTGCACGGAAGCGGGGTCCCACCCTGTTCCTCCTTGCGGGTCCTGACAGCGGCCACCACAACCAGAGGCAACTCACACTTCCGGCTGGAAGGGACAATGGCAGTTCAGAGCAGAGCTCAGGCCCTTGAGCGACACCCCCCAGGGGCACAGCTTGCCTGCTGTGGCTGCCTGGGGGGTGGGGTGCGTTTGAGGATCTTGTGTGGGGGCACAGAAATGCTCACATCCTGCGGTAGGCAAAGGCCACCATCGGTCTCCACGGAAGCTTGCCCCACAGGGCCCTGGCCCCCCACATGAGAGCCCTTTCCTTTGGATTTAAAGATATCCCATCTCCCTCCCAGAACTCCTTTAAAAATGCAAGTTTCGAGAGGCACCTGGGTGGCTCAGTCAGTTAAGTGTCTGACTTCAGCTCAGGTCATGATCTCGCGGTTTGTGGGTTCGAGCCCCACATCGGGCTCTGTGCTGACCGCTCAGAGCCTGGAGCCTGCCTCGGATTCTGTGTCTCCCTCTCTCTCTCCGCCCCTCCCCTGCTTGCACTCTGTCTCTCTCTCAAAAGTAAACATTAAATTTTTTTTTTTAATAGGCAAATTTCTCTTGGATAAAAACCCATGAAACCAGTCAGCCATCAACATCTTAGTACGAACTAATCTATCAGAGAGAAACTGGAAGGCAGAAAGCAAGAAGAAGGGAGACCCCTGGCAAGCTGCATTTGCAGGTGGCTGGAGTACAGAAGGGGAGGTCTGGTCTGGAGAGTGAGTACCCAGGAGGCACCTCAAGGGAACTTAGTTAAAATGTACAGGCTCACAGGAAAGTATGGCCACGAGGGGCCCAAGAGACCACCAAGTCTAACACTCTTATTCTGGAAATAAGGATGCGAAAGCCCAGGGGAGTTAAGTGGCTACTCCCACGCCACGTAGCTAGTTAGACAAACAGTCCAGCTCTTTTTTTTTTTTTTTTTCTCACTAGAATAAGCAGCCTCTTCCCCGTCATGCTTTGCTTGGGGCCAGCCCCTCCTCCTCATTACTGGTTACTGGCCTCAAACTCCAATCCGGACCCTCTCCTCATCCTACAAGCCCCCTACGAGCCACGAAGGGTGGCATTCTGCGACAGAGCAGGGAGCCTTCCTCTCCTGTGTGTGTTTCTTAGGTCCCCCTGAGGGGCAGGGCCACGAGCCACCACCTATGGAATCTATACCTCTAGTTCAAAGCCATTTACAAACCGAGGGCCATGAATTCTCAGGCTGAGGGTACCAAGACAACCCCATTAGGCCACTGGGCAGAGAGGCTAAGAAAGGCCCGTGATGTCATCACCTGCTGCCACCATCATAGTGTGCTCATTATGTGCTCAAATGTGCACAGTGTCTCATTGGCTGCGGGACAAAGCAGGTGCTGCCTCCAGGGGGCGGGCAGGGTGGGGCTGGAAGGTAGCTGCGGGCCCTCCAAGCTCTACCGCAGAGCCGCGACCTGTGTCTCAACAGCACCCTCAGAGATCGGGTTCCTCAAATGACTCAGAGCCCAGAAAGCAAGGTTTAGAAGAATTTGTTTGAGGGTGTTTTCTTACACCATGAAAACATCTCTTGAGTAACCATCAGAACAGACTTAAGAAAGAAAGAAAGAGAAAGAAAAAAAAGAAAGAGAAAGAGAAAGAAAGAAAGAAAGAAAGAAAGAAAGAAAGAGAGAGAGAGAAAAAGAAAGAAAAACATGTTTAGGAAAACCAAGTTCCAGAATACAGAGGAAAAAAATAAAAGTTCGCACGAAGGAGAAGTTCATTTCTGAGAAGTTTTGAAAACTGAAATGATCCACCTGTTTGAATGCGGTCAGGCAGTTCTTTCACTTGGCTGTTTGAACAGGATGAGGAGGAGAGGGGCGGCTAGAACCAAAGGGGACCAAGCGAACAATGTTTTCTGCTCTGGTCCCTGGATCTAAGCCCCTCAGGCTTACCACACAAAAGTAACGGTCTCTAAGATCTGAAGGTCTTTCTAGATGGCAACAAAAAGCCAATGTGAGGACCTGCCCGAAGTCTCCCAGGGATCTGGGCAAGCAAGTAGGAGCTGGTGCCTTCCGGAAGCCAGAGGTGAGCTGGGGATTTTAGACCTCCTCTTTCTAAACCCCCTGCCCTTGCTGAGAGAATTATTTTCTGAGACCTGAATAATCCCCCAGAGAGTGGTAGCTTCTTTTTTTTTAAAAATTTTTTATTTAAAAAAAATTTTAATGTTTTATTTATTTTTGAGACAGAGAGAGACAGAGCATGAGCAGGGGAGGGGCGGAGAGAGAGGGAGACACAGAATCCGAAGCAGGCTGCAGGCTCCGAGCTGTCAGCACAGAGCCCGACGCGGGGCTCGAACTCACGAACCAGGAGATCATGACCTGAGCCGAAGTCGGATGCTTAACCGACTGAGCCACTCAGGCGCCCCAAGCGGTAGCTTCTTTGTTTGGGGGCAGCTTGGAGGCCACTGAACAGCAAGTAAATGGCACTGAGATTGGTTCCTCCAAAAAACACAGATCTGTGTTATGTGTCTGTATGTGTGTGGGTGAAGCAACAGAGGGGGAAGGACACACCCTTACCCGCCTTCCCACTTTAGGAATAAATGGACACCTGCTTTTCTTTGTCTCCAACAACGGAAAGGTTACAATGGATCAGGTGTCCGATTGGGACAGAAAAGGGAGAGACAGCACACAGGCCAAACGCCCCCCCACCCCCCGCAACCCTGGAAATCATCTGAGAAAGTTCTCTTTCATTTTATGGCATATTTAGCTTCAAAACCGTGAAGGGCATTCTTGGTTAGAAAACCACATATACACGAATTCCTAGAGACCTAGGGGGTATGTGAGGTGCGGGCAGCAATGAGGAAAGCCAACCTTGAAAAGAACACCTGCCGAGAGCCGGGGAGACAGCAAGGCCGGGAGCAGGGCGGGCAGGATGTCCACAGAGGCAGATATGCCAGGGACAGGTCCTCTGCAGGGGCTGCGGGCCACACGCCTGCCCCCACAGCAACTCAACAGCTCCCGGCAGCAAAGCCTTCAAAACCCAGCGAGTCCCAAGGCCACAGTGGGGCGGGGGGGGGGGGGGGTAGAAAAGATCAAGCACATTTGAGTTTGGTCTAAGTGGAAATATCCAGCTGCTCGAACAGGCTTCACGTGGCTGGTGTGTGTGCATGTGTGTGTGTGCGTGTGTGTGTGTGCGCGCGCGTGTGTGCGTGTGTGCGCGCGTGTGCGTGTGTGCGTGTGCATGTGTGTGTGCGCGTGTGTGTGTGTGTGCGCACGTGCCATGACATTCCCAGGAAACTGTGCAATAGCACGTTATCTCTCCTTTCTAGAAATTAGAAGCGGATGTGTGCGTGGGGAGAAAGGGTCATGAGTGAAACTAAAAATAGTATTTGTTGCCCATCTTAGAAAGGTGCTGGGGGCAGGAGTAACAAAGATGGGGCAGATGTGGGCAGAGGGGGTTTGTTTTTTAACTGTTTAAGATCTCCCGCCAAATGCAGGCACGCTGGCGTCCCTGAGATGTTTGTGTGTTTTCGTTTCACGCTGGTGGGACGCCAAGTGGATTCCCTCGCTCTGCTCAAGTATCCCTGTGCCCTGAACCGAACAAGGGGCTCGTTCGTGGTCTCTGGCCACAGCCAGGGTGACAGGCGAGTTTCTCTTGGGTGAGAGCATTCGGCAGGCAGGCCGTGGGCCAGCTGTAGAAATCCTGAGAGGGGACAGGAAGCGTTCTCCCTGAGAGATGCCTTCCTAGACTTTGCATTTCACGTTCAAAGCGGGGCGGGGGGGTGGGGAGCCAGCTGCAACGGAAGGTCATGGTTTCGAGCCCCCGCCTTCCAGCGGCTGTCTGCCTCCTTTTAGCCACCAGTATAGAAATTTGTGGGTTCTCAGCCCATTTGGGTTGGAAGGTGACCCTAACCCTGCTCGGAATCATTGAGTGGCTTTGCTTGCCCTCATCTCGCAGCTTCTCCGACTTTACAGCCCACGAAAGGGAAGGTGGCCCTTGCAGCCCGTGAGCTTTGGATGGGCCTAGTGAACCCGAATCTGCCTTCTCTGTGGGGACGCTGCCTTGGCTGTTGTAACACGCGAGGAGGGTCAAGCATCAACCGGTTCGCAGTCATTCCCACGCGGGCACGAGGGACAAAGCTGGCGGCCCACGGATGAACGAATAACCGAAGCCACCGCAAGACATCAGCGACCGCCACGGGCTCAGTCACTTACGTTTTAGAATGTTCCTCTGCTCCAATTCCTCTGCGGTCGGCCTCTGGCTCAGCCGCCTACGGAAAAAATCCAGGAAAAGTTTTTGGACCATATCATATCCTCCTTGGGTCATTAATCTCTTCAGCCCTCGTAGATGCATGAGACAGAGTGAGTGGCCGGAGGTCCCGTTCCATCCTGTGCTCTGAAAGACCGGCTCTTACTACTACCTCATCCTCAGTTCCTCAATTTCAACCCCAGGAAAGGCACCGTGCGTCACGTCATGCCAGGCTGACCCTCCTCCTTCCTCCCGTCATCGGCCCCTGCCCCGCCCTGCTCCTCTGGGGCCTCTGGGCAAGTGGACTCTTCTCTTCACAGAGGTCCCTTTCTCTCCTGTGGCCTCTGCCTTTCTTCCCCAACCCCCCAGGCTAGAGCTTGCTTCTTGCCATGTTTGTACAGATCCAGTTAGACCATAAAGAGGGTCATGGCCCCGGGGTGACGCAAGAGAGCATGTCTTGTCTGCGAAGAACAATAGACGGTCTTCTTGTCCCCACCCGTCACCACCAGGGCCGCCTTAGACGTGGAATGACAAGCGAGCAGAAACAGAAACGACTCTCCTGTCGCCGGCACGGAACTGAGCCATAACAAGGGAACCATCACAGCAAGGGCATGAACTCTGCCATGATGCGGCAGTGGAGGGCGGGGACAGACCATGGTGGCCCCACGAGGTGACAGAAGTCGCCAGAAAGTGGGAAGGGTGCCACACGGGAGAACTACAAGCTGGTATGGGCGGAAAAGATTCCAGGAATGAGTCACACAAACAGCGGGCCTCACCATCCACAGAGATGTTTGTGCGTTTTTGTTTTGAAGCTTTTGGAAGTTGGTTAACCAACCACCCGGCAAAGTTCAGCCTCCTGCTTCACCCATGGGATGAGGTGTGTGTGAGATGAGAAAATTGTAGAAGGAGTCTGAGGCTCCTCGGGGTCCTGCACTGGGACCTAAGGGGTGGAAAGGGGCGCTCTCCCGCTGCTTCTCCAAATGTCGGCGACCAAGTGTCTCTAGTTGGCAAGGTGTTTACACCACAGGATCTCCAGAGAGACCCAGCGTGAAAATATAAAGTCCGTGGAGTTAGCGAGTGCAAATATCTCAAGTGCAATGCTTGAGGTCACTTGTAATTCTCTTCATTGCCCTGGGCCAAGCAATGGATCCTGTGAAACCCCAATGTCATCACCGTATATGCTATAGGTAGGGAATGGGCTTTGATACCAGAGAAAGGATTTCTGGTCAGCTGTCTGTAAAATCTACAGCACCCTGGAAACTGCTGGAAATTGTATTCCAAAGCATTTTTAAGTTTATAAGAAAGTCTTCCCGTTCATTAGTCATTTTCTTTTCGAAATGCCCCATTAAGGCGCTATTTATTCCCACTGATAAGGACCAGCTGTATATATGGAAATCTGCAATATCGGAGGCTCTAAATTTGGACTCCGTAGTCTCAAAGCCTTTCCTAAAATAGCATTCTCAGACCTCCGGAGGAAACTATGTCATCGGTCTGGAATGCAGACCCCACTCGGCATGAGCTTCTTGCAAGCCCTGCCTTACCTTTCCTTTTCTCCTCCCCCAGAATCCTTGCCTCATCGGTAAGGGGTGTGCAGCCATCTTTACAGGATCACTTGGTGGAACCCAGGCTCTGAATGAAGCTAGGGCCTGGGGTCAGTATGTTTCGAACAAGCCCCAGATTCAAGGTGGAGGTTGCATCCCAGGAGTCAGGCCAATGTTTTAGAAGCTCATGCCCAGAAGCGCCTGCAGAACGTTCCACCCTTGGCTTATGCTGAGAAGCCCATCGATTTCTGTTGCCAGACCCGTCGCCTGGTTCTGTGCCGGCTTTTTCGTTTTTGTGTTTCCTATGGGTCACATTTGGAGGGGACGAAACAATGAGTGAACTGCAACCAGAGCAAATTCTGTTAACGAGGCAGCCTTTAGTCAAAGATACATGCTCTCGAATGAGGCCCTGTATTTATGTTTCATTTCCTGGAGAGGGTCTGAGAACATCGAGGCTAATCCTAGCCATAAAATGCAGCTAAGCCTTCCCGAAGGACATGTGCTATATAATTAGCTATCTTGGATTTGAAAATGAGACTGGGGGGCGGGTGTGGAGGCCTGCGTGGCTCAGTCCGTTGAGCGTCCGACTCTTGACTGTGGCTCAGGTCGTGATCTCACGGTTCATGGGATCGAGCCACCCCACATTGGGTTCCAGGCTGACACTGCGCACAGCCTGCTCAGGATTCTCTTCCCCTCGCTCTCGGCCCCTCCCCTGCACACGCTCTCACTCTCTCAAAAATAAATAAGCTATAAAAAAATGAGATTGGGGAGGAAAATGATCCTGTGGCTTTGTGAGGATAAGGCACAGAACAGCTCAGGAGGTCGAGGATCTGGGTTCTAGCTGTGGCTCGGCTCTGAACCGACTTGCCGTGGACAAGGTATTGGACTCCACTCCGTTCTTTTCCCTGCAAAGAGTAAATAGCAATTTAAGAGGCTAAGGCTGATTTAATGCCTATTATGTGCAGGAGTGGTTCTTAGAAGCAGCTGCCATATACTCAGCCCCATCCAAACGTAAATTCATTTATTCATTATTTATTGAGGGCCAGTTCTGTGCTAGGTTCTGTGTTAGGCACTGGATGAGTAAAGACAGATCAAGGCCTTGCCTCTGGGGGAAGCAGTCATTAATCAAATAGTCACGGGAGTAAGTATGGAATGTGACTGTAGTGAGAGCTTCCTACAGGAGGCACCAGGGCAGTGCCTCTGGCATCTGACCCGATTGGGCTGGGAGAGGGGTCCCGGGGGGAAGTGACCTCGCGCCCTAATCTGAAGAACAGAGGAAGCCAGTTTGCCGGGGTGGAGAGCAAGGGGAAGAAGGAAGGCGGGCGAGGCCGTGTGGCCCAGGGAAGCTGTGTTCAGGGTTCTGATCTTTTCTCAAGGAGCCAACAGGAAGCCGCGAAGGGTTTACGTTTTAGATAAAGTGGGTCACATTTCAGCTTTACAACACATCTCCTTGGCTGTCCTATGGAGAAGGGGCTGGGGATGGGGGGGGGGCAGGCAAGAGGCAGTTGGGAAAGAGGCCCTGGGAGGCTAGTGGCCACCTGCTGGGGGAGGACAGTCACCCAGGCTGGGCTGTGGCGGCTGAGGCGCTCACGCTTAGGAAGCCAAGTTGACAATCCACGGAGACGGAGCCTAGATGGACAGGGTGGGGAGAAGCAGGTGTGTGGGGGGGGAGATCCGTCTGTCCATCTATGTTAGGTTTCGTGACGTAACACAACTGGGTGGACGGTAACGCCGTTCGCTGAGACGGGAACACTGGAAGGGAGGCGGGGCTTTGTGGAGGAGGACAGGAAGGGTGGAAGGGAGCCACGAGTTTGAGTTTGGATCTGCTGAGTCAGAATGCTTCTGTACCACCCAAGTGGCAAGGTCAAGTAGGCGGTGGCATGCACTGAGCTCAGTGGAGAGGAGAGGTCTGGGCCACCGACAGAGACCCGTGGCTGGTCTGCACTACGGAGAATATTCGGAGCCAGGAGCGTGATGGGGCATGGCCTGAGAAGGCGAGAGGCCGTAGGCCGGAACCTCACAGAATCCCACTATTTACGATGCAGACTGAGCCAGACGAACCCGCCAGGGGTCAGAGAAGGGCAGTGCGTGAGGGCGGGAGAAGACCAAGGATGTCCCATCCCGGGAGCAAGGGGGGAAGACACGCCCGGCCAACAGAGGGAGGTGAGGCTGGAAAGGCTGGTGAGGCTGGAAAAGCACAGGGTGCAGGCCGTCAGCAAGCTCGCCTGGCGCTCTTTTAGGGAGCGGAGGGGACGGAGGCCAGGCTGCAGCGGGTTGAGAACGGGGGGGTGAGAAAACGGACGAGTATGGGCGACTCTTCCCCAAGCCTGGCTGGACAAGAGAGGGTGCAGGTGCAGGGGGCGCCGGTGAGGCTCACGCCGTTTCCTGGAAAGACTCCAGATGAGGTGGTGCTGGTGAGAAGCTGCCTATGGAGGGAGGGAGAGGGTTCAGCTGGTAGTGTAGGAGCCCCGAGGAGGCAGGAGGGGTTGGGGTCCGGGGACAGAGAAGGAAGGCCTTACTTCTCACATGCGGGAGGGATGGCTCTTTACCATGATGGAGCAGGACGGAGTGTGTTGTATGTAGGAGGGTGAGTTTGGTATCAGAATTCAGGAAGAGTTCCCAACGGATGGCTCTCACGTACTGTGCAACAACAAGTACGTTGGTCTACAAGATGACTTACGTCAGCAGAAAGTATTCTCTTTCCTTGACAGATCTGTCTTTGCACAGAGCCAAGTTCATAAACCAAAGGGATGATAAAGCTCCAGCTTCAGAATTCTCTCGACCAGCATCTTAGGGAAGGACCCAGGGCAGCCTGGCATGGTCCATGTAAGGTAGCCACCTGCTTGACTCCTTTCGAGATCTACCTTGTGCAGAAAGAGTGGTTACTAGAAAGCCAGACGGCAGAGCACAATTACTGTATGAGTGAAGCGGTCAGTTTTATGAGTGATCCCAAGCTGCTGACGACTCCAGAATAAGGACAGAGGTGTGGGGCGCCTGAGTGGCTCAGTCAGTTAAGCCTCCGACTCTTGGTTTCAGCTCACAGTTCGTGAGATCGAGCCCCGCGTCAGGCTCCATCCAGCGCAGAGGCTGCTTGGGATTCTCTCTTTCTCCCTCTCCCTCTCTCTCTCTCTCTCTCTGTCCCTCCTCCACTCACCCATTTGCTGTCTCTCAAAACAAAAAAAGAAAGAAAACGACCGAGGTGCTTTCTGAATGCGCTGTATCTTACCCCTGATTCGATGGTACAATTTAATTATATTTGATTTAAACTCCCATTAACTCTTGGGATGAGCACGGGGTGCTGTATGGAAACCAATTTGACAATAAATGTCATATTAAAAAAAAAATAAACTCGCATTAACTTTAAAAAGTTGTTCCTGACTAGGTACTCAGACACGGCCATTTATATGCTAGACGGTAAGAGAAACATTCTTGGGAGTTAAACTTTTCTATAAAGTGAACTATCCAAAAGTAGAAGTTTCAAATGTGCGCGCAAGTGACCTGTTTAAATCGCTTTGCTGTTACATGTGTGGCCCTGGTTTACAAGACAGCTCTGACCTGCAAAACTGTTTGCACTCCTCAGATGATTTCTTCTTTACCACGGGCCACAGCGAAACGATCTGCATTGGCTGCAAACCGAAAAGTCACGGAGTTCCTGTTTAAATGCCACATGCCAGCCCCCTATCTAAGCCTCCTATTTAAGAATGGATTTTGTGTAGTATCAGTGCGAAAGACTCTATGCTGGTGACCACAAGAAACAACCAAATGAACGAAGGCTCTTCTCTTTGCGTGAAAAGACTGTGGAAAACAAACAAGCCCGAAGCTCATGGCAACGTGGGATTTGCCTCGGAATAAGGAGACGCTAGAGAACGAAGTGCCCAGACGCTTTAAATGTATGCAGAGCAGGGGAGGCTGTCTCCCCAGAGAAGTGACGAAACCCCGGTAGGTTTGGCTGCTCTGGCTCTTGATGGGGACAGGGATTTGTTCTGCCGCACGGAGCTAGTGAGCCAGCTGCTGGCATCAGAACGGCAAGGTCAAGGCTCTCATTACCATTTGCAACTGCTTATTGTTTGGATGGCTCTGATCTTTTTTTTTTTAATTTTTAATGTTTATTTTATTTATTTTATTTTTTTAAATTTTTTTTTCAACGTTTATTTATTTTTGGGACAGAGAGAGACAGAGCATGAACGGGGGAGGGGCAGAGAGAGAGGGAGACACAGAATCGGAAACAGGCTCCAGGCTCTGAGCAGTCAGCACAGAGCCCGACGCGGGGCTCGAACTCACGGACCGCGAGATCGTGACCTGGCTGAAGTCGGACGCTTAACCGACTGCGCCATCCAGGCGCCCCTTTAATGTTTATTTTTGACAGAGAGAGAGAGAGAGAGAGAGGGAGGGAGAGAGAGAGACAAAATCCGAAGCAGGCTCCAAGTTCCGAGCCATCAGCACAGAGCCCAATGCGGGGCTTGAACTCACGGACTGCGAGATCGTGACCTGGTGACCTGAGCTGAAGTTGATCTGACCGAGCCACGCAGGTGCCCCGAGGGCCTTGTTTTTTTAAACTTGGCATCTCTGATGCTCTATCTGCATTTCGGGGGGGAAAAAAGAAAAGCAGAAACTTTGGTCTTTGGCATCTCAGGCCCAGGGGGAGGGAATTGCCCTTCCGAACAGAGGGGAAGAGAAAATGATCGAGAAGGACTTGGGTTTCCCAACTGGTGCCCCGGATGGGAAATGGAGCGAGTGGAGACAGACAGGCATGACGGGGCCAGGGAAGGGGGAGAAGCACTGAAGTATGGCCCCTCCTTTGGAATCTTTCCAGAGAACACGTCCGTTCCCTGTGGGCTGGGCGTCTGTCTGGCCTTGGTCACTGCTACACCCCCAGTTCTTAGGAGACCACGACCAACATAATAGGTGCTCATTTAGTACTTACTTAGCCGCACACGCTCATTGGATGATCCCATCAACACTCAAGACTTCACTTGGCATCTACATGCTGATGACTCTGCGATCTATACCTCCAGCAGTAGTTTTGAGTTCCAGATGGCCTTTCTAATTTATACTCCTATAGGTGGTCAAACTCAGGAGGTCCGAAACGAATTAATCCATCTTTCCCTTCTGTCCTCATGGTTTTGCGTCCCCTCCCCCCTACCCCATCCCGGTGAACTGCCCCAGCCAGGAAACTAGGAATTGTCTTCGCTCGGCTTCACCCTCAACAGCCAGTCCACCACCAGGTCCAAACGGTCCCCCGTCCCAGCCCACCACGGCCACCTCAAGGAAGTAGGCCACCAGCACCTCTCCTGGTTGCTATGGCCCATCCAGCTCGGGTCCTCTTTCCCAGGGGAAACACGGTCACCCCACTCCCTGCTTGAGAACTACACATGCCCGCCCAGTGCCTGCAGTGGGGAGTCAAAACACCAGTGTGTCCTATGAGAGTCTTCCTGATCTGGCCACTTGCCAAGAACCCCGCGACCCCATCCTTCGGACAGAACTGTGTTTTCCTGGTTTCCTCTCGATATGCATGCCCTTCCTTATAGCTAAGCATTTCTCTTTGGCTAACCGATGCTAATCCGCAAGATCACAGCTTCAATCTTACACTTCACTTACTCTGGTCACTACTAACCTTTCGGGGAAGGCGCTTCGACAGGGTGTGACAACAGTCCTGGATCTCCCTCGTGCTGGTGCTTGGCCCCAGGGCTTGAGCTCTGTGAGGCTGGGCCGCTCTGCACCCTCACCACCCGGGGCCGCTGCATAGGGCCCCACGTTCTATGGCTCTAATGCCCTTCTGCCATTTTGAAATTTTCAGTAATTAAAAAAAAAATACTTATTTTGAAAGACAGTGTGAGCAGGGGAGGGGCAGAGAGAGAGGGAGAGAAAGAATTCCGAGTCTGCACTGTCAGCTCAGATCCCGACGCCGGGCTCGATCCCACAAACCGTGAGATCACAACCTGAGCCGAAATCAAGTGCCGGACGTGTAACTGGTTGACTGAGCCACCCAGGCGCCCCTGAAATTTTCAGTAATTTTTGAATGAGGAGCCCTTCCTTGGCTCACCATGGCATGCACGATGCCGACACCGAGTCTGGTGACTGGATATACTCTACACTTGGGAAATCAGTAAGTGAATGCTGCCCCATGACTGTCTCTTGTCTGTAGCCTTTCCCTCTCTTCTAGTTCTTTCCCGAGGCCCAGCACGTGTGTTTTCCATTAGAAACAACACAGATTACCCTCCTGGCACCCTGCTCCTCCCCCAGGGAGTCTCCATCTCCAGCCCGCTCTGGGCTTCCAGACCTTTCCAAAGAGTGGTCCAAGCGTGAGGGGACACTAAGTCATCACCATCAGTCCACACCATTCTATCGCCCTGGTTCTCCACCCGGATGGTTTTGCCTCCAGGGTACTTCCGGCCACATTTGCGGGCACTCGGGTTGTCACAACTGGGGAGGCCCATGTTGGCATCTAGCTCGGGGTCCTACCGTGCACACGCCTACCCCTCACAACGCAAAACCAGCCGGGCCGAGCGACGACAGCGACGAGGTTCAGAAACCCTGCTCTCCCGAATCAGGAAAGAGCTCTTGTCCAGGTCACTGAGGATGGCTCTCCCAGATCCAGTGGCCTTTACGGAGCCCTCATTTGACCGGACCTTTCTCTACCACGCGGCACCTCTAGTGAACGGCTACTTCTCGAAGCTCTTTCTCTGCTGGGTTTTCAAGGGCTCTCACTTCTCTGTCCACACTCCTAGCTCCTGCGCCTCAGCAGGTTTCACGCGTGGGGAGAGCCCCAGAAGTGGCCTCTCCTGGGGGTGGCTTCAGAAACACCACCGTGCGTGCCAGTGACGAGCGTGGGTCTGTCACCTAACAGGCGGGGGGACCTCGGAGGAGCCGGACTTCTCTCCACGCCTCAGCCTTTCGTGCCTGCGTGGCCTCCTCGGAGTCTCCCAGCAGATCTAACGGCTCCCCCTGCTGGGCTCCCCCGTCCGGATCCTGGCCTCACCCCTATCTACCCACTGACGCGACCACCTTTTCAAGTACACGGGGAATCCTTCGCGGGCACAGATGATATCTTATTTATCTCTGTGTTTCTAGACTTAGTGCAGCCCCTGGCACACGGGAGGGGCTCCACAGATCTTGGGTGACTCAATTAATGAATAATAATCCGTCCCGGGAGTTGTGCGTTGTACGTTGAGGTGCCCCTACCACTGAAGAGGTTCCTCTGGGCAAAGTGAACAGCAATTCTGCTTTTATGCCTTAGAACTACGTCCTGCTACCCCTTCTGTCGATCACTGCTCCGTGCACCCAACTCCTTCCAGGAATTTCAGTCAATGATTTTCAATTTTCTTCTTCTCCCTCACTCCCCTCAGGCTATTCACAAGTAGCCTGCCTACAGCACGGGAAAGAGCCCAGAGAGGAGAAAATGGACTGGGGTCCAGAGCCTGCCTCCTGGCCTGCCTTCAACGTTAACCAGAAGGGCACGTCGTGTCGCAGTACCTCTGCGCCGAGTTTCGCTGTCTGACAAGTGGCCATAACCACAAACCAGCCTGCTGGCCACCCAGGGGGGCCGAGAGGCCCGGGTGAGAATGGGAGGCAAACGTCCCTTTTAAAAGTAACCATAAACCATGACATTTTGTTTTTGGTAACTTGAGAAACGTCTCTGACCTCAAGCAGATACACAGGTCGCTCTCAAGAAAGACAGGCGGGCACCTGGGTAGCTCAGTCGGTTAAGCGTCCAACTCTTGATTTCGACTCAGGTCATGATCTCACGGTTTGTGAGTCTGAGTCCCGCACCGGGCTCTGTGCTGACGGTGTGGAAACTGCTTGGAATTCTACTGCCCCCCTCTCAGCCCCCCACTCCCCTGCTGCTCGGTTTCTCTCTCTCGCTCTCTCTCTAAATAAACTCTCAGAAAAAAAGAAAAAAAAGAAAGAAAAAATGTTTTTGGCTTTACCCCCGGGAGGCTGTGGCCCCAGTGTGAGAGGCCCCACGGCTAAGCTCAGGTATTGTGAGTTACAAACCAGAGAAAACACTGAAATCATGTTGGTTGTGTGGAGTTGAATTCAGGTTGGAAAAGACAAGGGCTTTTGCTACACATCAAACCCGTTTGATAAGAAAGAGTTACAAAAACTGAGAGCCTAGGGACGCCTAGCTGGGTCAGTCAGTAGAGCGTGAGACTCTTGATCTCGGGGTTGTGAGTCTGAGCCCCATGGTGGGTGCAGAGGTTACTGAAAAAAATAAAAATCTTCAAAAACAAAGACCCAAGAGCCTCCACAGCGAATGCTTTCAGTATTAATTGGCATGTCCAGGCACAAACCCAATGTTAGCAAGATTGTCAGGAAGATTTCACTTTTGAAAGGGTATCTGAGTTGTTACAAGAGAAATTAAGACAGTTAATGGAGTCAACCAGAGACTATGCTCATTTCAACATGGCCTTCTCTACGGGAAGAGTCAATCAAAACAAATCCTGAGACAATATGATATCAAAAGATAAGGAATGTGGAAATGAAAACAAGTCCACGGTTCCACCACGTTCACGTGACTAAGGCGATCCGGTCACCTTTAGCTTCATCTTATCTGTCCATCCATGCATCATCTATCCATCCATCTGTCATGCATCAGTGAGTCTATCTGACTGTCCATCCGTTACGTACCAGACATTGGTCTAGGCCTTCCATTAGCTAGCCCGATAAGCAGTCTACCGCTTTCTTGGTCCTTACGGAAGGTGCAGCAGTAATCTACGTGAACCACACCGAAAACCAGGCTCATCTCATTAGTCACCGCTGGTTGTTTGATAGAAATGGCCAGCAGCTCTGTGTTGAGGATTCTGATGCCTGCCCGCATCTTCATTATTAGTTCTGCTGTAAATAAATCTTCCCCAGGTTATCGTAATTCGTGAACCATACGTTTCCTGGTGGAAGATGGATGGAAAGATGACAGTCTGGAAAGCTTCCTGTTTGAGACACTGAGGAAAACCAGTGGAGAAGGAGACACCTGCTTTGTCACACATATCCACTCTGGTGGATCAAGAGAACGTGAGATAATAGTACCTTTATTAGATAATCATCGTGCCATTTCTCTTTAAAGGTAGAGGCTCAACATGGGTACGGTGCTCCAATCAAGAAGAATAAGCCAAGAAAAACAATCAGATGACATACATACAATATTCCCATGTCATACAAACATAATCTCCCATCTTTACAAATTATCCCAATTGTTTCTGGGAGTCTCCACTTAGTTTTTTTTTTTTTTTAAGGTTTAGTTTTGAGAGAGAGAGACAGAGCATGAGCCGGGAAGGGGCAGAGAGAGAGGGAGACACAGAATCTGAAGCAGGCTCTAGGCTCTGAGCGGTCAGCACAAATCCCGATGCAGGGCTCGAGCTCAGGAACCATGAGATCATGACCTGAGCCGAAGGTGGACGTTTAAACAACTGTGCCATCCAGGTGAACCCTGTTTTTGTTTTTTTATTATTAATCCAGGTTTCTGGTTTCTTTAAAATTTTTTTTTAAGTTTATTTACTTATTTTGTGAGAGAGAGAGAGAGAGAGAAAGTATGCAAGCAGGGGAGAAGCAGAGAGAGAGAGAGAGAGAGAGAGAGAGAGAGAGAGAGAGAGAGAGAATGAATCCCAAGCAGGCTCCACACTGCCTGCACAGAGCCCAATATGGGGTTCCAACTCATGAACTACAAGATCATGACCTGAGCCGAAACCAAGAGTCAGACAGACGCTTAACCGACTCAGCCACCCAGGTACCACCCCCGCACTTAGTTTTTAACATGTCCTGCCATTGTCAGATAGCATCGGCCACTTTCATGCCTTAACCCTTTCACCGATGGCTTTTGCCTTCGCTGCTGGAAAAGCCACCTGGCAATACCTGGTCACTTTACCACCAGTGGCTGCCTCCCCAGCGTGCAGGCACGGATGTTCATGCCAACGGAGCTGATCTCATGCAAGAAAGCTGACCTCTGGTGGACTCAGGACACGTCCACCAAACTTGTCCACAACCGTCCGAGTCTCCGCAAAGACCTGATTTAGGCTCAAGCAGGAACTTCAAGTATACATGGGCGTCTACAGAGTCTTTTCTGAACTTGAGCATTCCCCAGGCATCTTTAGACTTACTGTTCTTAATCCTTTAAAGAATATTGCTTTTGATGGACACAGATCTCTGGGGCAAGGATGACGGGTGGTTCCAATGAAAAGAGGAAGCTCTGGGTGTCACTGTTGAGTGACAGTCACGGACGGTATCATGGGTAGGGTGACATACACAGGCCAGACCATAGGAGAATGGCCTAAAAGTATACATCTAATTTATTCACCTACTCATTCATCCATTCATTCAAAAAATGCTATGGTCCCAAATTTCCCCAATGCCTCTGCTTTGCTGGGTCTCAATAAACAACAGGCAGGATCCCTGATTTACTTTCCGAAGGAAGGCAAGGGATGAAAAGTTGGACGTAGGCCCTGAATGGTCTCTTCCCACCTGGACTCCTTCTAGGAGCTGCAGACTATGTACAGCTCCTGACTTTCTCACATTCACCCCCAACAAGCCAATCTCTCAGGGCCATTAGCGCTCAACAAGGAGAGGTCCGAGGAGACGCGAGGCCCCGGCCTCCTTTGGAGACTAACTCTCTTCGCCCAGCGTGGCTGGAGGCCAGTTTCTTCCCACGGCCTCCCACAAGCTTTTATTTCTAGAGGAAATAACAACTCGGGCTCAGCTGAGATCCCAGGCTGTTTAGAAACCCAGAGATGAGGACACAAAAACTCCAAAGAGTCTCAGATGCTGGGTGGAGGGGGTTTTGGTGAGAGGGGGACAGAGGATGTGAACTGGGCTCTGTGCTGACAGCAGAGGGCCTGATGTGGGGCTCAAACCCGCAGACCACGAGATGATGACCGGAGCTAAAGTTGGAAGCTCAACCTGCTGAGCCACCCAGGTGCCCCTTTCACTCCTTAATTTTGAATGTAAAACTGGCTCTTTTTTTCAATGTTTCTTTGGAGAGAGAGTGAGCTAACTTGGGGGAGGGGCAGAGAAAGAGGGAGAGAGAGAATCCCAAGCAGGCTCCGTGCTGTCAACGCAGAGCCCGACGTGGGGCTAGAGCTCACCAACCGTGAGATCATGACCTGATCCGAAATCAAGAGTTGGGACACTCGACCGACTGAACCACCCAGGCGCCCCAAATGTAAAGCTTCATTTTTAAGCCGATATACCCTGCAGCCCAAAGGGGTGTTATCAAATGTATTTTTTTTTAATTTCTTTTTGAGAAAGAGCGTGAGCAGGGGAGGGGCAGAAAGAGAATGAGAGAGAGAGAGACAGAATCCGAAGCAGGCTCCAGGCTCCGAGCTGTCAGCGCAGAGCCCGACGCGGGGCTCGAACTCACGAACCGTGAGATCGTGACCTGAGCCGGAGTCAGACGCTTAACTGACTGAGCCACCCAGGCGCCTCAAATGTAGTTATTCTCATGAAACTGTAAGTGCTTTCCTGTGGCATGATCATCTTTCATAAGACGTATCTTTCTGTATATGTGATGTAACAGACCAGATCCCTTCCTCCTCAATCCCCGCCCCCCCCACCCTTTTTCTTTCTGGCAGCATGGTGGATTTTAGGAATGTCTAAACAGTCTGGATTTGCATTTTTGCATTCTTTGGCAACCTTTTTGTTAATTCTAAAAGGATCAGGAAAGATGAATGGGAAGGGTTGACCTGTCCGGGAAAGGATCTATTTAATGGGAATGGGAAAACGGACTGATAGGGACACTTCGAATACATTTTACCTTGATTATACAGGAAACAGAAATGATTTCTCCCTACTTCCTTTTGGCCTTATCTACCCAATGCTCTGGGAGACCCCTTGTGAGAAGAGGCTATCTCTCCTTAAATGTATTCCCCAAAAGGCGACCGGGAACTTAGAGCACGTAGCTACCAAAGGACTCTTAGTTCCCAGCGTGGTGAATGAGAGCCCACGTTCTTGTCCCTCCCTCTGGTTTTCTGCTTGACGTCCTCACGTTCTGGTCGCATGAGGTACACGGCCCACACAGTCCCTCACTCTCCCACGTGTGCACTTTGACAGTGGCACCCGGGCACGGGCAGGCAGCGTCTCAGGGCTGCAAGGCCCAGTACGAGCCCAGAGAAAACTGGGCAGATTCCATGAGCGGCCCTGGGCCATGACGGTCATGTCCCTCCCAGGACCACCAGCAGAACCAGCTCCCGAGGTGTCAGAGGGCCCCCTCCGTCCTGAGGGAAATGGCTCACTGTGGAACATTCCCTCGTTCAGGAGCGGTCTCCTCCTCCGGGAGAGCACCCCGACCACCACGTCTCTCACCGGGGAACACCGTGAAGCTGAGCCTTGCCTGAAAGCAGGATCCCACCCACGGGGGGACGCTCGGCCTCTCAGAGCCCCGGAAGGCCTCCTTCTGGGCCTTCACAGGTGGTGGGGGGAGGGATGGGGGACCGTCAACCACAGCAGAGCACTAGGTCCTTCTCAGCACCCCACGTCCCCAGTCAGAACACGGGCTCTCCCGACATGGGCACACGTGGGGGGGGGGCGTGCGTGTGTAAAGTACACATTTTCGTCACACAGTAAGTGTCCTACAGAGGTTCTGTCGGGCTCTGGTCACCTCAATCTTATTTTTTAAATTCTTCAAAAGTTTATTTGAGAGCGAGAGAAAGCGTGCACACGGGCCAGTGGGGGAGGGGTGAAGGGAGAGAGAGGGAGGGAGAGAATCCCAAGCAGGCTCAGTGCAGAGCCTGACGCAGGGCTTGAACTCACCAACCGTGAGATCACGACTTGAGCCGAAACCGAGAGTCGGTTGCTTAACCAGCCGAGCCACCCAGGCGCCCCCGGTCACCTCAGTTTTACACACATCCCACGTGTCTGTGGTTCCGAGGCTTGCTGGAACCTCCATCATAACCTGTCTTCCCGTCTGTGCGAGGCTGGGTCTAGGTGTCCCCTGGATCTCCCGTCCCGAGGTTGGCGCTCAAGGAACCAGGTGCCAGTACTGGACGTCTCCTCCCCGTGTCCCTCCTCCTGGCACGTTCGTACCTCTTCCTGGGGCCGGAATCCAGCTCCCACAGCAAAAACAACACGACCCTCGTATCACTCCTGCTGAAACTCCCTTCCCAGCTGGGCCTGCTGGGCATGGCATGTGTCCCCTCCTTTCTTGAGGACAACACACATCTTCTGCTACACAGATTCCCTCTCTCATCTGTCTGTACAGCCCATCCCTCCTCTGCTGGCCAAGGGCTCCCGGTTGCCCTTGAAGCAGCTTTTCTAGTTGCTCAGGTAATAAAGCAAATTTAAAAACAATGCACTATATCCCTAGTATAATCTGTGAAGCAATACGGGGCTTCAGATTTGGGCTAAGTAAGCAAAAGCAAATGGAATCATTCTGATTAGAGAAACTAGTACAGGGAACAGAACCCTCTCTGCGTGAAGATAAAGTTTCTCCACGTTAACGGGGAGATTTTAAGCTGATGCACTTCGTAAATGTCAATCTGCAGGAGGCAAGGCCACCTTCTCCAAATGTCCTCCGTCTAGATCCTTTAATGTGTCATTTCTTTCTTCTTCGGAGGGCCAGACAGTAAATACTTCAAGGTTGGTGGGCCATGTGATCTCTGTCACTACCACTCTACTCTGTCACTATACCAGGGAAAAGCCATTGAGTTCCATCCAAGTGGGATGTCCCAACAGGCCGGATGTGGCCCTCACGCTCTAGCTCGCGGCCCCTGCCACAGGGTGTCACCCGCTCCTGAAAACCGTGCCCAGCGCAGTGGAACCCCAAGACGTGTCACAGCACACACAACGCGAATGGTTTTGGTTCCTCAATGCAAAATGGAAGGGTTCTTCTCTAGTCACGTGCTGTGTGGTTCTTACTCACGTAAGAAGAGGCAATATGCCGGGTCCCCGACACACGAGACCGCGAACCTGAACACAACAATGCTCTCCTCCTCCTCATCACGGCCATCACAGATCAAATATCTGGCAGACGTCCTGTCTCCCAGGCATCACCTCCCCTGCAGTGTTTTTTTATGCCAACTGTCCCCATGCTATGCTCTTATCCTCCTCCCTCTGGGCTTCCGGGCTCCTGTCCCTTTCTCATGCGTTGGCCCACACGGGGGTTCAGTCTCGATGGCTCCACAGTTGGAGGAGAGCGGTAGCCGTGCGGCTGAGCTGTGAGCTCCCCCACTTACGGCACCCTTCCCTCAATAAGAGTTTTTGCCCCACCTTCCTTGGCCTTATGAGGATGATTTCTTCCTTCTCACGGGGTCCCTGACCTTAGGGCTCTGTTATCAACTCAACGGGAGGACAACTGTGATGTACATAAGGGAGATCAGAATGTCCTCTTGGATCCAGCCCATTGCCAGACCAAACGGGCTGTTTGAAATCTTTTATGGGAACGATGAATGTTTAAGAAAATGACCGACACAGTTTTATACATACCTCAGCATTCTATTACGAATAAATTATGAACCAGAGACCAGGTGACACACGGTGCAAACTTGTGACCGTTTTTTTTTTTTGTTGCTAATTTCTCAAGGCGCCCGAACTGGAGACCGCACATAGGCTTTCAAAAAGAAAAGAAAAACAACGGGCTTATTTCATTTGTGTCTGGACGAAGCCACGTGGAGTTACGGTTCCTTCACGGAAAACGACTGAGCATGTCCTTGTTGCCCTGCTTGTTGACAGTGGGGTGAGAATCAGATCTCACGGTCTGTGAAATCCCAAAGGACTCTGCTCGTCAAGGACTGTGAGGAAAGAGGGCGCCGTGACAGAGAACTGAGACACGGGGGGGGGGGGGGGCCCGGGGTCGGGAGGGGAGGTTCTCCAGGGATGTGCCGGACCCACACGGCAGGCTCCAGGCAGAAGCCGTCCACTTAGCCCCCACGAGTACAAAGGGGGTGCCAGGTCACACAAGGAGGGTGTCCCTGCATGGGACATGGGCCGGGCTTCTTGGGATGGACATACAGACAGCAGATTCCCTGGTTCGGTCAGGTTCAGGAGGGCAGCCCTGGTACAGGGTCATCAGTAACTCACGGGGAGACACAATCAACTACCCTCAGCATCTTTTCATTTTTTAATATTTTATTTATTTTGAGAGAGAGACGGAGTGAGCAAGCACGAGGGGGGCAGGGGCAGGGGCAGAGAGAGGAGGAGGGAGAGAGAATCCCAAGCAGGCTCCGTGTTGTCCGCACAGAGCCCGACATGGAGCTCGACCTCATGAACCGTGAGGTGACGACCCCAGCGGAGACCGAGAGTTGGATGCTCAACCGACTGAGCCACCCAGGCGCTCCTACCTTAGCGTCTTTTAGGAAGAGCTTGGTGCGGGCGCCTGGGTGACTCAGTTAGTTGAGCGTCCGACTTCGGCTCAGGTCATGATCTCGCAGTTCGTGGGTTCGAGCCCCACGTCGGGCTCCGTGCTGACGGCTCAGAGCCTGCTTCACATTCTGTGTCTCTCTCTCTCTCTGCCCCTCCCCTGCTTGTGCTGTCTCTTAAAAATAAATAAACTTTAAAAAGTATTAAAAAAAAAAAAGAAAAAGAGCTTGGTAAGTTACAGTATAAAGATGAACAACACAAGGAAAATCCTAGAAGCCAAAAGGAGGGCTGGATTTAAGGTAGCAAAAACTCTTTTCAACAGACGGATTACCTGGGAGCATGCACTATTCATCTGCCTTTCTACTTTTTTTCCAAAGGAACTAACAAGGCTTCCCGTTTTGAAGAACTATTGTTTTCACGATTCAACGGGCAAAGAACATAAAATTTTCATGATCACACTTCCTAAAATAGAAGCGCATTCACTTATATTTCAAAGGAATTGCCTTCAGAATCAGAGGGAAAAGCGATTCTCCAGGGTTTGTATCTTTGGATGATTTTTCCCGTTTATATTCTATTTAGTGAGAGCATCTATGCAGATTTCGAGGCTATTACAAAAATCTTTGCGTTGTAACCAAGAGTAAAATGAATGTAATGAAAGTAAATAAAATGAAGTGCTCTCATTAGCATTTTGCACGCGATCCGCGGTATTTCGCCACTAAGCGAAGATGTGTGGGCAGACGGGAAAAAGAACTGTAGTGCACATTTCTCAAGTGTAATCCAACTCTGCAATTTAAGTATTCAGGACGGTGTGCAAGCTCTCCAAGGGAGCTGCAGAAAAATCACCTGTAACGCAACCCGAAGCCGATTTTGGTGGGCGAGGCAGAAGGCACCTTACTACCCTGGAAATTATCCCAGAGACCGGAAGTGCCAACTTCACCATCAAAACAAGGAACAAAGAAATCGTCAGAATACACGATTAGAGCTTCACTCATCCGAATGACAGCGAGAGCAGGCAAACTCCAGACTAAGGCACCAGATAAAGGATCCTCCAAAGTAGCTGCTCAGTCTTCAAAGTTATTGAGACTTTCCGAGCTATGATTCAACTTTATAGTTGAATCCCCATCTGCTAAGATGGGGAATCATCTCTTGCTTGGGCCTTTGACTGAAATGTTCTATGAGCTAATAAGCACGATCCAGGGGGGCACGGTGCCCATGGAAGAACCCACCTCTGTGAGAATTCAAGAATCCCTTTCTTCACGGGCCTTTTGATGACTGAAAATGCTCCTCAAAGGTTTAATTCAAAACCTCTGTTTTAAGTAATCTGTTTTTCTTTCAGACATGAATTGAGAAAAATAACTAAGAATATGGCTTGTGAAGCTCTTAATCAAATAACTGGCCTGTTTCTTCCAGAGAGACGTGAATATATTTCTTCCTTTTTTGAGGGATATTAATTTTCTAAGTTAAAAACATTTTTTTTGAAATGTTTATTTATTTTTGAGAGAGAGAGAAAAAGAAAGAGAGACAGAGTGTGAGCAGGCAAGGGGTAGAGAGAGAGGGAGACACAGAATCTGAAACAGGCTCCAGGCTGTGAGCTGTCAGCACAGAGCCCAACGTGGGGCTCGAACCCACGGACCACGAGATCATGACCTGAGCCGAAGTCGGACGCTTAACCGACTGAGCCACCCAGGTGCCCCAATTTTGTAAGTTTTTATTTACAAAGTTAACACACAGTGTGATAGTAGTTTCAGGTATACTAATTCTCCTCGAGATACAGACACGAAGCCCATCGCAGAAGAAAAAAAAAGAAAATCCGAATAAGCCATTCTGAAAGCACCAGACCACATTTTGAGGTAGAATTCCAAGCAACAAGATTATCTTTCAACCAAAGATCGAAAGATACTTTGAATGCTTCTCAAGATAACTGAACTCTGTGTATTTATTGCCTCCTGGCAAGTTCACAAATGGCTCCGAGAGTCCTTTCCTGGATCACAGTGTGATAGAAATGACACGTCCTTATCTGTTTTAGTTTATAAGGGGACCAAAAGATTGTGGCGAGAAAAAGACTGTATCGCAGGAAAAGTGCTATGACAACTCGAGTTGAAGATGTTCCCATTAATGTGCTGGTTTCAGAGAAAATGACTCTGAATCAAAGGTTTGGATTATTCAATATTTAAATCATCCCGCCCCCCCCCCCCATCGACCCCCGCCATTCGTTTGGGAATAAAGGGAAAACATGGGAAGATAAATAGTCTAAGAAATTCATGCCAATAAAACCACGCGCTCCAGAAGAATCCACACTTTCCCCACAGAACTTGCCACTTTGATCTTTTCCCAGAGTAAACCCGAAAACGAGTATGCCTTGACTAGCTCGTCTTAATCCTTTGAGAGGGATGGTTATCCAGCTACGTTTTTTTTTAAATTTTTTTTCAATGTTTTTTATTTATTTTTGGGACAGAGAGAGACAGAGCATGAACGGGGGGAGGGGCAGAGAGAGAGGGAGACACAGAATCGGAAACAGGCTCCAGGCTCCGAGCCATCAGCCCAGAGCCCGACGCGGGGCTCGAACTCCCGGACCGCGAGATCGTGACCTGGCTGAAGTCGGACGCTTAGCCGACTGCGCCACCCAGGCGCCCCTCCAGCTACGTTTTTTAATGACGCTCAGCCCAGTGTTGTGCACACAGTGGATGCTTAACTAATAGTTTACTATAGAATTAATTTGTTGAAGCTGAGGGTCCGTGGTCTCCCTTAGTAACTTGTGGCCCTGGAAAGTTCACCTTACACCCATCCATTTGTACTTAAGCTAGTTTTTGCTTTGTTTTTCTTCTTTAGATGGAGGCAGTGTTTATTTGGGGGGTCTCTTTTTTCTCTAAGTGAGATGATTTTCAATGCTATGAGTTGCTTTACTCAAATGGACCTCAGGAGCAATTCATCCACTGACGCCTTTCGCGAGCACGCAGAGACGCTGGCCCCAACACACACTCTCCAAGACTCTTCTTGTGGTCTGCTCCCCTTGGAGAAACTGTGCTCTCTGCCTTCTAACCGCCAACTGGCTGCCTTCTATACTTCGGCCAACAGTGGAAAGGCCTTTATTTATGTTTCATTTGGGACAGATGGAAACTGGGTATACTTAAAATGTGAAATGATCTTCTCAGATTAACACATCCATCACCTCGTGTCATAAGGTACCTTTTTTTTTTTTTTTGATGTGTGGTGAGGACACGTCAGATCTACTCTCTTGGGAAATTACAGTATACGATGTGTTACCTACCATTTGTTTTAAATGTTTGTTTGAGAGAGAGCACGCATGCACCCACACATGAGCGAGGGGGGTGGTGCAGAGAGAGGTAGAGAGAATCCCAAGCAGGCTCCGTGATGTCAGCATGTAGCTGAATGTGGGGCTCGATCCCATGAACCGTGAGAACATGACCTGAGCCCAAATCAAGAATTGGAGGCTCAACTGATCGAGCCACCCAGGCGCCCCCACTATGTGTTACTATCAACTCTCATTGCCATGCTGTTCATTACCTGTTCCAGAACTTATTCATCTTAGAACTGAAAGTCTGTGCGGCTTGATCACAGACTTGCCTTTGCCCGCCCCCCCCCCCCACAACTCCCCAGCCTCTGGTAATTACCATTCTACTCTCTGTCAAGTCTGTGTTTGATCTTTTTGGGTTTTTAAGACTCTCCATACAAGTGAGTTTGTGCAGTATTTGTCTTTCCATGTCTGGCTTATTTCACTTAACATAACGTCTTCTGGGTTCATCCATGCTGTTGCAAATGGCAGAATTCCCTTCTTGTTTTAAAGACCGTGTACTATTCCCACTGTGTAATATTCCCACCCCCCAGTTTCTGAAAAGTCTTTTAATCGAGTCTGTTTTAGATACGATGGCCCCTTTTATATGACTGGCACCATGACCGGAACCCTTAAGGAAAGAAGGACTATGACAAACGCTGGCTGGCTAGAGTTGTAGTTAAGGTACTTTGCGCTCATCAAATACTACAAATGCTCTTCACCTTCTCCAGCCTCTCCTGCAGTTGGGTTGGAGTCATAAGCCTCGTTCTCATTGGTGGGTTTTAAGCAGAAGCGATGTGGATTATCTCCTCTACTCCCTCTTCCCTGGCTATGGAGATGCTGGAGTCATGTGTTCTAGAAGCATGTGACGGCTATATGATGGAGAGGCCATCTGATCCACATAAGGCTTTACTCCAGTGAAAAGCAAACCTTTACTGCCTTAGGCCACTGGGATTTAGGATTTGCCTGTTAGGGCAAATAGCATGACTTATTCTGAGTAGTGAGAGGCTGGCATAATATTAACACTCAAATTCACAGACAGAGGGAAGGAACCAGTGTTCGTTATCTGGGACAATTGAAAGAATTACTCATTTAGAGCTCTTGATGACCTTGGGTGGAAGGTCCATTTTATAGAGGTAGACACTGAGGCTGGACGGGAACCCAGCCAGTAAATGGAGGATGGCACTTTCAATCTAAGGTCTAGCTTCATAGGCCTGGATTGTTCTTTCTCCTCAGACCACTGCTTCCCAAACATCAGTGTGTGTCAGAATCAGCTTGTTACAATGCAGATGTCTAGGTCCCATCCTCAGAATTTCTGATTCAGAGTCTGGGTGGGGCCTGAAAGTATGCATTTCAGCAAGTTCTCAGGATACGCTAATGCCACTGACCACACTGTGGGAACCAGCGCGTGGATCCCCTCGCTCCCCACATTCTATCAGGCAGGAGTGTCTCTAGACTCAAACCTCAGCTCTTCCTACCCTCTGTGGGCAGTGTTCCTAAAATGCAATAAAAAGCCCAGTGAAGTCCAAGATGGAAGGAAATCTCCTATCCCTTCCTCCTTCCATAGCTTCTCTCTCCCTTGAGGACATCTGCACACATAAGACGGAGCCCCTGTTCCAGAATTCCACCACCATCCCACACAACTCCCGCCCAACCCCGGGTACCTGGGATGGAAATTCCATCCAACACAAAAACTAAACCAGACTAAACATTTTTCTTAGCATGTCTGCCTCAAATAGGAAAGTCTGGGGTTTGAAAGATGTCTTTCTCTCTGCTGTTTATCACCTCTACGATCCTCAGCTCGGTTTCCTCACCTACACGAAGCGATCCCAACAACGGCCATCTTGCAGGGTTGAGATGAAAATTATCAGCTCAAATGCCAGTGGGAAAGCTTGTTATCAACAGAGAGGCCTCTGGAGTCTTATGTAATGTTATGTCCGGGGCCATCACCCTGAGTGGTTGCCTCTGAATGCAGACAGGCTGATTCCTCTCTCACCCAGCCAAATATTCCAAGAGACAGAAAGGGCCTTTCTGCCGTCCGCTAAATTAACGACAAACAAGCATGATCATTGCAGAGTACCCCAATAACGACCCGGACACAAATCACCGGAGAACTAAAAGGGCCGTTAACAACTTAAAATGTGGCCATACAGCAGCCTGGAAGATGCCCCCATTCTCTGCTTCGTCTGTAGCAGAACACAGAGTTGCACCCTCCCCGCCGCAGCGCCCCAGATTTGACATGCTGCTGGCATGAAGAATCCGCTGTTCAGAAAGGCTATGAAGCAGAAAACAAAATGAGACTCCCTGTCCCCCCCCAGTGATGGCCACTTTTTTTTTTTTTTTTAACCTTGGCAAGTTTTAAACATAGACGGATTCTGTTTTCGCTGAGTAGAAAGCAGCCCTTTTGCCCGCCACCCCTTCCTGTACGATGGAAAAACAGACAGCCGGGGCAGCTGCGAGTCACAAGCACAGAGCCCTGGAAGTGCCTGACAAGATGTGGCTTTGTTCCTTGACATCCCCCATAAGGCTTGCAAAGTGCAATCCTGCCCTTCCCCCCACCCTGGACACACACACACACACACACACACGCACGCTGTCAGGGCTCAGAAAGCCCGTCTTGGTAACAAGACGTCAAGAACTCTGTCTTCACTGCATTTCTTAACAGCTGGAGGGGGGAGGCGGATGCCATGACCCGCTTTCCCTTCTTCCCCGGGTCCCCCCCTGGTCCCCCCCGGGCTGGGCTCCGTGCCACGGCCACCACCACCACTGCCACGGTCAAGATGCCGGGGATGACCATGATGGAGCCGCCTGGCCTGCAAGGCGGGGTCTACAAGGCACCCCTCCCAAAGTGCACCCGGGTCTACTTTCCTCCTTCCTCATTGGAGTGGGGGCTCGCGGTGACTCGTGTCCGGGCGCACTCAGCCAAAGTTGAACTGAACTCATAGAGCCTTCGAGTCTTATCCCTATTTTTAGGACGTGCTTATGCAGCAGCAGAAATTACCTTAGCCTGGGGAGGGGCGCCTGGGTGGCTCAGTCGGTTGAGCGTCCGACTCGGGCTCAGGTCATGATCTCGCAGTTTGTGAGTTCGAGCCCCGTGTCGGGCTCTGTGCCGACAGCTCGGAGCCTGGAGCCTGCTTCGGACTCTGTGTCTCCCTCTCTCTCTCTTTGCCCCTCCCCTGCTCATGGCTCTGTCTCTCTCTGTCTCAAAAATAAAATAAACAATAAAAAAAATTAAACAAAGAAATTACCTAGCCTGGGGAGATGCCAGCTCACGCTTTGCATCGGTCCTTAGATTTGGGGGGTGTGGGGAATGCTGTTTGCCACCTCAGAATGAGAGTCTGGTGTGGCTGACTGATGGCGGCATTTTCCCAAACCACAAGCAGTGAGCAAGCTACAGTTACAAGTCAGAATGACTGTCTTTTATTGTCTGTGCCACGAGCATAAGAAATGGATTTCAATTTTCTCCCTTGAACGCTGCACTCTGATTTAACGCAGGACCTAATCCTCTGCACGTATCACTTTGTGTTCTGCTCGTGGGGACTCTAGTTGTGAGCGACCTGGCAGCGGAACACACGGATTTAGCACACTCTTTCTCTCTACCACGTTATTACATTCTAAATACGAGGCAATAACATAGTAAGTTCCAGGGAGATTTTCCCACTGGCCCCATCTCGTTCACCACCCTCCGCCAGAATAACGATAGCGACTCGCTAAGTGACGGGGACCGTACCCAGCGAGGAGGAGAGGAGAATTTTTGTACTTCTCAAAGGAGGGTTCTACCTCTGATCCGGACCTGGAGCTTAGTGCTGGTTTTCATACCTTAGGTGTACGTTCGAACGATCAACAAGCAGCAGGTGCTTCTGAAATCCTTCTGACTCCCAGACTCATGGGCATTGAGGAAAAAAATCCAAATTAACGTATTCTTCAGGAGTCATCTGACTAAACTCCCAAGACAGAGAACGCTGGATCACGAGCTCTCTCTAGGAACGTGGTGGACTGCTTTAAGGATCCATCCACAAAAATACCTACATTCAAATGAATTTGGACTCTACAAGATGTTAATTCCCAATTGCTGCCGATACACACATACAACGCTCTCACATTTACGCACATGACGCACAGAATATTCCCATCTCAAAATCTCAGCAAAATGCGCAGCGCACTTCCCCACAGAAGGTAGGATTGTGTCACACGGACGAAAAAGTACGTCTTCCAGGTCAGAGGTCAACACCAGGGACCCAGGCAGAGATGCGCTTCCCAGGGTTGGATTTGGTCCATAAATGTATTCTCCTTGCTCTGTGCCAAGTTTTAAAAATTTGGAACTGTCATTTAAACAAATCCGGATTTTGTTTTCAGAGGATATGACAAACTAGTCCTTCATTTCTGCAAAACAACAGGGGCTAAAGGTGAATGGTGCCAGTCCCTTTATTTATTAAAAAATTTTTTTTAATGTTTATTTATGTTTGAAAGACAGCGAGTGAGCGAGCGCAAGCAAGTAGGGGAAGGGCAGAGAAAGGAGGAGACGCAGAATCCGAAGCAGGTCCTAGGCTCTGAGCTGTCAGCACAGAGCCCGACGTGGGGCTTGAACTCAACGAACAGCGAGATCGCGACCTGAGCCGAAGTCAGATGCGTAACTGACCGAGCCACCCAGGTGTCCCGTGCCAGTGCCTCTGTGCCCAACACTCTCTGTTAACAATCTCAGAGCTGTCTGCTTCACGTATGTTCACTCTCCGGCTGCCCCCACATGCATTTGCGGTTGGGGCCCCTTTCCTAGCTAGACCCACTTTATACCTCCCCAAACGTTATGGGTTGAATCGTATCTCCCCCAAATCTGTAGGTTGGAGTCGTAACCCAGTACCGCAGAATAAGACCTTATTTAGGGACAGGCTCTTCACAGGGATAACCAAGTTAAAACAAGGCCATGATGGTTGGGCCCCAACCAATATGACTGGTCTCCTTATAAAAAGGGGAAATTTTGGGGCGCCTGGGTGGCGCACTCGGTTAAGCGTCCGACTTCAGCCAGGTCACGATCTCGCGGTCCGGGAGTTCGAGCCCCGCGTCGGGCTCTGGGCTGATGGCTTAGAGCCTGGAGCCTGTTTCCGATTCTGTGTCTCCCTCTCTCTCTGCCCCTCCCCCGTTCATGCTCTGTCTCTCTCTGTCCCAAAAATAAATAAACGTTGAAAAAAAAAAAAAAGGGGAAATTTTGACACAGAGCTGTACTCCCAGGGAGATGAGATAAACACACAGGTCAATCAGGGTGATGCATCTACAGCAAAGAACACTTTGAGAAGCTTAAGTCTCTTCCTTTGATCCTCAGGTGGAATCATAGGGAAACGGCCTGAACCTCTGGACACGTCTGGTCCAGAAAAAGGACATCCCAAAGAGGAACATCCTTCCCCAAACCAAGCGTGGCTTTCAAGAGCTTCCCCACGGAGATGTTTCCAAAGACAAGTGGGGGCTGGGTGCGCACCCGCTCAGGCCGGTGCTGAGAGATTCTGGTCAACCGTGGCTGCAAAAAAGGTGAAGGCACATCACCCGAGCGGGAGGCTGATATTTCAAGGGAGGAGAGGTATTTTCGGGGGGCAAGTGTGTGAGGGAAGCAGACCGCCTCAATCCCCACTTACTCCTGAGCGTGCATTAGATTACGCGCTCCTACATCCACTGCCCAGGCGCCTTCCGTTTGATTTTTCTTCCCAGGCTTCTCTCCTCCCTCTGTCTCATCTAAACGTTCCAGAGGGCACTCGAGCGGACGGCGGAGAGGGTCTCGGTGGGAGAGGACCGAGCCCGCTAGGTCTGGAGAGCCGGCAGCTCCCTGAGAGAAGGTCTAAGTCCACTGGCTGCTGAGTGATCATGAACGAGCCATGTTCCAGAGTCTTAGTTCCTTCCTTTTAAAACAAGCAGTCCTGGTGACTTACAGAACAATTTGCTTTCTAAAGGATAGTTCAGAGACAACAGCACGATGTTTTTAGGCGTCAGGCTTCTGTGCAGTCTCTGAAAGCCCCCTTCCCAGGGGCTCTGTGCCCTGCAGGGGAGTCTCACTTCCTGGCCCGGTCGACACCCCTGGCTGGAGAGCAGAGAAGGAACAGAAGTCACATCCCTGGCTGATTAGGAGGCCACTTGAGCTACGGACACTGAGAGCCATGGCTCCCTCATTTCTTCTGTGATTTTGGGGGGGGTGGGTGGTAAATCGGTGGCAAATAAAATGGAATCCTGTGGACTGAGTATTTCTCGCGGGAGGATAACCAGCTTGGTAAAGGAAAAGAACTAGGAGAGGATCCGACAGCTAAGAGCACACACTTGGGCTGAGCACCTCCTACGGTCCAGCCCGGAGGGCTCCTGAGAAGAGACCCAGACAGAGAGCAGAGCGGTCTTGCATTTGGGCGGGGCTCCAGTGGGCTGAGGGACTACCCTGAGGTTCTACGTTTCCATGGACCAGAGGTCACAGGAGATGAAAAGTCTTCCTCACATAGCCCTGAGAAGGGCCCTTTGACCTGGGGACTCTATGCGTTTTGAAAACTCCATCAATAGGGGCGCGTGGGTGGCTCTATCAGTTGGTTAAGCATCCAACTCTTGATTTCAACTCATGTCATGATCTCAGTTTTGTGAGTTCGAGCTCCATGTCGGGCTCTGCACAGAGCCTGCTTAGGATTCCCTCTCTGTCTCTGTGTCTCTCTCTCTCTGCCCCTTTCCTGCTCATATTTTCCATCTCTCTCAAAATAAATAAACATAAAAAACTATAAAAAAAACTCCATCAATAAAATCTAGGCATGCACCCCCACATATGCCATTTCTTTTAGCCACACACAAGTGCACTCATATACCACACACACACACACACACACACACACACACACAAGCAAGAATGATACACAATACATTTAAATAGAAGTCCTGCTACTTGTGTCCCCCCGACACCCAAGTAGATGGGCTTGCTCGCCCCTTGGTTCTCTGCACCCATCCTGAGTCTGTATACAGAAGGCGCAGAGCAAATGTGCATCCGGCGGACCATGTTCATGTCTCAAGGGCAGTCCACATTTCTCAAATGGCAACCGACTGTCAAGACACCCAGATGGCTCCCTGATTGGGGTTCTGGAGAGTGTGCCCAATGGCATCCATGAGAACATATTTTTGAAAGGACAATGTTTTTGCATTCTCTGCCTTATGCTTGACATCGTTTTATGTGGTGTTTCTGCTTCCCACCCCCAAGCTGGGAGCATTCTTGGAATGCTGCTTTGTTTGTTTGTTTGTTTTATGCTATTAACACTGCCAGGCTAACATTAGGTTTTGTATCTTGCTTGTCACTCCGTAAGCACAACAGACTTGGCCTCGTGTTTTTCAAAGCAGGTAAGATTTCTAGCCCTTCTGTGCCACCTCCAGCAGCCAAAGAATGCCACAGCCCCGCAGCAAACTCAATGCAGATTCCTAACATTCTTTTAGCGACTTTTTCGATAATTAAGCTCACAAATGGCGGAAGGTGATCAGATGACCTAATCTGATCCCCTCGGGTTAGGGAGTGAGGGCCCAGGGAAGGCAGGTGCCTGCTTAGGAAACTGCAGAAACCAGAGCTAGAACCCAAGGTTCCTGTCCTACAACTAGTTCTCTCCACCACCGTCACCTTCTGGTTCTCAGAAAGTCCCTTCCATTCGGCCCTGGCTCCAGGATAAATGAGTGGCTGTGAGCACAGAGCTGGGTTCTCATTCTAAAGGGAACGGTCTCGAAAACTCCTTGGGTGTGAATCAGTGGCCGCACTATGTTGAAGTGGGCTTGAGATGCAGACTGGCCTGGCCGCTGGAGACCATAGTACTCAGTCAGCCCGCTCAACACTTCTGACAAGCCTCTCTCTTTAAGATCCACTTTCTACATCTAGAGATGCCCGGGGTCTTACTGCCAGGAAATAAACTCCCTAGCTGGAAGAGGGAGCCAAGACGGGGTGAACTCGGAGCAAGGATGCCGGCCAGCTCAACACCTCAAATATGCCCAATGCTGCCCTTCCTACCCCCCTCTTTCTCCCCGGGCCACCATCAGGGTGAAAGAGGCTGGCGAATGGTAACCTTCAGTGGATTTTAGGAATTCCAGGCAGTAGCTAAGTGTTGTTAGAAGAGGAAGGGTTGGGAAGGGGTGATGTTCAAGGATAACTTGAACTTGATGTTCAAGGGTTGATGTTCAAGGAGGACTTTTTCCGGCACGTGCATGGTCTGGGTCTCTTCCCATCTGCCGGCCGGTCATGGCGGCCAGATGGGAACTTGGGTTCAGGCAGGAGAAGCTGGGGGCTGTCTCCCTTTTGGGGAGTATGTTCTGGGACAGCAATTTCCTGTTTCACTTCGTCGCTTACCTCCGGGTGGAACACCTCTACAATGGGTAAGCAGAGAAGCCAGCCGTACATCTGCTTTTTACACCGCGCCCCCCCCCCCCCCCGACCTGTCTCTCTTTCCCCAGTGAAGATGCCACCCTGGGCGGCCAGATGTCCTGGCTTCTCCCTGACATCATGTCCCCCAGAGAACTCCCCCATTTCCCCCCTCACATGCCTGGGCTCTGCTTGTTCAGCAGCAAAGCCGGGGAAGTGGGAAGTGAGGAGAACAAACACAATAAAGGGTGCTGACCCTTGGCATGAGGGAGCTGCCCTTCGAGAAGATGGGCTGGGCTCAAGAAATGGCTCTTTCTTTCTTCCCCGAGTCCCACTAAGGGCAGGCCCTATCTGTATTAGGTGCAAAACGGAACAAGCCGGCTCAGGAAACAGCCCACACCTATAGCCACCCATCCCACCCCCAGAAAGAGAAGCTGGTTATACCCTGGGAGTGGCGCAGTCTCCAGGAGGGATGATAATAGGGAGGAGGCTCTGAGCAGTCGCTGAAGGAGGACAATGAGGACAAGGGGTGAGCGCTGCGTGGACAGAAATGTCTGTTCCAGGAAAGGAACAACGTTTAACGAGCCAACGATGGGACAGGCTCTCCGGGGTGCTGGAAGGAGCCGTCACCACAGTTTTCAGAGAGATGCAGATCACTAAACTCCGAACGGGTTACCGCATTCGATGAGCGTGTGCGAGAGGCAGGTGGTGACCGATTTGCATCCTAGGACTCTAAAGGCGGCAGAAGGGAGACCATATCGTCGATCAGCGTCCGACAAGTTACACAGCCCTGCACCAGGGAAACAGCACCCTCCAGACCGAAACCAAGTTGACCACGAGACAGGAGCTGCCCCGGAAGTAAAGAACTAAATCCGCTGGGAGGGGAGAATACCAGCACGCCGCTGGGTGACGGCTATGCCTCTGTTAGCTCTTTATACACCACTTTCCTCACTTGTCCTTGAGGAGACCACGAAAGCTACCTGCCGGACTTGATGGGAGGAGAAAACGAAATAATAACAGATGACTGAGTGTGTACTGTGGGCCAGGGATGGGCCTGAAGGCTTTCCTTATGCTTCTGAATTCTTGCAACTCCCATTTTACCACTGCAGAAACACAGGCGGAGAGGAAAAGTGACTCACTCAAGGCGACTTGTGCCAAGAGGCAGAGCACAGCCCAAACCCTGGGCACAGCGCCTCCTACAAGGGAAGGGGCTCCGTGTGCCAGCTCCTAGAACAGAGAGGCGGTGTCACGCACGTGGCCAAGAGGGGGCGCTCTGGAGCCATTCTGTGCAGCACCGCGCAGGTAACTACAGTTCTCCACCCCTGGTGTACTCCTCTGTAAAATGGGCACACAGATGCCCATTTCGTAGCGAGGCTCAAGGACTAAGTGACTCAATACGTGCAAAATGTGTAGGAGAAATGCCAGGCACATAATACACGCTCTGCTAGCGTTAGCTGATACATCAACGTGCCCTAGGTTATAAACACACGCACGGGTGTTTAACACACGATTGTAACATGCTTGCTACACCTATGTCTGTAATAGCTGCAAATACGAGCCACCGCTCAGGTCAGCAACGAGGCCCGATTAACCTGTGGTCCCCTCTAGTTGCACAGCGTAGCAGAAAATGTATTTATCTGACTGCTTTGGGCCTCGCCAAGCCACAACCCCTATGGATGCAGGCGGTCCCGTCTTATTGGATGGTGGTGCTTCTCCATGAACCTTTCTTCAAGCCAAATTCCCAAGACCTGGTTGAGTCTTGAAGGGGAAGGGACTATAAAAGCAACCCTGGAAAAGTGGAAAGCTTTCCGCGGACCTTTCCGGCCGGCAGCTGTTCAAGGGGCGCCCGGGCCTGACCTGGGGATGGAAACTGGATTCTACTCAAGTCCGCGGAGCTGACGGCTGGCGGGCTGACCTACCTCGTGAGCTTGCTGCCGATCTGCTGCCTCAGCTCCAGTCTCTCTTCATCCGTCTGCCTGGGGAGGATGTTCTTCTCTTCCAGCTCCCGCTTGGAGGGCCTGTTGCTGAGTTTGATGGCTAAGGAGTCCTTCCTGCACACCTTCATGGCCAGGGAGGCTGCAGGAGGCAGAAGCGAGTCATTAATGCTGATGCAAACCTGCCTGTCCTCCTGGCGAGGCTGGGCCTCAAGGTTAAAGGCAGGAAGGCCAACATAATGGGTTTAACACCCGGCATAATGGGTTTACCACCCGGGAGTGGCTAAGGCCTCATTCAAAGCGCTCATTGATAGAGTTCCCGAAAGCAGCAGGTTCCAGGTGCCTTGCAGGTGAGGGTCCCAGCTCCCCCAGGAACCCCCAGCAGGCAGGCAGCATCACAAAGGAGGGCTGGCGGGGCCTGGGGAGGGCAACAGAATGCAAGACAGAGTGGTCAGAGGCCCTGAGGAGCTGTGGGAGCTTCGAAGAGGAGAAGGGGCCGACAGCAGAGGAGAAGAGGGGACAGAGGCCACTTGGGGCCAGCAGTGGCTGGCGGCCCTTTGCAGGGGGGAAGCCTCCGAGATGACAGAGAAGTCAGGTAATCGCAGGAGACAGCTGGAGGGGACCCCGGGGTGTGTGAAGGAAAGTATAGTTGGGCAAAGTTGGTGGAGTTTGGGGCGAGAGTGGAGGCAAGATCATTCCAACAGGGAACATTCTGGGATTGCAGAGGAGGGGGCTTCCTTATGCCTGGAATGCATCTATGGTTCTCAACCAAGGGCGATTTTGCATCTCCCTACCCCCGCCAGGGACAGACTTGGCAAAGTCTAGAGATATTTTCCAGTTGTCAAAACTGGGGTCTTGGGGGGGGGGCGGGAGGGTGCTCCTGGCATCTAGCGGGCAGAGGCCCGGGGTGCTGCTGAACATGCTACGATGCACAGGGTAGGTAACCCCCCCCCCCCCCCCCCCCCCCCCAGTGAAGAATGATCTGGTCCAATGTCAGTGGTGCCGAAGCTGAGAACCCGTGGTATAAATCGTTCAATTCTCCAGGCAGGAAACGGTGAGTAGAGGCTGGGAGCCACTCCCACTCAGGGGTCCCCTGGGCTTTGGTGACCCGTCTGTGGTTCTCTCTCTTCGATGTTATTTCCACTACCTCATTGCTTGCTCACCAGGCCTCTTCTCAGCTCTCCAGTTCAGCTAGCTGTCTGAAGCCTGGTGCGTGTAAAGCAACAGCGAGAGGCTGGGAAGTTCCATGTTTGGGGGAGGGTTCCTTTAGATTTTATTTAATAGTGCTGGTCTTTCTTCCTCCACTGGTCTTTTTTTTTTTTTTAACATTTATTCATTTTTAGGGGCATCTGGGTAGCTCAGTCGGTTGAGCATCTGACTCTGGCTCATGATCTCATGTTCGTGAGTTTGAGCCCCACGTTGGGCTCAGTACTGACAGCTCAGAGCCCAGAGCCCGCTTCAGTTTCTCTGTTTCTCTCTCTCTCTGACCCTCCCCTGCTCACACTCTGTCTCTCTCTCTCCCTCAAAATAAACATTCAAAAAAAAAGAATTTTACCATTTCTTCATTTTTGAGAGACAGAGAGAGACAAAGCATGAGTAGGGGAGGGGCAGAAAGAGAGAGGGAGACACAGAATCTGAAACAGGCTCCAGGCTCTGAGCAGTCAGCACTGAGCCCAACACGGGGCTCGAACACACCAACGGCGAGATCATGACCTGAGCCAGAGTCAGATGCTCAACTAACTGAGCCACCTAGGTGCCCTGGTATTTATTATTTTATTTTTTTTATTTTATTTTATTTTATTTTATTTTATTTTATTTTATTTTATTTATTTATTTATTTATTTATTTATTTATTTATTTTTGAGAGAGAGAGAGCATGAGCGGGGAAGGGGCAGAGAGAGAGGAGGACAGAGGAACCGAAGGGGGTTGTGCACGATCAGCACGGAGCCCATTGTGGGGCTCGAACTCAAAACAGTGAGATCATGACCTGAGCCAAAGACAACTGCTCAAGCGACTGAGCCCCATTGGACTTAGAATAAGGGCCTGGGAATGAGACCTAGAGGGCATCACATCCTAGCACTGCCTCTTAGACAGATGTGAGGCTCTGGGCCAGTTCCTTTCCTCTCTTTATTCTTCCTTATCTGTGAAATGGGACCACAGTACCCATGCCACCGGGTGTCGTAAGATGCACATAAGAGAATAAGATTTTAGCATACTGGCAGGCACACGGTATATATTCAGTAAAAGGTTGCTATTATGGAACTTCATTAAAAAGTTGACCAAATAGGGGTGCCTGGGTGGCTGGGTTGGCTAAGCACCTGACTCTCTCTTTTTAAAAAATTTTTAATGTTTATTTATCTTTGAGACAGAGAGAGACAGAGCATGAGCAGGGGAGGGGCTGAGAGAGAAGGACACACAGAATCCAAAGCAGGCTCCAGGCTCCGAGCTGTCAGCAAAGAGCCCGACGTGGGGCTCGAACTCATGGACCGTGAGATCATGACCTGAGCTGAAGTCAGACGCTTAACCGACTGAGCTACCCGGGCACCCCAAGCACCTGACACTCGATATCGGCTCAGGTCATGATCTCACGGTTTGTTGAGATCCAGCCCCACATCGGGCTCTGAGCTCGCAGCACAGAGCCTGCTCGGGATTCTCTCTCGCTCTCCCTCTCTCTCGTCCCCTCCCCTGCTTGCTTTCTGTCTCAAAATAAACAAACATGAAAAACTTACAAAAAAAAAAAAAAGCTGACCAAATAATCAGTGCATACTCACTTAACTACAATTTACTATTCACGGCCAGAATGACAGCTTCGGGGCTTTGCTTTTTTTTTTTCCCTTGCTTCCCTTGGGTCTTTGGCGCAGGTGAAGGCCTTAAATGAGAAATTTAAATTCAGGCCTTCTGGAACACTGAGGTACATTTACAAATGAATTTGTTGCATACACAGTGGCTAGTATTTCTGAGTACTTTGTGGACTGGAACTGAGTTTCAGGGTCCCTCCCTCATTTTTTTTTTTTTCCAGAAACGGGGTCGGATCCCAAGGGAAGCAATCAGAAGAAGAAAAAGCCACCTAGGAGATAAGAAAGGGGCAGCGTGATGATGCAAGTTTTGCAGCTATGAGGGTCCCTGGGGGACATTTACCCTTTCATCTTCCTCACTGAGCTGCCCTATGACCCCGGGCCAGTGGACGCCCGGATTGGAACCCAGAGCGGAGGGCAGCTCCCCCCATGAGCCCCGCCCTCCCCCCTCCCCGGGGAAGAGCTGGGGGGGGTACCCACTGGTATACAGAGAGCTGTCACCCTCCTCCTCCTCCTCCTCCTCTTCCTCTTCTCTTGTGTAGAGGCAGGAAGAGTCTTCGTAGTCGGATTCATGAGGCACGTTTTCTTTATTGTCATCACATTCAATCACGACGGTTGGCACTTGTCTTATTTCTGGAAGGCCCAGAGGTCCTGCTTTTGTGACGCCATCAGCGGAGTGCAAAGCAGAGCTGTGGTAAGAAGTGGAACAGGGGACCCGCTGCTCAGAGCTGTTCGAAGGCAAGAAGCAGACAGACCATTAATCCTGGCTAACATGTCACATAAATGCATCAGAACCTTTCCAAAACTCCGATGTCCCCGTCCTCAGGGACGAAGGGTCTGCCGGGCATTTCAAGTCCCATTTCTTATCTCCCAGCTAAACATTTCAGGGCAGAACTTCCTGACGGATGGGGATGAGGCTTTCACAGCGGTGTGGATCGACCTAATGCTCGTCCGCTGTACCCGTTAAAATGGTTAGCATGGTAACAATGTTTTTGTCTTGCGGATGCATCACAATTTAGAAACATAAAAACACGTTTTTTTTTTTTGAAATAATTTGAATTCCAGAAATATTTACGGTGAAGACACACATCTCCAAGTGTCAGAGGAAGGTTCCTTTGCACACCCACATGTTTCACAGAAGGAGTAAAAGCACCGATTTGAGGGGAAAGCTAGGGATCCAGGAAAGAAAGAGAGAACGCAGGAGGTCTGGCTTTCAAAGCTACACAGCAATGACTGGGAGGGGCTGAGTGTGGCAGAGACTGAAATAGTTTTTTTTTTTATTTTTTCAATGTTTATTTATTTTGAGACAGAGGGAGAAGAGAGCGGGGAAGGGGCAGAGAGAGAGAGGGAGAGGGAGACGCAGAATCTGACGCAGGCTCCAGGCTCTGAGCTGTCAGCACAGAGCCCGATGCGGGGCTCAAACCCATGAACCATGAGATCATGACCTGAGCTAAAGTCAGACACTCAACCAACTGAGCCACCCAGGTGCCCCAGGAGATTGAAATAATTTTGAACGTCATGGACAGAGACGTAGAGGAAGAGTAGAGGCGGGACCACGAGGCTGGAGATGCATGTGTGACCATCAGGGTCAACAGGGTCCTGGATGCCTTAGAGGGATTCCTCTCCCAAGGACAGTGTCAGACTCTCAGCAGCCACGGGTCATGTCAGTCTGGTTATTTCGTAGATCAGTTGTCCAGGGGACAATGATGACGTTCTTGGCTTGACCTCTTAAATTGAACCCATTCAGATAAAATATATATTTTAATTAAAAATGGTTTGCTTCATTATGAAAACCATTTAAGTTCACTGTAGGCAAATTAGGAAGCGCATAGCAAAAATTAAAAAAAAAAAAAAATAGGGGCACCTGGGTGGCTCAGTCGGTTAAGCTTCCGACTTCAGCTCAGGTCATGCTCTCACGGCTTGTGAGTTTGAGCCCCGCATCGGGCTCTGTGCTGATGGCTCGGAGCCTGGAGCCTGCTTCCGATTCTGTGTCTCCCCCTCTCTCTCTCTGCCCCTCCACCCACTCACACTCTTTCTCTCTCCTTCAAAAATAAATAAATGCTAAAAAAAAATTTAAAAGACAGAAGGCTCCAAATTGTCTCAAGAGGATGAAGAAAGGAGAAAGATCGTGCAAAGGAAGGTAAGAGATTCAGCCTCACGGCTAGGCCGTGATAAACAAGAGGCCGTGGTTTCTCCTCCTTCACAACTGGTGCAGGGGAGACTGAGGCCTCGAGGACAGGACCGTAAGGAGGGCCCGCCGGCCACGGTGGCAGGCGCGAGGCATTAGGCCACCCACCTCGTGAAACAGGGACTGGTCATGGTGATCGGCGAGCACCTGTTGGGGGCCCTCGAGATACTTCTGAAGACCCCGCCTGGCCAATCACTTCATCTTGCTGAAGTATGCATCTAGCAGGTGATAGAATGTCTAATTTACCACAAGGATATACAAAGGATAAAAAAGGTGCCTCCCGGGAAGCGAGGTGCATCCATCAGAAGGGTCTGATTCATAAATATCCACTGGCTGCCAGCGGTATGTGAGGAAAGGTGCTGGGTAGAAGGCAAATACCCAGATAATCCCACACAGCGGGTCACTGGGGAGCCAAAGGGCAGCAAGAAAAAACAAAGGAGAGGAGAGTTAGCTGAGGGGAGGCTGGAAAGTTTGTTATGGGACCTCAGTCTGAGGAGTCAAGATATACACATCCGAGTTCAAGTTTTGCCACTGACTGTCAAATCTTTACAATGGGCTAATTATTTAACCTCTCTGAGCCCCAGTCCCCTTGGGCAAAATTAGGTAAACCTATCGTAAGAGGAGGGTTCGTGCATGTGACGTGCCTGTAAACGAGGCCCTCTCCTGGTATTTAGAGAAATGGCCTTCCAAGTGGATTCAAAGTACTCTCAGCTTCAGACTGACCACACCGCTGTCAGGGCAACTTGCCAAAACCCCAGATCGTCTTGCTTCGCCCATTAGGATTCTGAATACCTGCCCCGTCCACAAAACCAATGCTCCAAGAGTGACACAAAGGGAAAATCCAGTTACCTTATGAGCTATACTAGTCAAGGCCAAGAACTAAATCAACGTAAACGGACCACCTGATTACATCTGGCCTCCACCCCTG
This sequence comes from Lynx canadensis, assembly GCF_007474595.2. Lineage (NCBI taxonomy): Eukaryota > Metazoa > Chordata > Mammalia > Carnivora > Felidae > Lynx > Lynx canadensis. The sequence continues at coordinate 15,384,257 of NC_044307.1, forward strand.
GCGTTTGTGGGCAGGAAGGGGAACGCCTAGCCGAACATCAGTCTAGGTAAAGGCTGGTTTTCTATATTAGAGTTGTCACTTAGCAGATCTGCTCCCAGGAAAAGTTCTCACTGTTAAAGAGAAGTGAAAACCATCAGCCTGGGAGCAATAGTTTAAACAGAGCACGATGTGCAGGACCCTGCACAACTTGACCCATATTATTATTATTTTTCAAAATGTAATGTATTGTTAAGTTGGCTAACATACAGTGTGTAAAGTGTGCTCTTGGTTTTGGGGGTAGGTTCCCGTGATTCATCACTTACATACAACACCCAGTGCTCATCCCAACAAGTGCTCTCCTCAATGCCCATCACCAATTTCCTCCATCCACTGCCCCCGCATCAACCCTCAGTTTGTCCTCTGTATTTAAGAGTCTCTTAATGGTTTGCCTCTCTCCCTCTCTGTAACTATTTTTTCCCCCTTCCCTTCCCCCATGGCCTTCAGTTAAGTTTCTCAAGCTCCACATATGAGTGAAAACATACGATATCTTTCTCTGACTTATTTTACTCAGCATAATACCCTCCAGTTCCATCCACGTTGCGGCACATGGCACGATTACATTCTTTCTCATTGCCAAGTAGTAGTCCATTGTATATATAAACCACATCTTCTTTATCCATTCATCAGTTGATGGACATTTAGGCTCTTTCCATAATTTGGCTATTGTTGAAAGCACTGCTAGAAACACTGGGGTGCATGTGCCCCTATGCATCAGCACTCCTGTATCCTTTGGACCCATATTATTAAACCCACCCTCGTTCCCTGTTCCCCATCGCCATGTAACTTACCCCTCAGCCACATGCAACGACGTGTTACATGCTCTTGGCCTGGAATGTGCTCCCCTCCCACCTCCACGGGGTTAATTTTATGCAGCTTTTAATATCTGTGTCAGGCGATGCCTGAGGTGATGCCTATGTTCTCCAGGGACTCCACCACTGCGAAAACTGTGATCATCTGTTTGCTTGCTGCCTCCCCTCCCCAGCCAAGCTGTAGTCTCCTTGAAGGGCAGGCACTTTCATCAATGGCTTAACGACAAAAAGGGGGCATCCTCATCAAATATGTGGAAGAAGTGAGGAAGAGAAGGAAAGGAGGGAGTGGAAAAAGTGAACATTTACTGGTCGGGTTGTCCACTATTCTAGAAACTTCCACATCTGGCATCTCATTTCATCTTTATAACAACTCGGCAGGAGAAGTGTCATTATCCTTGTTTTGGTAGGCAGGAAAGTGAGGCTCTGGGAGGGCAATTAATAGGCCCGTGAGGACCCAGGTAGTACAGAAGGGGGTGGGAATTTGAACTCATCATGTTTTAGTACGCTGTACCTAAAAACTGAATTGGGATACTGGGAAGACTGTGAACTTACATTAAAGACAAACCCCACTAACTGTACATGTGCAAGGTGGAGGAAACGTGTACAAGATAGCATTACTTCTTTGTAAGTATTTTAAATCTTACTAACCAGAGTAAGTAATAGTGTTCTACCTTACCACAGTCAGGCCACCCTTGGGCACGGAGTTTAAAGGCTTCATCTTGGACGCTGCATTGTAAGGGGTCAGGTTGGGAAAGGGACTCATCTGTTGACTCATCTGAGGACCTCATCACGCTGACTGCCTTGGCCTCTTTTGCTCCAAAAGGCAGAGGTGAGTAGTTGCAATAGAGCCTCAAATATTTACTATCTGAACTATCAGAAAATGTTTTCTGAAATTTGTGTGGAACCACAAAAGGCCCCAAAGAGCCAAAGCAATCTTGAGAAAGCAGAACAAAGCTGGGGTGGGGGTGGGGGGATCATAATCCCAGATTTCAAGATATACTACAAAGCTGTATGGTACTGGCACAAAAACAGACATGCAGATCAACAGAAAAGAACAGAGAACCCAGAAATAAACACACGCTTTAATGGTCATTCGTCTACAACAAAGGAGGCAAGACTATACAATGGAGAAAAGACCATCTCTTCAATAAATGCTGCTGGGCAAACTCGAGAGCCAAATGCAAAAGAATGAAACTGAATCACTTTCTTACAATATACACAAAAATAAACTGAAAATGGACTAAGGACCTAAATGTAAGACCTGAAACCATAAAAATCCTAGAAGTGAGCATAGGTAGGGCTCTCTTTGGCCTTAGCAACAACTTTCTGGATTTGTCTCCTCAAGCAAAGGAAACAAAAGCAAATTAAGCCATTGGGAATACACCAAAAGAAAAAGCGTTTGCACAGCACAGGAAACCATCAATAAAACAAGGCGACGTACTGGATGGGAAAAGATATGTGCAAATGACATATCCAACAAGGGGTTAATAACCAAAATATATAAAGAACTTCTACAACTCAATATCAAACAAACAAACCAATTAAAATATGGGCAAAGGGTCTGAACAGTTTTCCAAAGAAGACATCCGATGGCCAACAGACACCTGAAAAGATGATCAACATCATTTATCATCAGAGAAATGTAAATCGGAACCACAATGAGGTATCACCTTACACATGTCAGAATGGTGTGGCAAAAAATACCAAGTGTTGGTGAGGATGTGGAGAAAAAGGAACCCTCATGCTTTGTTGGTGGGAATGCAAACTGGTGCAGCCACAGTGGAAAACAGCATGGTTCCTCAAAATCTTAAAAATAAAATTAAAAAATAAAACTACCCAGGGGTGCCTGGGTGGCTCAGTCGGCTGAGCGTCCAACTTCGGCTCAGATCATGATCTCACAGTTCGTGAGTTCGAGCCCTGCGTCGGGCTCTGTGTTGACAGCTCAGAGCCTGGAGCCTGCTTCGGATTCTGTGTCTCCCTCTCTCTCTGCCCTTCCCCTGCTCATGCTCTGTCTCCCCCTCGCTCTCAAAAATAAATAAACGTAAATTTAAAAAAAAAAAACAAATAAAACTACCCTACTCCACTACTGGGTGCTTACGCAAAGAAAGTGAAGACATGAATTCGAACACATGTATGCCTGGTATGTTTATTGCAGCATTGTTTAAAATAGCCAAGACATGAAAGTAACCTAGGTGTCCTTCAATAGATGGATAAAAAGGATGTGGTATATACGTCTATATAGACAGACAGACATATATCTGTATCTCCACGATGGAATAATGCACCGCCATAAAAAAGAGTGAGATTTTTGCTGTTTGCAACAACATGGATAAACCTAGAGGGTATTATGCTAAGTGAAAGAAGTCAGGGAAAGACAAATACCATATGATTTCACTTATATGTGGAATCTAAAAACCAGAACGAATAAGCAGAAACAGACCCATGAATACAGAGGACACACTGGTGGCTGCCAGAGGGGAGATGGGTGGGGGGGATGGGCAAATGGGTGAAGGGGAGTGGGACGTACAGGCTTCCAGTTACGGAAATGAAGAGGTCACAGGGATGAAAGGACCGCATGAGGAATACAGTCAACGGAAAAACAACAAGCTTTTCTGATCCCTGGCTTAAACCAACGTTTCCTAACCTTGATCACACCTACACTCACTTCATATGTGTGTGTGTGTGTGTGTGTGTGTGTGTGTGTGTGTCCCCGCCATATTTGAAGTCCATTTATACTATTTTTTTTATTTTAGAAAGAGAGTGCGCGTGAGTGGAAGAGGGGCAGATTGAGTGAGAGAGAGAGAGAGAGAGAGAGAGAGAGAGAGAGAGAGAGAGGCAGAATCGTAAGGAGGCTTCATGCTCAGTGTGGAGTCCGATGCAGGGTTTGATTCCATGATCCTGGATTGTGACCTGAGCCGAAATCAAGAGTCTGATGCTCATCTGACTGAGCCACCCAGGTACCCCTCTGTCTCTTCCCAAACTAAAACATAAAAAGAACACAAACACCATTTCAGCCTCATCTTAAGCAACAGCTTTGTAACCACGGGTTTTATGTGCTAATTATTATGTGTGTTTAGAACTTAGGTTAAACTAAATACGCGACTGTTAAAAACTTTTAGAGAAAAGTTGTCCTACGCTCAACTGATGTGCTACCAAGAATGCATATCTCACATTTTAGCTAAATAATGGCTTAGACCAGATTTTCTCGGCATCGGCACGATTCCCATTCGGGCCGGACAGACAACTCCTTGTGGTGAGGGTCACTGCAGGGGGCTTAGCAGCGTCCCTGGTCTCTACCCAGTAGATACCAGTGGCACCTTCTCCAGTTGCGGCAACCGAAAATATCACCTGACATTGCCAAAATTCCCGTGGGGGCAAAACTGCCCATTTGGGAGCTACTGGCCCAGGATATCCACAACAGCTTTGCTACTTGCCGTGTCCTCAGAGTGGTACCATGTAAGTCTCTCCAAGGCACCCGTGGCAACGACCGTTGGGAATCCGCAGCAGCCGCTGAATGATCAGGAACCGTCCGGATCCTTTCTCCTAAGTTCTTGACCTGCTGTGTCCCAGGCTGGTCCTTGAGGGTGCAGCCATCCCACTGATGCTATCAGACGTCCACTGCAGAAATTCCCTGCATCCCTGCTCCAGGCCCTGAGCGGTCACCCCACCAATGCAAGAGCTCCGAGCGGGCTCTTGAGTGAGCCAGGTCAGTGATTTACAAAATGACACCCCAGTGGCCCGAAAGAGTCACCACACCAACTGGGGACCCGGTCAAACTCCTGGAGGAAAAAGCTGACTCATGTAATAAGATCCCTTCTAGACCATTCACAGCAAAACTCCTTGGGATGGAGCACTGAGTTTGCTTGGCATTCAGAGGGATCTCGTTGCCTGTGGTTTGTGTTCGAGGTTCCTCTCCCCAGTTAGCTGCCTGGGAACTAGAACCACAGGTAAACATAAAGCCTCTCATCCCTGCTTCCCGATTGGGACCTTCCTTTACCGTTACCGTACTACTGCACACAAAGAGGGTAACAGTTGACATTTTAACAGCTCCCCCTGTGCCACATACTGGTTCAGGCAAGCCTCGCAACAACCCTGTTGGGTAGGTACTACTGTCATCCCCCCGTTTTAGAGAGGAAAAGTGAGGCACACGGCCAAGGTCACAGCTGCAGTGGTGCAAGCGTTACCGATCTCAGGCAGTAAGACAGCAGAACCTTACCCCTTACTGACGTCACCGTACCGCTGCCCAGGCAGAAGCGGAAGTCCTGCTATGGCTTTGAACCTTTCCCTGCTTCCAGAACCTTCCCCTCCCCACCATCTCTAGGGCTGCCAGACAGGTCTGATGGGGTACTTCTCCCACTGGAGACTTCTGAAGGGTCTCACTGTCACCGTGATAAAGTCCACCCCCTGTGGCCTCATGAGATGGTCCTATGCTTCCTTTCAACCTTCTCTGTTACTATTCTTCACCCCAGAGCCGGCCACACTGGGCCGCTTGCTGCTTCCCAAGCACACTGGGAGCCTTCCTGCCTCCTCTCTGTTCCTGCCATCGCTCAGGCTCAGAACTATCCCCTTGGAGTGTGGCCTGGGGCATCCCCCTCCCTTCGGGGATAGCTCATGTGCCATTGCTTTTGAGCAACCTTTTCTGACTTTTCTAATAGAAACCAGGCCCTTCTCTCTGCTTCCAGGCCCTGAGCCCACCTCTGAGAGAGCACTGGTCACCTTACGTTGTGATTACGTGTCTATGCATCTACCCCCTGCCCCACCTACCGTGAGCATCGCTGATGGAGGCGGGTTATTAATTATCTTTATCCCCCAGCCCCGTTTTTGTGCATGCTTTTGGAACTGATGGAAAAGTCAGGCAAATATTTGAACCGAAGTCTCCTGGAATCAGAGTAGGACGCATCGTATCTATGATTTAATTCATAAAATAACGATCCCCGTGACCTTTAGAGCCTTGCCCTCGTAGGGAAAATATCCTTGTGGAAGGAGAATTAAGGTTTTGGAAACCGTGATCTAGAGAGTGTTTCCCTAAGAAAATAATCTGAGATAAGGCAAAGAGATCTCGGCAAGGAAGAATGTCATGGTACCCACGTGCCTTCCATCTTGGGACTACGTGAGCACAGAACACGTGTAAGAAAGAGTTAAGGTCATTATGTTTTCTAATTAAAAAAAATTTTTTTAAACATTTATTCATTTATGAGAGACAGGGTGTGAGCAGGGGAGGGGCAGAGAGAGAAGGAAACACAGAATCCGAAGCAGGCTCTAGGCTCTGTGCTGTCAGCACAGAGCCTGAAGCAGGGCTCAAACCCACGAACCGCGAGATCATGACCTGAGCTGAAGTCGGACACTCAACCGACTGAGCCACCCAGATCATTTCCAATTTTATACTCACATTTTCCAATTTTATACTCACAGCCTATCAGGTCACTTCCATTAAGACTGTCCAGAGTTAGACTGTCTTGTAAGGTGAGGTAGTTGGGCTAGATGAAATCTAGGTGGTTTCTTCTTCTATGACATTCTATAATGAATTTAAATAAACACCAAAGGCCCTAAATTATTCTCCAGGGATGGGGAAAAAGAGGAGATTCTGTTTCCCCTTCACGTAGCTCCAAATGTTGTAATTTTTTCAGCAAATGTCTTAGGGATGAACATGCAATGATATTTACGACACATCGGACAGCTGTGCCATTTTGACTATTTCCATTCTACGCATTAAATATAGCAGGGGCTCCACGGCTCAGGATGAAGGAGTGGGGGGCATCCTGCCAAAAAATGACAATAGCTAACACAAATGGTCCTTTAAGGGCCCTAGAAAAGTGCTGTGTAAATGTTCATCATCTCATTTAATTTGCACAAAACGCTGCAAAGTTAGGAAGGGTACTGTTATGATCTTACGGACGAGGGCATTACGTTTCTCAGAAAACAAGTGATCGCGTGGTTGTGATCACGGCAGGGACATAAACGTGGGTTTATGTCCTGAGCCTGTGCCCTCGGCATCACCCATGCCGTCTTGTCCCAGAGAACCCTCGATGCCGACGATTTTCTTGTACATGTACGTGCTGTGAAATGCCGTCTGCACCCCAAATTCCAGAAAACACACTGGGAAACATAATTTTCCATCTATCAAAAAGCAAGGATAAGAGATGCTCACAGAACCCAACTACTCTCTTGCTAGGAATTTTGCTTTGAAGAGCCCCAAGGCTATTATGGAACACAGAAGCAGGTCTGAATTCTGGACTCAGGCAGCATAATAGTTTCAGGGTGAGTAGGTGTTCAGGCAGAAGAGGACGCAAGAGAGAGGAGAATAACTGAGAGGCTGAATAATCCAGCCTTGGATAATGCAGTGCTGTCACTAAAAAGGGGGAATGCAGTGGGTGTCTTGTGGCCACATTGATGCCTATATCATTGAGGGTAGAAAGGCCTCACCATCATCTCGTCCCACTTCCCTGCCTTATTTTTCTTCAGTGCCCCCTCCCTGCTTTAAGCACATTATGTTTTCATCAGTCTCCTCCACTGAAACATAAGCCCACAAGGATGCGGACGCTGTTTTGCCTTCGTTGACCAAAAATGGTATCTTCCCCTCAAGGAAAAAAAAAAAATGAACCAACAGGAGAGTATAAAGAAGAATTTACCTCAAACGGGATGCCTACTGCTTTCAACACACTGAAAACAGAAAACGTCTAAAAGCTTGAGAGCAAAAGGGCAGTCCTACATCAGAAAAAGCATACGTTTCCAACTCTCTGCTCCTTCGTCGTGTCCCCATGATACATCGCAGAAGTGAAAAGTTTTATTTGCTCACTCGGTCCTATCTCCAAGAAGAATAACATTGATCGAGTCTTTGGAAAATCCGACTCCCCCTTTTGACTCTTACTAAGCCAAGTAGGAAACACACAGATTGAGATTACAAACGCATCCCTCAGATTTCCATCCACCTCCCCTCCGCCATTTTCCTATCATTTAAATAGTCACATGTTTCTAAGAAATCCTTGGACTTTGAAAATTAAGAGCCTGTCTTATCTGTCATGTTTACTACTGGTAAGGGAGAAAGAGCTTTTTTTTTTTTTTTAATAATTCATAAAGAAATGCATGCCAAAACCTCTACAAGAATTCAGGGTCATGACCACAGTTGGCCTCTTGACAAGGAAGCTTCATAATCATCGCTTTACCTCCATCACATGGTTAACGGGCCTCATCCATGCGTCGGGGGATTATCAAACACCTTTGATACTCTTTTAGGAAAATGGGGACAGGTTTTGAAATTGAAAACCGTCTATTTTAAATCCTAATCTTCCTTGAAAATACTTGGGGACCATTTTATCATCCCTTACTGAAGGAAAACGTGTAATAAGGAGAGACCGCTTTCTGGCATCGGATTTCAGACGCCACGCTTCGTTAAAGTTTTTAAGACGGAGTTAATCTCCTCGAAGGACAGAGAAAATTGATTATCTACAAATGTAACACTGAAAGTGAAATGAGACTTCCAGAGGAAGAGCTTTTGAGTTCTGGGGCCCACAAGTTACAAAGAGAGTTTTCGGACGGGAGAGAGAACGGTTTTCTTCCTAGAGACCAAAAACGTGTGAGAAATTAGGGTACAAGTTGCAGCGCCCGAGGCTGAAGAGTGACAGAAATAACCACTGAAATCCAAGAAAATCGTTAATCGGCTTCATTTTAGGCAAGCAGGCTCGCTTTGTGTGTTTTATCGTGGCCTTCTAAGATAAGAAACTCAACATCAGAGCTTTGTTCTTTGTGGGGTTTTTTTTGGTGGGACTTTAGTCAGCAGGAAACTATGCCGTTCTATATATAGACTAGGGTCTGAGCCTTCCCGAGTGGAGAATGTGTTTGGAGCTTCGTTCTCCCCAGCAGTGGTGATGAATTTAAATTAATTCATTCACAACCCTTTCTCTGCCCTTTACGAGGACCAGGGACCCACATTTCTGAAATCCTGTCTGGGCTGGGTGTCAGAAAAGAAAACCCTAAGGCACACCCAGTCTGACCCGCAGCCCACCCTTCCCAGCATCCTCCGGTCCTGACGGAGGAGCCAAACAGTGGTGGCTTTCTCACACGACTTTGTCCGCAGACACCAGCAGGAGTCTTGGGTCACGCTTGGCTGGATGCCAGGAGGGTAGGACGTGCAGTGAGGAGGCCTATGCTTGAGACCCGGTTGGGCCACTCACCAGGGTCTCACACACCAGGTTTGGTTCCTCATCAGCTGAATGGAGAAACCGGTTTGCTTTCTCAGAGGGTAATGCTGGTGTGGTGAGCTTCCTATCGGTCAATGCTGGGGGTGGCGGTTTTAACTAGGGCTATACTTAAACCCTGGCCATTTTTCATCAACCAGTCATTATGGATATTGCCCATGAATTTATCAAAACACTTCCTTTAGCGTTTTTGTATTTTTTGCCTGAAAAATCTTCCCGGACAACGGTTTCTGAGAAGACCAAAGAATCAACAGTCATGCATCGGGCAAGAGCAGGGTTTCTGCTCACGCACACTTAGGAATTCAGGAGCAGATTCTCTTTTGAAAATATACTTCCCTTTTTTTTATCCTCTCAAGACTTCAAAAGATGCCAATGGTTTTCGCGGTCTCATTAACCTTCCTTTTAAGCAGTCTGTTCCTCACCTCGCAGGGGAAGATCGGTCTTGCTCCCAGTGACCTCACCTTGCACTGAAATCACGTCACGCCCCCCTTAGAATGAGAGTTAAATTATAAAACACTGCCGACGTGCCACCACTTGAAGATAAATGTATGCTTCACAAAGATATGACCTAAAGTAGGAGGCTGACGATACCGGTGTTGAGGTCAGGGACAAATACGATCATCAATACGAGGAGGAAAGTCCTTTCCCGGAAACGCATTTCTTTAAAAACGCACGTTGTTTCATATGTGACGAACAAAACACTGAACTTCTTCAAACCAGTGCTACTTTATAAGCAAATGACATTTAGGTGCTCAGTTTCGTCCTTGCCAGGGCACCAACGTACATCTGCTTACCATCACAGAACACTCTGATTTGTAGACGGAAGCGTTATTAACACAAGCAGTAATTAGACTGTTACGGCTACAAAAAAAACCCTTGGAAATCATCTAGTTCAGGACCATGAATTATTCTTTAGAATTCCCTGTGACCCTGGAGGTCACATGAAAAAAAAGTACTTGTCACCATGGAATGGATTTATCCTAGGACTATGAATCAGCTGTGCCCTTTGAAAGTTCTCTAATTCTGGAATAGTGGGATTCGAAAGATTGAAGGAATCTTGGGGGCGGGGGCTACTGATTTCATTTGCTTCTGTCCAAAGTTGAAGTTATTTCTTTTTTTTTTTTTAATATTCTTGACAGGTAGTAACTTAATCCCCAGCTAATATATAAATATAAAAATGGGGACATTACAAGCAAGCATACTAAACTAATCATATCCCTACACTTATCAATATTATTATTTTAAAGGAAAGGCCACAGATGTTATTGTGTGACTACCACAATGCTTGGCATGTGGTAATCAATAAGCATTGCTGAGAGTTCAGCATGGTTCTGGAAGCCTTTCGGCATCTGGTTGACCATCACTGGTCTGGACTTGCTCATACAGCCATATTTCCAGAAACGTTCACATTAGAGTTAACAACCTACTTCAGTCTATCTAACATGAGGTTATGGAGTGGGACAGGTCCTGAGCAGAGATCAGGAGAGAAGATGACCATCTACAAACCAAGGAGAGAGAGGCCTCAGGAGAAACCAGCCCTGTGACACTTTGATCTTGGACTTCCAGCCTCCAGAGCTGTGAGCACAGAAACTTCTGTCGTTTAAGTGCCCTAGTCTGCGGTCCCTTGTGATGGCCGTTCTCGAAAACGAATTCAATCATGATCTGATTTTTGGAAAAAAAATTTTTAATGTTTATTTTTGAGAGAGAGAGAGAAAGACAGAGCGCGAGCGGGGGGTGGGCAGAGAGAGAGGGAGACACAGAATCCCAAGCAGAGCTCCAGGCTCCGAGCTGTCAGCACACAGCCCGATGTGGAGCTCGAACCCACGAACCGTGAGATCGTGACCTGAGCCGAAGTCGGACACTTAACCGACTGGGCCACCCAGGCCGCCCCATGTCATGATCTGATTTTTGTTACACATTGTCTGTCTGACTGAAGGGGAAGGAATGGAAACAGGAGACCAGGAGGGAGGGACAGTGGAGGTTAGGCCACTGGGTAGCAGGAGCAGGTACAAAGTGGCTCTCAGTATAGACCTGATAGGATTTGCAGACCCATCAGACATGAAATACAAGATAAAGAAGGGCGTTAAGGTTGATGTCCAGATTTCTGGCCTGAGCAATTGGAAGTATGAATTTTCCTTTTCCTCAATTAAGCAGGAATCCTTTAAAGTGTATTCCCTTAAGGGGCGCCCGGGTGGCTCAGTCGGTTAAGCGTTTGACTTCAGCTCAAGTCACGATCTCTCGGTTCGTGGGTTCGAGCCCGCATCAGGCTCTGTGCTGACAGCTCAGAGCCTGGAGCCTGCTTCGGATTCTGTGTCTCCCTCTGTCTCTGCCCCTCCCCTGCTTGTGCTCTGTGTCCCTCTCTCTCAAAAATAAACATTAAATTTTTTTTAAGTTTACTTATTTTGAGAGAGAGACTGCGTGGGAAGGGTAGAAGAGAGGGAGGGATGGAGGGAGGGAGAGAGAGAGAGACAGACAGACAGACAGAGAATCCTAAGCAGGCTCTGCACCATCAGTGCGGAGCCTGATGTGGGACTCAAACTCACGAACTGTGAGATCATGACCTGAGCTGAAATCAAGAGTTGGCCACCTAACCAACTAAGCCACCCAGGCGCCCCTCCCATCGTCATTTTACTAATAGGGAAGCCAGAGGACAAGGAACCGATGAACTGAAGTAAGATGAGAAAATTAGTGGCTGATTACGATTTTAGGTCTGAATTCCAGGATTTATGTCAACTAGATCACAGAGCGTACTGCAGGTATTAAAAACCACATGATACCTGGAATGATAAAACATCACTTTCAAAAAAGATATGAATCATCAGGAAAGGAAACGAAGACCATGTGATTTCAGGAAACCGACAAAAACAAAATCTCCAACAAGACTGGATCAAACCGATTTGCGATGTGCCTTTTAGGGGCCACTGAAGGGTGACTTTCCGTGGAATCTGGTGTAACATTCACTACTGCCTCTTGGACACTTTCAGGGCGTGCCATGTAACAAGACAACTGATTGGATGGACTAAGTCCCTCGAATCAAAGGCAAAAAGAAAAGGCGTCAGGCTGAAATCCCAGCAGTTTACGATTTTGGATCCTAGACGCCTACCGTGACGCGGGGGCGGCCTCCAGCTTGGCCACGCAGGCGAGGGCAGCCCCGTGACCTCGGATAAACACGGCCCCCTTCAAGTTTGCTTCAACTTAGTCTCTAGTTCCTTCCCTCCTCCTGTACCCCTCCCCCCCCAGAACGGGTGAGCCAATGCTGTGAGCGACCAACCCCGTGTCACATTTTTGTGTCATTGAGCAAGTTCAGGTTAGAGTAATTTGGAACGGATTGAGAGTATTCTTGGGAGACCACGAACAAGACGATAAACGGTCTAGAAGCCATCTCAATAAATGATTATTATAACGAGTTAGGGATTATTCGTGCGGAGGAGAGAAGCCCTTCATAAAGTCAATGGTAGCTACCTTCAAAGCTTGGGAAGCTTTTCACAGGCAGGGAAAGAAAACTGAGGGGGTATAAGTTATGAGAAGTAAAGCTTTTGACCTAACGTAAGAAATAACTTTGTAATAATCGTACCTTCTTGACAACAGGGTGGGCTATCTTGGGACCCAGGGAGGTTCCTGTTCTCACGGGGAGTAGAGGACAGGTGGTCAGGAACACTGCAGTAGCCAGTGGGCTGGCTGCCTGGGTGCTTTTTATGGTCCTTTTCAATGATTTATTTTGACAGAGAGCCCAAGTTGGGGAGGAACAGAGAGAGAGGGAGAGAAAGAGAATCCCAAGCAGGCTCTGCACTGATTGCACAGAGCCCACTGAGGGGCTCAAGCCCACGAACCGTGAGATCATGACCTGAGCCAAAATCAAGAGTCGGGTGCTCAACCAACCGAGCCACCCAGGTGCCTCCAAATCTCTCCATCTTTATTTCTTTCGGTGGTAGGCTTCTCTTTCTCTGGAGGGTGATCTTGTTAGAGTGATATATACATGAATTCCCTATGTCCTGGCTGGTCTATCAGAACAACCCTGTGTCTTGACCGAAGACAGGAAGGGAGTGAGACAGGAAGTCATAAGAGTCTGAGGGTAGCACGGAGCACAGGGGGCTGCCTTGGTCGTGCTGTTCCCTTTCCTATCCCCTGTGTCCATATTATATTGTGATATTATGGAACAGAACAAATCTGTTTTCTTGGATTCATTTCAGTAAAGAACCTGACCCGGTCTGGGTCCAAAAGACCTATCCATTGGTCTACACTCAACTGAAATGTTCTGCAAACACGCGCAGAAATGACTGAAGAACAGCGTGTCACTTGGTTAGTACTTTCCATGGAAACTCTTAAAGTGGCATCCTTTGAGTAGAGACGTATTTAGCAACTAACACGCTGTCCTGAGTTCCTGCGAGAATCTCTTTCAATTGATTCAAGTTCCTACGAGATACGAAGACTTACTCGATATATAGTCGGCGTGGGGATCGGGAATTATGTTGAGTATTAGCTGTCTCCAGGACAACAGTTGTCCTGTTGCGGAAAGAGTTCTGGATTTGCATTAGGAAGACCCAGGCTGGGGAATGTGTCCCCTCGATTTACTACCTGGGATGGTGCTTTTCAACACATCTGTGAGGAAGGACCAGTTCTGTTGGCCGGTTGGTTGGGATATTTATATTTTCAATCTATCACAGACTGATGCTTTTGTAAAACATGATAGAAAATATATAAAAAATGAAACCCTTTTCTATTATCATATTCAACAGACATAAAATCATTGTCCAATCAGTAGGAAAGTGTCTAAAAGCTTGCTCTCAGTTTCTGTACCTATAGGGTTGCAGATGGCCAACAAGCAATCTGTGGACCACTCTTCTGAGAAGCTGGCATTGGGGAGCTCACTTAGCCTGCCTTAGTTTCTCTACTAACCCAGCCTCCCTAGCTGATGTGAGGATTAAGATGATAATAGTCCATCGAAGACTAAAAAGTGTCATCCAAATTTGAAACGACTACCTTCCTTATTAACAATAACAGTAGTTGGAAAGGATGGTAAGGGGCCAAAGCAATCTTTTTTCAGTGAGGGTGGATATTAATATACCACCAAGTCAGAGTTCCTAGCAACGACTACTTCCTCTGGAATCAATTAGAGCCCAAACCCAGAATACATGGCTGAGAGTCTGGACACTAGATCAGAAAGCTCCTGACCAGGTTCATCTTGCCTCTGGCCCTCTGGTGGCCAGCAGGCCCTCCAGACTACAATTCTCCCATCTGTAGGACCCAGCTAACAGCTGTCACTACTCTGGGACAGATACAGACGGTCCTGAACTCCAGACACCTTCTGCACGGTGGAGTGCAACACTTTCTTCCTGTGATGCTAGGGAATTAGGTCAAGCAACATGCCTTGGAATCACACTGGGAAATCTGGCAGAAGTGGGGTGGTATTTGAACACACACACAGACAGACACACACACACACACACACACACTCACACACACACACACACACACACACACACATTCAGAACGAGTCCTTCAGATTCTCTTCGCAGATCTCCCAGCAAGGTAACTAGAGGAGGATTCTGGAGAAGGAGGGGGCCGCATCAGGTGTGGCTAAACATTAATGGCTCAGTAATCAGGCTACAGCACCCCGCCTCCTTCATCAGCAAAAACAAGGGCGTGCCTTTCTACCTCTCCTCGCCCCCTACTTCTCCACTGCTGTCCTGCCGGCTCCCATCCTTTCTTATTTCATATTCAAATCATCTTTCTCCATTATAAAAATAATATACACAAAATAGAAAATTAGTACAGAAATATATGTAATAGACAAATAAAAGAATTTCTCTCCTTCTCCCCATCTGAGGGATAGCCACTATTTTTTTTAAATTTCTTTAATGTTTATTTATTTTTGAGAGAGAGAGAGAGACAGAGAGAGAGAGCGAGCACAAGTGGGGGAGGGGCAGAGACAGAGAGGGAGGCACAGAATCCGAAACAGGCTCCAGGCTCTAAGCTGTCAGCACAGAGCCTCACGTGATGCTTGAACTCATGAACCTTGAGATCATGACCTGAGCAGAAGTTGGACGCTTAACCAACCGAGCCACCCCGGTGCCCTCCACTATTAATGACTGTGTGTATATGTTTTCAAGAAATGTTAAGAGTTATAGAAGCATATGTGTTATATACAAAACACATATATGTTACTCTTTATACGTATTTATGTACTTACATATACTCACATATAAATACATATATTAATATATTTATATTTAAAACTTACATTAAATATATATTTTATATAATATATAATTTATTACAAATGTAAATGTTTAATATGTATTATATATCTATGTATTTATATATTTACACATATGCTATTTATACAGTACATATGTGGATACATCTGTTGCTTTTTCTTTTTTTTTCAGAGAGAGTGGGGAGAGGGGCGGGGGGGGGGGAGAGAGAGACAGAGGGAGAGAGAGAGACAGAGAGAGAGACGGAGAGAGAGAGGGAGGGAGAGGGAGAGGGAGAGGGAGAGGGAGAGGGAGAGAGAGGGAGAGGGAGAGAGAGGGAGAGAGAGAGAGAGAGAGAGAGAGAGAGAGAGAGAGAGAGAGAGAGAAACCCAAGCAGGCTCCACACTGTCAGCACAGAGTCCAACGTGGGGCTTGATCTCACAACCCGAGCTGAAATCAAGAGTCAGATGCTCAACCGACTGAGCCATCCAGATGTCCCACTTCTCCTTTCCGATAAATGTGACAGGCGACATTTTTTTTTTCTTCCATACTTCCCTTGACATTCGGTTTTCGGTCTGGTTTTACTTTCAAACTCCCCTCCCCGCCCCCCGCCCCCCACCCCAAGTGAGAATGAGCCCTTACCCTGGTCTTGATATTCCTCAGTCATGGTCAGATCCCGACCACCTTACCCGGCCGAGCCCACCCCCCTCCTGCCCTGCCTCCCGTCCCCCCCCCCCCCCCCCCCGCCAGTTACCTTTCCAGCCTCTGCATGGTCATGGCCAGCGTTTTGTTCAGCTCCTCTATCATCCTGCAGCCGGAGGGGTGCATGGGGAGGGAGCCGGTGGTGGAGGGCAGGTGCGGCCCGAGGCTGCCGTACTGTAGCTGGTGCTGGATCTGGGACGGCAGGACCGTGTGGTGGTGCTGGGCCCCGCTCTGCTGGCCGCTCTTCTGGGCCGCGTAGGACGCCAGGGAGAGGTCTGGCCCCCCTACAGGCATACAGATCATGACTTTCTTTGGAGGTAGCGGAGGGGACAGTTTCACTGGCAGACAAGGCAATTTCACAGGGGCGCCAGGATCTGCAGCACAAGGAGGGCGAGAGGCACACGTGAGTTCTGGGGGGGTGGGGGGGGCGGAAGAGACCTAGAACACCACTCGTACCCACCTTGGGACTGTGGGCACGGACGCGGGCCCCCACTGAAGACACCAGCAGGGTTGGTGACGCCCACCCAGCACCCACCCGCTCTGGTTTCCCGCCTCGAGGGAGCTCAGGGACCCAGGGATTAGCCATGTGGGTCACACGGCCATCAGGCTAAGTATTAGGCTCACCAGCAGCAGGAAGGGGAAGTGAATGCGCTCTGTGTGATCACAGAAACCCCTGGAACTTTAACCAGACCTGCTCTAGGAAATGGCATGGTGTCTACAATTTTACCACTGTCATGTGAACACAATCCTTTTCAGCCGGCACTTTCTTTTTAATTCTTCTTCTTCTTCTTCTTCTTCAATTTACACCTTACATCCAAGTTGATTAGCGTAGAGTGAAGCAATGATTCCAGGAGTAGATTCCTTAGTGCCCCTTGCCCATTTAGCCCATCCCCCCTCCCACCACCCCTCCCGCAACCCTCTGTTTGTTCTCTGTATTTAAGGGTCTCCTGTGTTTTGTCCCCCTCCCTGTTTTGATATTAGTTTTGCTTCCCTTCCCTTATGTTCATCTGTTTTGTCTCTTCAAGTCCTCCTATGAGTGAAGTCATAGGGTATTTGTCTTTCTCTGACCAATTTCGCTTAGCATAATATCCTCTAGTTCCATCCACGTAGTTGCAAATTCACTTTCTTTTTTTTTTTTTTTTTTTCAACGTTTATTTATTTGTGGGACAGAGAGAGACAGAGCATGAACGGGGGAGGGGCAGAGAGAGAGGGAGACACAGAATGGGAAACAGGCTCCAGGCTCCGAGCCGTCAGCCCAGAGCCTGACGCGGGGCTCGAACTCCCGGACCGCGAGATCGTGACCTGGCTGAAGTCGGGCGCTTAACCGACTGCGCCACCCAGGCGCCCCAATTTTATTTTATTTTATTTTTTTTTTTTTTTAATGATTTTGTGGGCGTTTCAACGTTTATTTATTTTGGGACAGAGAGAGACAGAGCATGAACGGGGGAGGGGCAGAGAGAGAGGGAGACACAGAATCGGAAACAGGCTCCAGGCTCCGAGCCGTCAGCCCAGAGCCTGACGCGGGGCTCGAACTCCCGGACCGCGAGATCGTGACCTGGCTGAAGTCGGGCGCTTAACCGACTGCGCCACCCAGGCGCCCCAATTTTATTTTATTTTATTTATTTATTTTTTAATGATTTTGTGGGCGTTTCAACGTTTATTTATTTTGGGACAGAGAGAGACAGAGCATGAACGGGGGAGGGGCAGAGAGAGAGGGAGACACAGAATCGGAAACAGGCTCCAGGCTCCGAGCCGTCAGCCCGGAGCCTGACGCGGGGCTCGAACTCCCGGACCGCGAGATCGTGACCTGGCTGAAGTCGGGCGCTTAACCGACTGCGCCACCCAGGCGCCCCAATTTTATTTTATTTTATTTTATTTTTTTTTTAATGATTTTGTGGGCGTTTCAACGTTTATTTATTTTGGGACAGAGAGAGACAGAGCATGAACGGGGGAGGGGCAGAGAGAGAGGGAGACACAGAATCCGAAACAGGCTCCAGGCTCCGAGCCGTCAGCCCGGAGCCCGACGCGGGGCTCGAACTCCCGGACCGCGAGATCGTGACCTGGCTGAAGTCGGGCGCTTAACCGACTGCGCCACCCAGGCGCCCCAATTTTATTTTATTTTATTTATTATTTTTTTTAATGATTTTGTGGGCGTTTCAACGTTTATTTATTTTGGGACAGAGAGAGACAGAGCACGAACGGGGGAGGGGCAGAGAGAGAGGGAGACACAGAATGGGAAACAGGCTCCAGGCTCCGAGCCGTCAGCCCAGAGCCTGACGCGGGGCTCGAACTCCCGGACCGCGAGATCGTGACCTGGCTGAAGTCGGGCGCTTAACCGACTGCGCCACCCAGGCGCCCCAATTTTATTTTATTTTATTTATTTATTTTTTTAATGATTTTGTGGGCGTTTCAACGTTTATTTATTTTGGGACAGAGAGAGACAGAGCATGAACGGGGGAGGGGCAGAGAGAGAGGGAGACACAGAATCGGAAACAGGCTCCAGGCTCCGAGCCGTCAGCCCGGAGCCTGACGCGGGGCTCGAACTCCCGGACCGCGAGATCGTGACCTGGCTGAAGTCGGGCGCTTAACCGACTGCGCCACCCAGGCGCCCCAATTTTATTTTATTTTATTTTATTTTTTTTTTAATGATTTTGTGGGCGTTTCAACGTTTATTTATTTTGGGACAGAGAGAGACAGAGCATGAACGGGGGAGGGGCAGAGAGAGAGGGAGACACAGAATCCGAAACAGGCTCCAGGCTCCGAGCCGTCAGCCCGGAGCCCGACGCGGGGCTCGAACTCCCGGACCGCGAGATCGTGACCTGGCTGAAGTCGGGCGCTTAACCGACTGCGCCACCCAGGCGCCCCAATTTTATTTTATTTTATTTATTATTTTTTTTAATGATTTTGTGGGCGTTTCAACGTTTATTTATTTTGGGACAGAGAGAGACAGAGCACGAACGGGGGAGGGGCAGAGAGAGAGGGAGACACAGAGGGAAACAGGCTCCAGGCTCCGAGCCATCAGCCCAGAGCCTGACGCGGGGCTCGAACTCCCGGACCGCGAGATCGTGACCTGGCTGAAGTCGGGCGCTTAACCGACTGCGCCACCCAGGCGCCCCAATTTTATTTTATTTTATTTTTTTTTTTTTTTTAATGATTTTGTGGGCGTTTCAACGTTTATTTATTTTGGGACAGAGAGAGACAGAGCACGAACGGGGGAGGGGCAGAGAGAGAGGGAGACACAGAATCGGAAACAGGCTCCAGGCTCTGAGCCATCAGCCCGGAGCCCGACGCGGGGCTCGAACTCCCGGACCGCGAGATCGTGACCTGGCTGAAGTCGGACGCTTAACCGACTGCGCCACCCAGGCGCCCCGCAAATTCACTTTCTAACAGGCATGGGACTAGAAGCCAGCCCTCGGTTCAAGTCCACTAATGGCATGTCCCTGCACAAGCGGCATCAGTACTGCTAGCCTTAATTCCCTCATCTGGAACCTGGGGATGATGCTTTAGGAGGATTCGTGGTCACAGGGCTCAGGTGCCCCCACGGGGAGGCAAGGCTTCCACGGTCTGTGGGCTATTTAGCTCATCTCTTCACGTCCACACTTGACCTCCATGGAGTCTGAGCATGGTGGCTGGGCTCGCTGGCCCACTCATGTGGCATCCACAGTTGGGCTGTTCAAACTGTACGGAGGCTCCACTACCCATTCCTGGGCCCCGGTGGCAGGTGCACACACCCAACACCCCTTGGTTCCACGACAATGTCTCTGAAGCTTCCCAGAGATGCTCTAAACTTAGGGGAGCTTCGGGACAGACTAGCCCTTGGGGCATCTTTGGGATGACCTTGCAAATTCCGGGACATGATCTAGCACCGGTGGGGGGCATGGTTGGGTCTTGTGGGCTGCGGGTGGGCCTGGGAGAAGCCTAGCCAATAAGAGCAAGATGGTGGGGAGGGGGAAGGCCGTACGGCATGTGTGTGATGCAGACAGAGCTCTCTGAACTTGACAGCTGGAATCCACATCAGGGGGCACTGCAGGGTTCTGGGGACTTAGAGTTTTCTCCAAGTATCTGTCTGCTTCCCGTGTGGCCTTCCATAGTTTAACCCCCACAGTTCTGCCAAAGTGACATCCTGAGGGCACCAACCTGATGTCACTCCTTTGTTTAAACCCCAGAGATAGAAATAGAGCCCACCTTCCTGGCACATCATCCATGGCTCCCATGGTCTGCGTTTAGATGTTTAAGTCACCTCTCTATGCTCACACTTTCCCTCCTGAAGCCTGCTCTGGTTCTCCTGTTAAACACAGCCTCTCCGGGGTGCCCGGGGGGCTCAGTTGGTTAAGCGTCCGACTTCAGTTCAGGGCATGATCTCACAGTTTGTGAGTTTGAGCCCTGCGTCGGGCTCTGTGCTGACAGCTCAGAGCCTGGAGCCTGCTTTGGATTTGGGTTCTGTGTCTCCCTTTCTCTCTGCCCCTCCCCTGCTCACGCTCTGTCTCTCTCAAAAATAAATAAACATTAAAAAAAAAACCCGCCTCTCCTACCATATCCGAAAGACTGTAGATCAGAATCTCCTACTGTTTCTCTCCTGTGGATTTTACCTATTTGCTGGCCCCCAAATTCAGTGTCCACCCTCCCCTAAATCCCACACAATGTGTGGCCTTTGTCCCTCACATCCCTCACATGGGGCTGTCACGATCTTCCCTGGTCTCCTCAAGGCTCCCGTCGCTCAGCACGATGCTACTCCTACGTCACAGAGAAACCCAAGGTGTGCATGCGAGGCCTCCCCTTCCCTCCAGAACCACTGCGTTCCCCAAACTAGCTGATGTCTGCACACCCCTGGGCCTTCTCCACTTTCTCTCAGTTTGGAACATTCCTCTCTGTTTTGTCTTCTTGGTCAATTCCTCCTCTCCCTTCAAGATCCAGCTCAAAAATGACCTGCCCTGAAGAACCTTCCTGGGTCCTTACCTCCCTCCTTCCATTCTGCACCCGGCAGACCTACCTTGGGCACGAGGTAGGTCAGTGCTAATGGCAACAGTGGCATCATGATGACAGAAATAACTCTAGCCGCCCCTTACCCCATGCTTACCATGTGCCAGATACTGTTCTAAGTGCTTTTCATTTCAGTCCTCACAAGGAGCCTCTGGCATAGACACACAGCATCTCACTTTTACAGACGACGGCACCGGAGTCTGAAGGTACCCAACAGCACTTCCTGCTAACATAGCTGTCTCCTCTCCTGGAGAACAAGGACCTCGGATAATTTGTCATTCTATGCTTAGCATCTTGCACGGTGCCCAGCTCACAGAGCGAGAGGCTCACAACATGTTTCTAGAACGGGCTGATGCTACGAGGCTCTGCTGTGGGATGAGTTCTCACCTTCCCCAGAAACAGATACTCTCGGGATGGGAAAAATGGGAGCGTAAGGTGGATAAAAATTTCAGGATCACGCAGTTGTGGGTGTAGGGACGCGAAACCGTGGATCCTAGAGCTGAGATACGAGGAAGCCTAGCAATTCCAGGAGGCCTGAGAAAAGATTGCTCCCCAATGCCAAAATGGCAGCCAATCATGACCACGGGGTTCCCTCATGCTCCTCCACAAAGGCTCACCCTGTTTGTCACCAGCCCCCAAGCACAGGACACAAGGTAACCACGTTCAGGAGCATGACCAATGGTGCTCACCGCAAAGTGGCTGAGATGTAGAAACTCACCCCCCTCTGTCCAGTTCCTGCTACCGAAGGGTCCACTCCCTTGACTCTCGGAAGCCCTCACACAAACCTAGCAAATGCAACGTGTACGGAAGTGTTAAGGGTTTCTGCCCAAGAACTCTTAGCCTGTCCTTCCTTCCTTTGCAGATCTAAGGCAGTAGCTAGGTGCTCACTCGCTTGGGCAGGAGGAAGCAGAGCCAGGAAGGCAGCATGGAATGGTCTACCTGGGAAGGAACAGTGATTACCTTGAGTTCTACCCATCTCTGTAACCTATAATGTCCCGCACACACTCTACCACACGACTTCCCGTCACCACGACTCCAGCAAAGCGTCCTTGGTTTCTTCACTAGGAAAATGGCCAAGGGAACACCAGGACTTCTATCAGAATGGGTAAGGAAGTAATGACCGAACTAGCGAACACGGTTACTTTCATTGCTCAAGAAAGGAGATGCTGGGGTCCCAGGGGACCCCTTCTCTTTTCCTGCATCTCCTTTCCGGTTGTTTTACTC
Source organism: Lynx canadensis (assembly GCF_007474595.2). Taxonomy (NCBI): domain Eukaryota; kingdom Metazoa; phylum Chordata; class Mammalia; order Carnivora; family Felidae; genus Lynx; species Lynx canadensis. Next base: position 15,406,400 of record NC_044307.1, read on the forward strand.
TACACGGTCATCAATTAAATAGGTGTGGGAAATGAAAATGAATTATTTAAGGTAATTTTTTAGCTCGGTAGACCTGGTATAAAGAGAGGAGATTGGGAAAAAGGGTCAAATCAGCTGGAATTATCAGCTTTCAGTGAATTCGCTCTGCCATACCCATCTTTCTCCAACATGGTAGACAAGTGAGGAGGGTCTAGGCAGCCTGGATCTTCAGTAAGTTTCAGTGCCTGTTTTTCTATCTTTATGACATCTTAATACCACGTCATTGCTCATAACAGATCTGGAGCCATTCTGAGTGTCTATGACTTTATCTTTCTGTCCCCTGCAAACTTCTGTGTTCTCCACCCCCTTGACCACTGCACCAGTCTGGGGCCTCAACTCCTCTTACTGGGTGGATAGCAGGGTCCACCCTCCTAACCCACCTGCACCCCACAGGGGCATCTCCCTACAGCACGTGTCATGCCGGAGGTCCCATGAGGACTCCCTGCCCCAGTCAGTGCTACGGGTCATCCAGCCCAGCCCAGCCCAGCCCAGCCGGTGCCTCCTGCCCTACAGCTCCCTGGCCAGGCCAAGTTTCCACACTGAGTTTCTCAGGAACCATGCTCATCCTCAGTCAGGGCTTTTGTCACACCTGGCCCCCGAAAACAGCCTCCCAGCTCCTGCGGGATGATCAAGATTGCATTCACCCTTCAAAGCACAACTGAAGACCCGACGTCCCCCGTTGCGGCCTCTCCTGCTCCGAACTCCCGCGGCCCTGATGGTCAGGGCCCTGATGGGGTCACCTCCATTTAATTCCGCCCGATTCTGTACAGGTCAAGGCCAGCTGCATTTGGATGGCTCTTCCCACATGTGCTACTGCTGTCCCCACGGGATGCCCAGAGTGGAGCGTGGGGAAGCCCAGGCTCCTGCAGCCTCATGGTCCTCAACCCCAGAGGCGCGTCACCCTCATACCGATGCCGACCCGCCTGCCCTTCTCAGGGATTCTATCGGGGTGCGGGGCGCCCCGCTGCGTACTTTTTACAAGCCATGTTTGAAAACCCCTCAACTTCTTACTCCTGCCCTGTTCTCTGAAAACGAAACACAGAAGGGCGCTCATTCTTAAGCAGAGTTCTTGGACCACCTGCAGCGGTCCCAGCACTGAAGCGGTCCCCAGGCTTCACCTCTGACCTGCTGAATGAGAATCTCTGAGCCAGGGGTTTGGAGTTTAGCTGCTTCCCAGGTGCTCCCCGGTCAGGAAGTGAGAGGAAAGAATCGGGGAGAACCACTGATTGAGGGTGCTGAACTGCTTGAAGCACAGTGCTGCCCGAGGCAGGGATACGATGCATCGGTTCCATCCGGCCCCTGGGCCGGTCCGCGGCATGGTCTCCAGGTTCTATTTCTACGCCCCCAACCTACAACGAGTAAAAGACCAATCTGCAGGAGACCAAAGTACTGAAAGCTAAACTATCGGAGATCCACTCACCTCACCAGTAGCTGTGCCTAAATCTAACGTCTGCAATTGAGGGACTTGTCTTTAAACGGATTTGTCTGATGGCACTCCCAATTTAATTGTCTCTTTATAAAAATCACTTATCATTGAGCATCTCGGGGATGAAAAGATTTCCTATATCCTTCTGGGTGAATTTTTCTCTTTTATTTGCTTTAGAATGCTTTAAGGACATTTCAGACAAGTTTGCCTAAAGAGCCTGTCTTCAAAATTTTGTCTCAAGCAATAAATACTTAATCAGATGTCTCGCTTTTCCTACCGAGTTGATTCAGTGCATGAGATCCCTCTTGCCTCCTTCTTGCTGATTTTGAAACGCCCTCTGTGTGCTTCTGTGTGCAGTTATTAAACAAATGAAGAGCCGTATACCCAGTACTCATTTCTGTTTAATGAGCCACTGGCATTTTTGTGACAAGGATGACAGACGGAGATGAATGGATTGGGGACGCCCTGCGTGACTTCACGGTTTCTTTCCAAGAGGCCAATTTCTCAAGGCAGTGATGTCACCCACTTCACTAGGAAGGTATGGGAGAGGCAGGTTCCTGGGCCCCCCTTGCAGATTCAGATTCAGCACGCTTACAGTGGGGTCCAGGAGTCTGCTTTGCAGAGAAGCTCCCGGATCACGGTGACCTCGGTCGAGACCACCCTGAGAAAGAGCCCCCAGAGGCATTCAATCACTTCCAGCATTCGTCACGCTAAACACAGAAGATAAACTGTAAAATCAAACACTCATCCAGCTCTGTTTCAGTTTTCCAATCTGTGAAATGGGGAGGAATTAGGAGGTCGTAGGCTTCTTGAGCCAATTACATAATATCAGTACGTACCCGGGGCAGCACGGTGCCTGGTACTCGGGTAATGAATAGTAGCTATGAATCTGGTCGCTATCATTGTCTTCATTACAGAACTGCTCCCTCAGGGGCTCATCTATTCCCCCCAAGGTTGGCTAAGGTGCCATCACTAGGCTCTCATGGGTCCTGTATTTCCCTTTGTCACGGCCTCTCCTACGGTCAGTTCAGTCCACTTCATTTTTCTTGACTTGCTGCCGATTTTTACTTGCAGTAGATATGACAAGTGACACATTGCTTGTATCCTGCTCGGTGCGGCTGTTTCCTCACGTGGCCAGGGACAGGAACTGGGCCCAGGGCATAGCAGGTGCTCCATAAACATCTGTTGGTTTTCCTTCTCGTCACGTCTTCGGAGCAGCGGGAAAAGGTAGAACTTAATGACCAGGGTCTCCTATGCGAAGGCTCTGCTAATCAAAGTGGTCCGTGGACCGGCAGAGGCAGTGACTCTTGGGAGCGAGTCGGACACGCAGATTCCCAGGGCTCAGCCCAGGCCTTCTGAATAGAATCTGCGTCTTGACAAAGTCCCCGGGGGACTCTGCACCCGACAACTCCAATAGGCTATCTTCTAAGAGCCACCGTTTTGCGAAGAGGCTGCTCCCTCGTGCAAAATGGGACGCGCGCAGGGCCCTCTGGGGGCGATTTTGCTCCTGCACCTGCTCTCGGAGCGCTGAGCAGGGGCGGTGGGAGGCTTCTCTTGCAGGCCTGCGAAATCACCCAGGTCTCAGCAGAGCTGAGGTTTAATCCCAGGTCCAAGACCAAGGAGCTCTGTCACTTTGCCTGAGACGTTAGCCTTCCTGAGCCTCAGTTTGCTCATCTATACAAAGGGAGCATAACCCGCCTTAATGTCTACCCAGCTTCTTCACGGGGACCAGCGGGCTGAAATCCAGCCTGAGGCCTGTCCTGGGAAGGGCAGTCACCCCCAGAGGAAGGGGCCGCCTTCTGTGAATTCATTCTTCCAAAGGGCACCTATTTATAGTTTTTTTTACAACTTTTAAAAATAACTTTCTATAACTTTACAAAGTCCCTGAACAGTGAGCGGAGAGCCTGAGTGTAAATCTGTGCAGCTGAGTCCTTGATCTGTAAAAGGAGTTCACCAAATACAGGCTTCGTTGGTTCTGAAAAAGTAATACATTCTCTGCGTCTCCCCACAGGTTGCCGCGAGGGTCGGACGAGGCGGACACACTCTGATCTGCGGACCGCCGTATACCTCTGTCCCGTTGCTTGCAGGGCACTTGCTGAACCCTGGGAGAGGGTCCCCCTCGGCCTGATGCTGCCCGGCTGGCGTGGGAAGCGAGAAGTCAAGACAGCAACGGGGAGTGTGGTGGCTTGACGTGTGGTGGTTCTAAGTCAGTAGGCGAAAACCCAGCTGCAAGTGAACCAAATAATGGGAACGAGAGCTTCGGAAGGACCGTCCCGGCAACCTTCCGGGCTTGCGGCAAAGCGGTGCGGGAAGAAAAAAAAGGCACAGCCATCGGGGTTCCGGGTGCTGTCCTAAGACGCGCTGCCCTGCATGGGCATTGAGGGCTGGCAGGAAAGAACCCAGAACCTGGAATGACAGAATCCAGACTCTCTGTGGTGCAGCAGCTGGGAAGGATAGCAAATCCTTATGTGTGTGCATGGAGGTGGGGGTGGAATTCAGACTCTTTACCTCTAAAAATCCAGGGATCAAGAAGGTCTCCTTTACCTCGATAGCACCTCGCTGAGTAAAATACTTTGCATCCATGGGAGGCATGGTGTTTATGGGTTGCCAGAGGACCCACTCTAGCTCCTGCATTTATAATGATGATTGTGGCTGGTCCTGCTGGGGCACGCACAGAGCTCTCTGCTTGCTGCCTTCAAAATGGATGAGTCCTCTGCAGCCCGACCGATGGAGATGCAGCATATTCATAAACCTGTCTATGCTGATGGAGTGCAAAAAGCAAAATAAACCAGTTCCAGAGAGCAAGGAAAATAAACTCCAACTGTGGGTGTCACGGAGCCATAAAACCCAAGAAGCTCTATTTCCAAACACGACACCGCCCTGGCTTACGACTTCAGACAAGGAAATGAAAACCCCAGGTTCCTTCTGTAGTCCATTCTTACGCCACAGGACCGGAGTGTCTAACAGAACCAGTCTGGGCTAAAGGAACACAGCCCGAGCCTCTCTCCTCACTTTTTTTATTAACACCTGCTGGAGAAGCCCATTTATAACCGAGGACGCGTCAGAGCACTTGTCCGTGAGAGTAGCACTTAGTGTCTGCGTGGACAGAGGTGGGGTAACGGTTGCTCGGTCATTTGCCACCTGGTTTCAGCGGGTCAGAGTCTTTGATCTCCTTTTATAGACACAGACACTCCACCCAAGAACATAAAGAGCCTCTAGAGAGAGTACTTAGAATTTAAATGAGAAATCCAGAATCACAGAGCCCAGAATCAGACTCCCTCTGGCTCCAACGCGGAGACAAAGGTGCTCAGATGAGTTCCATCGATTCCTTCAGACCGTCCTAGGGATTCTTAGACTGCCAGGCCTTTTCCGTTGGTCAGATGCCTGGAAAGGCAAAACGTGTCTCCCGACTCCTTGTGGTAAGAGGGATGGTGTGGTGGGAAGCGGGTAACAGAGAAGTGACTTGTGTTAAATGCCCTAAGCCTGGCTTGCTCTCCCCCAAGCCGGCCAGCACACAGACAGGACCATAAACACCTGATGTCCGTGCCAAAGATGTCCTGAGACCTTCCAGAATCCTAACACTGAGGGCCATTATAGCATACATATCACCAGCACCTGACTCTGTTTCTGAGTCGCTTTCTACAACAAAGCATTTTGTTTTAAAATTTGTCCCCTTCCAAAGACCATCCAGATGGCAGATGACAACAAGGAGGGAGGGACATGCATCACTGAGATGGAGATGCTGGGCAGTGGGTGGGGGTCACAGCTGGGTCACCGGCCACCTTTGTAGGGCATGCAATTAAATTCGATTTTTTTAGGGGTGCCTGGGCGGCTCAGTCAGTTAAGTGTCTGACTTCAGCTCAGGTCATGATCTCGTAGTTCGTGCGTTCGAGCCCTGCGTCGATAGCTCAGAGCCTGGAGCCCGCTTCCGATTCTGTGTCTCCCCTTTCTCTCTCTGCCCCTTCCCTCCCGCTCACTCTCTCTCTCTCTCTCTCAAAGATAAAATAAACATTAAAAAATTAAATTCAATTTTTTCAAAGTGAAATTACACGATTCATTGCCAGCAAACCTGCTCTTAAGGAGTTAGAATTGTAGGTTGTCCCTATAATCACGACAACCAACCACCTGTTGACGAGATCAGCGGTTTGGGGGAAATTATAAATCATCTGTACAAAAGCACATTATCCTGTTTGTTTTTGCAGCAATGCACGTGAGCCCTGTTGCCCCTAGGGAGACCGGGGGGAGGAGAGCACCATTCAACTGATAACTGAGCTGGGGAACCTAAGCCTTCTGCAAGACAGGCACAAAGGGAAATGAGAAGGTTCCAGAGATGGGTCTGACAGTCCCTCCCGGGAAGACCGCTATTTGTGACCATCCCGGCAAAAGCTGGGAGGGTCCGACCAAAGTCTCAAAGTCACAAAGTCATGAAAGCAAGCACAAATATGCTCATCTGATCTCAGAACCCTGGAACCAAGGGGAAGATCTATGATGTTTCAAAGTAGTTCACTTAGCTCGCATAAAATGAAAATACTGCATAGACCTAGGGAGCTAGGAAGGGGCAGAACATTCACGGAGAAGGTACAATACGTTCAAGCTAGATCCCTAGGGATTATAAAGGGCAACCTACGGATGGCTGCACTTCCTCTCCAGCCCTGCATCTACCTGAGGGCACGATATGGATTCATTTTGGGGGGTCACACTCTGATTTCTTGCATTACAGTGATGGGGGGTGGCTGTCTACCCACCCGCAGTCGGTGGTCTACCAGGGCCTCCCCATTTTCCCTTGAAACTTCCAGCGTCTCTATGGCCCCAGGCCTGGACCCCAAGTTTGACTGACGGATGGCTGTCCTGTTCTTTCACTTGTCCATGTAGGTATCACGGTTCCTTCAGGCACTATCGAAGCACGAATATCAGATTTAGTTTACGGCACCACCCAGAGCCCGAGAACAAGTATCCTGCTATGAACTTGTGGGCAAATGGTCATCCAGCTTCTCCTTCAAGGCCTCAGCTACAGGCGGCTCTCTCCCTCACAAGCCCTCCTGTCCTGGGGATGCTTGGCGCTAGCCGACGACGCGGCGGGGAACGAGCCCGACTACAACCCCACTCTCAGACTGCCCCTGGACCCTGAGCCAGTGTTCAAGAGGAAGAACCAGCGGGGGCAGCCGCTGGGGGCCTTTCGCAATTTCACGTTGACAATGGCTGTCTCCCGCCTTCATGTGTGCATCCAGTTGTGAATCCATCCCGCAGCATTATTGTCCATCGAATCCAGGAGAACATCAAAGAGACAGGTTTGGTTGAAATCAAGCAATTGCCGCTAAATGCCCACAAAACGTGCCCCACTTTGTCCTCCAAAGTTAAACCCTTCATCATGGCATTCGCGGCTTTCCACAGCGTCCCTTCAACCCGCTTCTGGCCTGATCTCTGCTTCACTACAAGAAGCCTGCACTCTTGCCACGCTGGGCTATCTGCCTTTTTTTTTTTTTAATTTATTTTGAGAGCACAAGCAGGGGAGGGGCAGAGAGAGGGAGAGAGGGAATCCCAAGTGGGCTCTGCACCGTCAGCACAGAGCTGGACACAGGGCGCCATCCCACGAACAGGGAGATCGTGACCTGAGCCGAAACCAAGAGTCAGACGCTCAACCGACTGAGCCACCCAGGCGTCCTATTTCTCGAACATACTATGCCTCAGACGTAGGTGCCTCTGTGTACGTTACTTCATTTACCAAGACCTCCTTTCCTATCCCTACCCAGCAAAACTGTACTCATCTTTAAGGCCTGTTTTAAATACCCCCTCCCTGATGATGCTACCCTGCTTTTTCTGAGTCTTTCCAAAGGCGTCGGTCTCTTGCTGTTTGAATTTCTTTAGTACCATGCCATCACGTCTTCGTACTAAACACCTTCTGTAGCTTCTAACCGCCTACGACCCCGACAGCTGATGAGGGAACACTGTTCATAAATTAAATTAAGGCTGGAAGAACACCAGGCACATGGTGGGCGCTCAAAACGCACGTGGCATTCAGCCTTACGAAGGAAGGACATCTGATCACGTGCTGCAGCACGGATCCACCTTGAGGACATCATGCAAAGTGAAATAAGCCTCTAACAAACAGACAAGCGCCGTCTGATTCCACTTTTAGAAGGTAGCTCCGGCTCAGAGAAACAAGAAGTAAAATGGCAGTCATCAGAGGCTAAGCGGGGAGGAGAGAAAAAGGGGAGTTGTTTCACAGGTACAGAGTTTGAATTTCACAAGATGAAGAAGTTCGGGAAATCTGCCGCCCAACACTGTGAATACAGTTAACATTACCGAGTTGCATACCTACAAACTGTTAAGAAGGTACGTTTTTTTAAAGTTTATTTGTTTACTTTGGGAGAGAGGGAGAGAGCACAAGGTGGGGGGAGGAGGGGGCAACAGAGAGAGAGAGGGAGAGGGAGAAAATCCCAAGCAGGCTCTGAGCTGCCGGTACAGAGCCCAAAGCGGGGCTCGAACTCACAAACCGTGAGATCGTGACCTGAGCCGAAATCAAGAGTTGGACGCTTAACTGACTGAGCCACCCGGGTGCCCCAAGAAGGTAAATTTTACATTATGTTTTCACTACAAAAAGAAAAAAAGTGCCAAGCGAATTAAATCTCTAACCTAACGGTGCTACATAAAAAAGAAAAGTGTTTCGTTGTAATCTTCATGCTGATCACAGAGGTCAGAGCAGAAAGCACCCTTTAAAAAATGTTTTTATTAATAGGAAGTCCTCACAGGCACCAGGAAGGAATTTCTACATTTTAAGAAAGGGAAACCAAGAGTATATTGGGCGTATTTCCCATGCCTCACGGTATCAGCTGTCAAGAGAATGAACCTTAAACCCCTTTCTGAGGCTTCTGGGTTACAGTTGACGTTTTCCATTTAAAGCAGAGATGAGGTTCAAGGTCACGGGGGTCCATTCACAACTCTTCTTGTGCCTTCAGAGTATAAGGCGGGAGGGGAGGCAAGGATAGAGGCAAAAAGCATATGATTTTATAGGGTTGGAGAGTAGGATGTAGGATGGGGTGGGGTGCTGAGAGAAATGGGGACAGAGGATGAGACAGCCAGGGAGGAACAACAAAATCACCATGAGGATGTGATTGCAGAAGAGTCTGCCATGGGCAGTGTCCACAAAACTAGAGAGACGGCTAAGACAGGAATGTTGGTTTTGGGGTGACAAGCTCTGGATAGAAGATTCTCATTAGACGAGTATAAAGCTGAGGAATACCACAAGGCATGGAGGTCACCTGCCAGGTACATCTGCAGTTGCAAAACCTTCAGAATGTTGAAACTAGCCATCAACCACCAGAAGTTTCCTTGTATTTCAGGGGTCTAAAGACAATGCAAAGAAGCCCGGGCAGGTTCACGTAGCAGAAGGACTTCTTTTTAAGGATCAGCGATGCTTCCCTTTCTTTGCCAAATTGCCAGTCTCCAATTGTGGCCAAATGCTCCCGTGCCATTTGCACCGTTCTTGATTCTTATGGACTGTCTGCTTCTAGCACTTTCTTCTAAACCCAACCCAACTGCGTGCATTCAGGTCCTCCTCTTTATAATCCAGTGCCTTGAGGGTATGACTTATGTTTGAAAGACTGCATACATTTTTGTCTTTGAGTTATGCAAATAAAGAAGCCAATTTTCTTAAACAGGCGGAAACACACAAGACAAAAACGAGCAAAGGAAGCTCATGATTCTCTTATTTTGCATTTTAAGAATAGGCAGCTTAGTGCGGTAGAAACTCGTGGTTGGAAGTAAGAACTCCAGAGTAAAACAAAGTGGGTTGAGTCCATCTCTGCACTTAGTACCTATGTAACCATGACTGAGTCCTTCAACTTAATCGAATTTCATTTTCCTCCTCCAGGAAAAAGAGAGAATAATGATAACAGTATCGACTCCACAGCACTAAATGGTATGTCATCAAGTTCTCAAAAAATGGCAGCTGCCATTTTTATCACCCAAGTGTGAATGCCTGACTGGGAAGTCCAGCTCTCACATTAGTTGATTATGCTTCACACAAATGGCACCTACGGGGTACCTAATCACAGGTACCTTATGCAGAGTCATGAATTATTCATGCAGTGTTTCGTATCTGACTCCTGGAGCCAGGATGGCTAGAGAGATGATTGATGAAGACTTAGAAAGATAGGAGACAGCAGTGGGTTTTGTTGTTGTTGTTGTTGTTGTTGTTTGTTTTGGCCTCAATCAACCCTTTTCCTCTGGGGCTCGCCATCATTCCAAGAAGGACGCATTTGAGGCTCACTCATTTCAGATCATATGCCTTATGCAACCAGCTCTGCTACGCACTGTGCTTCCAGAATGGAAAGGAATCTGGTGCCCCTGTGTTACAAGCCACTGTGCACGCTGCTGTTGGAGAAGATAAGAAGGAAGAAGATGATGATGGAAGAAGATAGTCTGGGAGAGCAAAAAGGCTCTCTCTACTTGCTGGAGAACTGAGAAAACTCACAAGAAAGTCTCCAAGTTTATAATGGTTTTCCAGATGAAGTCGAAGCAAGCAAATGACAAAGGAGAGATATTTCTGCTCGTCTTTGTCTGATCGTATACTTGGAAGCAGCTCCAGGTCAGGCTCATGCTTCCTCCTCTAGTATCCTACCGGGCCATTAACCACTGTCGCTCTCTATTAATCATGCTTGGTGTCTTTCAAGTTGTCCTGCGTTGCCTTTCAAGAATGTCAACAGAGCAACAGACAGTAAGAACATGCTACCACTTCTAAGTCTCAGTTTAGAGTTCTATCATTCCTGGTTTATTAATTCCTTCTGATATAGCCCAGATGTCTCTAGAGTAATTAGTAACAGAACAGGGTTAATGTAGCTGCCTCATGGTGATGCAGATTCATTATGACTGATTGTTCACTTACAAAAATTAAGCATGTCTGATTGAGTTTAAGCCCAAAAGGCCAGCACCAGGCTTCCAGCCCACAAGCATCTCCACCTGTCTTGTCTGCCTCATATTTAAGAAGCTACCAGATACGACGCGGTAAGGATTATTAGCCCTTAAGTATTTTTATCCATTTGATCCTAGCTATGCGGAAGGGAGGTTTATAGAGAGTAGATGAGTCCTCTCTCCTTGGGAAGGGATGTGGGAAGCCAGAGAGACTGGGCTAATTTCAGATATCTTCAGTGGCTCATAGATCAAGAGTCCGGTGGATATCAAGCCACCCAAGTTCACCGCTCATGGCTGAAGCTGTGAATGAATGAAGGGTGCCTCCATTAATCAGATAACTAAATAAATTAGAGGCTGTTGCTGGTTAAGAAGCTGTCAATTCTTCTTTTAAAATGTCTTACCTACTGTTCTCTCTCCTCCTGCTGTGATCGGCCAAGTGCTTGTGAGCTCAATTTCAGAAACAAGAACAGCTTTTTCCATAGTCTCCCTGGTTCAAATTACTCAGTCGAATTCAACTAGTGATGTCGGAGAACGAGGCACAGGGCTGGCCTTTTTAGGCCTTCAACTTTCTCCTTCTGTTCATTCTACACGGTGACGCAGGAAGGCTTTCTAAAGGCGAATCACTGTCACATCTCTCCCCTGCTCAAAAACCTCCAAAGGCTTTCCACTGCCAGGGGGAACAAAATCTAAATGCTCATATGCCTTACCTAGGGAGCCCTTTCTCAATACATCCTGAGAAGGACCCTCTGCCCCAGCTTGGCCACCTCATCACAGACCCGAAGCACTTGCCATCTCTGGGTTTCTGACCAGGGCCTTTTTTCTCTGGAATGTTCTCGTCTCATTCTCTATAAATGCCCTTCATGCTTGAAGGGTCAGCTCAAGCTTCAGCCTTTCTATGCCCTTTTCTCAGATCACATTGAACTCCAAAGGATACTCCTGACAATAGTTATTTCAGCACCCTATTGTGTGTGTGTGTGTGTGTGTGTGTGTGTGTGTCCATACACACACATACACATGTGTATAGATCCACTAAACTTTCATTCACTTGCATCTGCTTTGATACCTAGCACAATGTTCCACCTAGAAGCTGGTGAATAATAGGAACTATAGGCAGGAGTTTATTTTGCCATATTTAATCTTCAGGGAAATTTGGCATCAAACCGTCAAAGCTGCTAGCTCTTAAGAGCCACACCATTGACTTCTAGATTTAGAATCAGTAATTCTAATTCTAGAAATAAATCAGGATAAATTCGGATGCTTATAAAGCTATGTATGCTGCTGAGAATGTTCACTGCTGTGATTTTTACAACAGATGATGGGAGAGCCCATGAGGGACGGACAAGCAAATCCCACTGCACACCGAGCAGCTAACGACACCATATTGTGGAGTATTTACGAACAGGACAACCAGTACACAAGAGATCATGCCATGTGTAAAAAGCTGATGATAAGAGATGATGTAGAGCAGGCATTTGGTTTTTATTAGACAGACAGATGAATGGACAGTGGTTCTCTCTCGGCGGGGAAGCTTATGAGGGTACCTTCTCCTTTGTGGGTTTCTATGCATTTACCTTTTGGGACACCGGGCTAAGGTGTTACTGAGGTGTTGAATGGAAGGGTTCCTTTAAATGGAAATCTGCTCTTTGAAACCACAAACATCTGACTTAGTACGTTGATAGAGTAGTCTGACTCAACCCTGTGTTTAATTAGGACTCGACACCTTTCTATCACAGAAATAGCCTTCGTTTCTTGGACTAGGAGTTAGGAAGCACGGGGTCTAGGCATACCTCTCTTGCAGAATTCCTGCAACGGCAGGATCTTTCTTTTTTTTTTTTTTTCAACGTTTATTTATTTTTGGGACAGAGAGAGACAGAGCATGAACGGGGGAGGGGCAGAGAGAGGGAGACACAGAATTGGAAACAGGCTCCAGGCTCCGAGCCATCAGCACAGAGCCTGATGCGGGGCTTGAACTCACGGACCGCGAGATCGTGACCTGGTTGAAGTCGGACGCTTAACCGACTGCGCCACCCAGGCGCCCCGGCAGGATCTTTCTTAACGGCACCGATTTTTCTTAAACAATCAGCTTTTCTAGTGTAAACCAGGTGACTATTCTTCCCTTCCTCCATCCCCATCACATCTCACAAAAATGTACACAGATCAATCAGAAACTATTTCGAAAAACACCGGACTCATCGCAAAAAGGCAGCCGATCAGGTTGGCATTACTGTCCAGGCTGGAGGAACAACCCCCTGAAATCTTTACTCTTTAATTTAAAAGCCGCAACTTTAAATCAGAAAGCAGTATCCCATTCACGTTCATGTGCAATGCAGTCCTTACTAGATGCCCAATCACTAGCACATCCTGTGATGCCCAATTTAGTAACTGGGGGGACATTCACCAACACTTTAAACATGAATATATAAAAAGCATCTTAGGACAACGTTCCTGAACGCATTCTTCTTGGAAGAGTACTTCCCACCATACTTCGTAGATTGCCTTTTTTTGTTTTTGTTTTTGTTTAACAGAACAAACAACACAGACATGAATTTTAATAAAGGAAATAGGCTGGGCTTCAGATCAATAATTTAGAGACCAAAAAAATCGAAAGCTTTGGCAAACTCATTATGAAGGGAACGAGGTACTGCGCTTCGTCTTTGCCAAGATTTTGACATTGAGGCTAATTCACCTCGACGGGCAAATAATCGTGAATCAGTCACACAAATACCAACGCACATATTCACAGGTACACACGACGAAGGCTCTTGGCATACGGCCGGCAGGGTGTACGTCAAATGCTTCTTGACGGAAACACACAAACCCAGGTCGTGACCGCGTGGACGTGGAAACACCCAAACGCCCCACAGAGCAACCTCACCGAAGAGGCGCAACGGGCCTCAGATAAGAAGAGAGAGAGAGCGCGAGAGATCATCCCATGAAGGGAAGGCAGGGCTGGACGCTTCCAGAAGACATCTTGACTCACCTGTTATGTGGTTGGCAATCCTGGCACTGGGTTTGGGAGGCAGGGCGGGGGGCTGCTTGAGAAGGGACAGCTGCTTCACTGGGGTCTCCTCATGGTCTCCAGAGAAAGCAGCAGGTTTTTTGGGGGGCAGTAGCAGCACTGGTTTGGCTGAAGGATCTTGGGACAGGAGGGCTCCAGACTCACTGGCAGAGGGACTCTCTTCAGACACTGAGGGGACAACCACATGACACACAGGTGACATTACACAAACGCAGCGCAGGTGGGGCCGGCGGGGGCACACAGGACAGGGACGTGGGTGACCAACACAGCAGAGCACACCCGTTCCACGTTGTCACGTACGGGCGGAGAGTTAAAGGGTAAAGCGAGGGGGTGGGGTGGGTGGAGGGACACATCGGGGAGGCAAAGGCAGAAAGGCAGAGGCGGGAGGGCGGGAGGGGAAGCCAGAGGACATTTTCTCAGAACTATCCTAAGCTTCACCGCTTCCACCTGGGCGTTTATGCCACAAATTCTGTGAGTGCTCTGAAGTGTGACTCATGGGGCCACAGCCACAATCAACAGATGGCAGGTGCAGCGGACCAGGGACAAAGGGCCCCATCTGAATGAACCAAACCAATGCTGGCATCTTCCTTTGGGCCTGTTTGCCCTCTGCTGGGAGGAAGAGAGAGAGTCGATGCTGGGGTCTGGTTTTTGCCCACTGGGTCTCCCGGCGTGTGGGACGCCAAGGAACGAAGACAGCCTAGAGGCTGACGCCAGGCCAGGCGTCCCCACAGGCCTGGGGCGGCTGCTCCCCCCGGCTCCGGAGCCTTGTAGGCACCTTGCAGTTTTAGGGGCTCCCCTGAACCTCGATGAGGCAGAGACTGCACCAAGGCAACGCCTTTCTGTCTCCCCGCTTCCTCTCTCCCCTCACTTGCCAGAACTGTGGCCTTCTTACTCGGTTTTCCCTCTTTCTCTTTGCTCCGCATCGGGCGTCACTCTTCCTTTCCGCCACGGGAGACCCCGACTGGCTCCAGTTAAGAGCTGTCCCGGGGGGGTTAGCACGGGGCCTTCATCCCGTGATGGCAGCCTGGCCAGTGAGACCGAAACTCTGGTTTCAGTGAGATGACAGATTGCCCTGTAACAGTCAACTCTGTGTCAGTCCCATGTCGCCAGGAAGGCTGGATCAGAGACACAATCACTGCTACAGTCGGAAAGCTCTCCTCAGCCTGGGGGGAATGTGACTCAGTGTCCCCTGCCGCATCAAAGCCCTGCAAGTGACCCTCACAAGCCCCCGGTTGTCCCCCTCTCGCAAGGGACGCCATTATTGTCAGCATCGGACACACCGATGGAGCCATGACTCAGCAGGTCCCGAGGGGAAGCCTGGCGTGGACTCTGGGACACCAGCTCTCTCTTGCTCCCATCGGAGCTGTGCTGATGGCAGACTTCGCCTGTGCTGTGGAAAAAGGATATGGCCTTCGTAGCCACACTCCGGAGATTCCAAGAGGTCCCTCCGCCAGGCTCGCCTCCTGAGAACAGTCCTCACTGGCTGCCGGGAGGGTCTCACCTTCTGCAAACCTTCTCAGGGAGGAGGTACTGACCACGCAGAGGGCTTTGGGCCACGGAACGAGTGACAGTCAATGGTACCAAACATCATCTGTCAGCAGCATGCGAGTTAACCAGTCAGTTGCATACAATCGAACAGACAATTAACACATTGACTGTGTATGGTAATACAGTCAGTAGCTGGGCTGTATACCGAGCCTGGGATTAAAGGCCGTGCTAGGGCTTTACAAACGTGACCTAGGTAGGAACCGTGCCCGAGTATAGGATTCCTTCGCTGAGCTTAACGGAAACGAGCGTTAGAAACAAACCACTGACGTTTTAACTCCTCCGTGTCACAAAGGGGATGTCTTTTGGGGAGGGATTAAGATTACAAAAAAGGTTTTGAAAAACCATAGGACGGACAGTAAGTGTAAATACGTCCTGATGGGGCCGTTGCGTCCTCACCTCCAGGAGATTCTTATGCTCAAGGTGGCTCAAAACAGAACCCCAAGTCCGGCCAGGCTACAGGCCCCTAACGCCACATGCCGGGGACCTGTTCTGCAACTCTACCAAGGGCCTTACCTGTCCCATCCATGATGTCTGAAGGTTGGAGCACCTCGTATGAGCAGGGATCCCTGGGCATCGGGACCGGCTCCATTTCGGACAGGGCAGGCAGAGACAGCTGGCTGGAGCTCAGGGACTGTCCGTTTTCCAGGGAATCCTCTTCATTGGATATGGAGAGCTCCCCGTCTGCAAGTGCGAGAAGGAGATTGCGCAGTGAGACAGTGCCTGCCTCCCGGGGAAGGGCGACATTTAGAATCTGCTAGTTGAGTCTAAACGTTTCTGAACAATCTTTACCAAGGGCAGGATGCAAAATCTACACTTGTTCTTTTGCTTTGCAGACCCTCATTTTAATTTTAGACCTCTGGCATCTGACCACGAGGGCAGCAATTTCCGGTGACCTCTAGCAAATTGCCTGCGTGCTTCTCCATCTTTCTAACCATAATCACCGTACTTAGTGTGTTGTTGTTTTTTTTTTTAATGCAAGTGAATTAAAATATACTTTTCTTCATAATTTTGGAAAGCCTGGAAAACCTGAGCAGGCCCTCAGAGACTGGAAAACCAGGAATAAGAATTCCTACTTTAGGGAACAAAGGGCTTTCTATACCGCTCAATACCAGAAGAATGGGTTCTCTAAGGCTCTAAGCAAAATTCATCCTTTTTTTTTCTCTTTCCTCCTGCTGACACCCCATTTCTCCAGGTAGATAAATGTTTAGAAGGGCTCAAAGCTCCCCCCCCACCCCAGGCTCGCCTCCTGACAATAGAGACCAATCCTCACTGGCTGGTGGGAGGGTCCCACCTTCTTCAAACCTTACAAGGGATAGAGTGGTGACCACTCAGAGGGCTTCAGACCAAACTACAAGGCAGCAGTGACCTAAGGATGCTGGGAAGTGCCCCAGTTCTCCCAGTGTCCACCAGTGATCACACCTTGGGGGCGAGCAGATTTTGATCTTGCTTTAAGCTCCCTCAAAGCAAGGGGCAGGCAGCCAGTTAACACATGGTTGAGGATCAAAGGCTCCCGCACAATGGCCATTTGTCAAATCAAAATTCCCCCAGCGTGATTTCATCCTAGCCCAGGGGAGTCCTAAATAACTAGGCATTAAAGTCAAATTAATTTTTAAAAAGGACTGAAAGCTGTTCCAGTAAGATGAATAAACATCCAGATGAAAGGCTGTTAAGTTATGCTTAGTCAGGAACACAGAAACCCGCAAAGCAATGACCTGCCTTACAACTGCAAAAAAGATGATTTACTTGTAGAAATGAAACAGCGAAGTGACTCCAAGGTTAATCTTGTATCAATAAATCCTTTTCTTTGGCCATGCTCCTCCCAAGGCTTGATTTTTATACGCAACAATATGCAGTGGTGAAGGAGTCTTGCCTGCCCCCTTCCCCCAGGGTTAGCATTGGCCTGATGAAATGTACATTCAACAACGTAATCTACAGACAGAAAGGTTTCAGCAGCATACGGTTCAAGGACATAGGGTATTTGACCTGAATCTTGGATAAATGTAGAAAAACACAGGATACCAAAAAATCACCCAAAGCAGATGATATAAAGCACCGACATGCTTTAAGATTGTGGGGCTCCCCCCCCCCTTTCTTTTTCATTTGGCCATTTTGTATGCCCGGAATGGTAGAGTAGTTAGTATCATTGTAATTAACAAATGATGGCTACTCCTCATTAATGAGAGAAGAGCAGTGTAGACGGTAAGGCCAAGGCCATGGGAAGTACACAGCTGAACCGAGAGTCTTCAGGAGGGAAGGGCTGCGGGGGTGAGTTAACGCATTGCCGTCCCATAGGGGATGGTCCCCAGTCCCCTTAACATGCTTTAATGTAGCATGTTCACACCGATGCCGTGGGAAGTAGGACTGCTTTGGGTTCCCAGGTGGTGGAATAATGAGTGACGCGGCTGCCGTTCGGTTGAACGCATCTCTAGGAAACCACTTGGACTTCTGATACTTCCAGTGTAATGAAAGTCCTGGGTATGAGAACTGGAGGAGGAGGGGTTTCAGTGCTATTGCCAAGTTCTGCTTCTTTGGGGCAACAGTGGAATCAAATGACTGCTGTGCCTTTGTAGCAGATAAAAAGAACCATAGAAACAGAAGTGGGGAAAAGACACAACACAACTGGATTCCTTAGACTCTCTGAATCTCAGTTTCATCAAGGCAGGTGGCTTAGTGCTGGAGGCGTGGCTGGTTAACGGAGAAGCACTCCTTGGGACACAGCAACTCTCCAAAACTTTAGGTCCCCACAGATTAAAGGTACCTTTGCTAAGTCACAAAGGCCCAAACCACTTTGGAGAGGGAACGATCTTGGGACTTCCACTGTCATAATTTCCAAATATGCATTTCCACTAAAAAAATTAAAAATAAGACATTGATCATATCACCACCCTAACAGATACAGTTTATTCTTCTGTACATATTTTTCATAGTTGTAATCTTACTATGCATCAGATTTTGTCCTTTTTTTTTTTTACTATTATAAGCATTCGAATTTGCATAATTATCATCTTGCTGATTATATTGGATGAATAAACTGGCATTTATTTAGCAATCTCCCTATGGCTGGTCGTAAAGGGATTTCTAGTGTTTTATGATAAGAAGAAACCTCCCTGCATAAAGTCTTTTCTGTCATTAGAATTCTCCTCTTGTAGGGGCGCCTGTGTGGCTCAGTCAGTTGAATGTCTCTGACTTTTGATCTCAGCTCAGGTGTTGATCTCAGGGTCATGAGTTCAAGCCCCATGTTGGGCTCCATGCTAGGTGTGGAGCCTACTTAAAAAAAAAAAAAAAAAAGGAAAAATATTGTTTCCTTCGCTGTGCAGAAGCTTTTTGTCTTGATGAGTTCCCAAGAGTTCACTTTTGCTTTTATTTCCTTTGCCTCCGGAGCCATGACTAGTAAGAAGTTTCTGAGCACTGGGTGTCATATGTAAGAGATGAATCCCCAGGCTCCTTTTTTTTTTTTCCCTCTTAAATGCATTTTTTTTGAGGGTGGGGGAGGTTGGGGCAGAGAGAGAGGGAGACACAGAATCTGAAGCAGGCTCTAGGCTCCGAACTGTCAGCACAGGGCCCGATGCGGGGCTCGAACTCACAAACCATGAGATCATGACCTGAGCTAAAGCTGGACACCCAACCAACTGAGCCACCCAGGCACCCCAAATTACTGGGTTCTACTCCTGAAGCCAAGACTACACTGCATTTTAACTAACTTGAATTTAAATTTAAAAAATGGTTTTTCATTAAATGATACAAATCATGGTTTTAAAAAGGTTAAATTGTAAAGAAGCATTCAGAAGTAAAACGATATAAACCTCAAAAAAAAAAAAAAGAAAAAGGAAGTCTCCCCTTTTAGGAGAGATCCCAATAGATGAAATTCATGTGTATTAATATCTCAGTATCTAGCTGGGAATTCCTAATGTTCAGTGATTCCAAATTTGATTAGTTTGAAGAATATATAACTCTCCATGTCCTTTCTATTTACCAGCACTATTTATTAGTCTCTTTACTGGCCCTTTGAGAAAAAGTGTTTTTCTTTTTTAGAAAGAACTTAACCCTCCTGAGTAACAGGAGTCTTGCGGATTATTTGTACCTTCATCTATTTAAATTTTTTCATGTTTGTTTATTTTGAGGGAGACAGTGAGCGAGTGAGCAAGGGAGGGGCAGAGAGAGAGAGGGAGGGAGAGAATCTCAAGCAGGCTCTGCACTAATGCAGGGCTCAAAGTCATGAACCATGAGATCAAGATCTGAGCCGAAATCAAGGGTCAGACTCTTGACCGATGGAGCCACCCAGGTACCCCTATTCAGAACATCACTGTCTCTTGTTATCATGGATGAGAAAAAGTTTGCTCCTTATACTAATATTAGATATTAGAAATAATATTAGAAATTACATTGCTCTATAGAACGTTAGAAACTATTTTGATGTTTTACATGATCTTCTAAAATTATCTGTAATAATGGTCTTCAAAATGGCCCACAACAAGTGCCCAGCAGTTTCCTACCAGAATGAGGAGTGTGAACAGGGAGAAGGTGGAAGGCACATGAGACCAGAGGGGTCGAGGCGGTGCTTCTCCGGCATCAGCGGTTTTCTGGAGGCAGGCTAAAGCAGGTGGCTAGACTCCGCCCCAGAGTTTCTGAGCCAGAAGGTTTGGGGTGGGATGGAGGGTATGCACGTCTAGCAAGTTCTTGGGGGATGCTGGAGCTGCTTTGGTGGTCAGGGTTCCACTCTTGGAGACGATTGGAGGTTAGGAATCAGACAGGCAAAGGAGCCTGGAATGACAACAGCGCCTTGTCACGATGCCCCAAGGGCAGGAAATGCTGTCTATGCCGCAAATGGGGAAGAGAGGCTGTTGGTTTAAACCGCAAAGAGGACAAGAAAGCAGGAGGCTGCATTGTCTAACCATGGATCACGAATATGAACTTGTCACAAAGGAATATGGGACTGCGGAGAGCAGTAAGGCAGAGTGGAAAGTTAAAATGTGAGCCAGATGCGAACATATTTAACAAGGGAAAATCAGGTCACAGAAGTGGCAGAGAGAATGAGGCAGACGTGAGTGCAAGTCAAGGTCATAAATCTTGAAAGATGAGACGCAGAAAGCAGCGGGTCGAAGGTATAGAACTGGCCACGGAAACTGTGCCAGCCGTGTTCTCCTCTTCCCCTTGTGAGACCTAAGAAAGGAAGGTGCTGGTAGAGTCGGGTTAACCACCAAATCAAGGAGAGTGGAGGGAGAGGGGTCAGTGAATGCATTCATTCAGTTGACAAACATCTGTCGAGAGTCTGTAATTAACAACACGCAGCAGAAACCAGACCCTGCAAACGCTCAGCACGACCTTGTAAGGCAGAAATTGGCTTTCAGCTCCTTATGGTACTTTTAGAAACCCCTGCCCCGTCTGCGCCCCCCACCCCCAAGCCCTGGAGCTTTACCACAGCCCGCCCTGCCTCCCCTCTCGTAAGCCAGGCATGGAGTCAGTTGCTAAAGAGAACGCAAAGAAATGCAGAAACGTAGGTGCACCGAGGAACCAGCATCCGAGGTGGGAAAAAGGAGCGAGAGTGCAGTCAAACCCTGAGAAGCAGATGAAGAAAAAGAAGGGCAGAAAGGAGACAGAAGACCTGTGCTCAGAACCCAGGAGGCCACAGATTTCGGGAGGATTTCCTCTCACGTGGAATTTTTCTTTACTGTTCTGAAACTAAGATTTACGTATAAGTTGCCTTCCAGAGGACTGGTTCAAAAGATGCATTAAAAAATGTGTTTTTTTTGTTTTTGGGGCAGTTAAGCATCCGACTTCAGCTCAGGTCATGATCTCGCTGTCCACGAGTTCGAGCCCCGCATTGGGTTCTGTGCTGACAGCTCAGAGCCTGGAGCCTGTTTCGGATTCTGTGTCTCCCTCTCTCTCTGCCCCTCCCCTGCTCATGCTGTCTCTCTCTCAAAAATAAACATTAAGCAAAATTTTTAAAAATGTATTTCTAGTTGGATAAGACATCTTATCTTTACTTAATAAATAATAGTTGACTCTGAGTGTAAAAACATTGCTTTATAGGACGTCTGGGTGGCTCAGTCCGTTAAGCGTCCAACTTGTGATCTCAGCTCAGGTCTTGATCTCTGGGTCATGAGTTCAAGTCCTGTGCTGGGTTCCATGCTAGGCACGGAGCATACTTAATAAAGAATTGCTTTATACCTATACACGGAACCATTACGGCAACACATTTCACATGGATCAAAAAAAGAAAACTTCAAAACTAGAATAGTAGAAATAAATATGCACACACATTTATTTATTCAGATTGTGTAAGAGGGAAGCCAGATGGAGAGCTTTTGACTGACTCACAAAACTTTTTGATTTTCAATCTGCAAAATAAAAAGCTATACACCAAATGTAAGAAAAAGAGCAGTGTCGTGGAGAAACATGAGCCAAACACGGCTAATAAAAGACCGACTCTTCCAAGAACGAAGAGTATTTGTACAAACAAACGGAAGTGTTCCACAGGCCACTTGTGAGATGCAGATACTTGCTGGGAAGGAAAGAAACGCAAATGAA
Organism: Lynx canadensis; assembly: GCF_007474595.2. Taxonomy (NCBI): domain Eukaryota; kingdom Metazoa; phylum Chordata; class Mammalia; order Carnivora; family Felidae; genus Lynx; species Lynx canadensis. Next base: position 15,427,870 of record NC_044307.1, read on the forward strand.
ATGGCCATGTGGGTGATGCCCAGACATTAAAAAAATGGGTCTGGGGACACCTGGATGGTTCAGTCGGTTAAGCCACTGACTTCGGCTCAGGTCGTGATCTTGCAGTTTGTGGGTTCCAGCCCCGTGTCGGGCTCTGTGCTGACAGCTCGGAGCCTGAAGCCTGCTTAGGATTCTGTGTGTGTCTCTCTCTCTCTGCCCTTCCCCCGCTCGCTCTCTCTCTCTCTCTCTCTCTCTCTCTCTCAAAAAGTAAACATTTTTTAAAAAAAATGGGTCTGAAATAATGTCAAGTACAGAAGCAGGAATGGAGGACAGCTTGTCCACGTGGCTCAGGAGAAAATCAAAATGAAATACGGATGCAGGGTGGCAAAGTTCTGGTGTAAACTTGGCAAGACAAGAAGGAGAGTTTAGTGATCATTAACTTCTTTTGTGTAAAGGTGCTTACATTTGTAAACACACACACCAATCGTGTGGTGCCTTGTTACATTAAATAAAAAAATAATAGTTTTTGTTGGAGGGAAGAACCCCTTCCTCACACTTCTGGTTTCTTATGAATGTGTTGATTTCCCCTAAGCCCTCTTTTTTTTTTTTTTTTTTTTTTTTTTCCTGCCTGGCTTCTTACCCTTTCTTCTCTGCAGTGAGCTCATAGCTAGGTCCCTGTTTCTCCACTAGGGGGAGTGAACCTACCCCCAATGGTGAGCACTGGGGGCTTTACTCTGCATTGTTCCCTGGCCACCTTGGGCGAGCGTTGATCCAGGACTCAGACTTTTTCTTCTTGGTGGGCTGATGTGAGGTCTAGGCTTGCGGGGGGGGGCGTGAGTAGAAAGCTGTCAGGCCCGTTAATGACCTCCTCTACACGAGCCTTTATCAAGAGTCCTAATATCGGACCCTGCAGAACCTGAGAAGAGTCTGGAGTCTCAAGGGAAGAGAAGGCTTTTCTTTTTTTTTTTAAAATATTTTTTTTTTCAACGTTTATTTTTATTTTTGGGACAGAGAGAGACAGAGCATGAACGGGGGAGGGGCAGAGAGAGAGGGAGACACAGAATCGGAAACAGGCTCCAGGCTCCGAGCCATCAGCCCAGAGCCTGACGCGGGGCTCGAACCCACGGACCGCGAGATCGTGACCTGGCTGAAGTCGGAAGCTTAACCGACGGCGCCACCCAGGCGCCCCTGGTGTGATCTCATTTAAAACTTATTTGGTGGGGCACCTGGGTGGCGCCGTCGGTTAAGCGTCCGACTTCAGCCAGGTCGCGATCTCGCGGTCCGGGAGTTCGAGCCCCGCGTCAGGCTCTGGGCTGATGGCTCGGAGCCTGGAGCCTGTTTCCGATTCTGTGTCTCCCTCTCTCTCTGCCCCTCCCCCGTTCATGCTCTGTCTCTCTCTGTCCCAAAAATAAATAAACGTTGAAAAAAAAAAATTTTTTTAAAACGACTTATTTGGAAATTTTAGTTCCTTAAGGATGGCAAAAGAACACTGTAGCAATCCTTTATAAATAAGTCATGTAGATGTCATAGTTAGAATTCCAATTCTGTTACTGTGAAGGACACACAATAGAGAAGAAAAGTGGATGACATCATGAAATGGTGACTACGTTTAGGCGTCAAGGGGAAAGAAAAATGACGGCGTAAGAGAAGGATCATGTAGCACTTTCAGGCTGGAAACAGGAGGAACAGTAAACTGCATCACTGTTGCTAAGGCAAACTTGTAGAACCTATACATGCAGCTTGTGAAAATTCAAACACATTTTCACGTACCGGTGGTCCCCAAGGGCTGTCACTAAAGCAAACCCCAAAAGCGAAGCTACGTACATTACAGCAAATCATTACCTTTGTGAAGACACGTACGTACGAGGAGCCTAACGCAAGCATTTCCTGCTTTTTCCCCTTTGAGACCAGGGCTATTGTTCAGTCTATGCCATGTTCTCATTCTAGCTCCCCAGACGTGCTCTTTGACCCAAAAAGGCACCTGCACTGAGTGGCTGATGAGTTCAACGTGAAGGCGCTTTTCCAAGAAGTGTTTCTCGGGTGGTGGACCTAATATTAATAAGCCACGAACCACAGACTTCGTCAACATCTTTTTTTTTTTTTGACATTGATAATTTTTTTCCACTAGAGTAAGGAAAAATCCGCCCATGAAGGGGGTAGAGCCGTTGTTTTGAAACCCACAAAGGTTTCACTTTAGAACAACATAGAGGCTTTTGGCAAAGCTTCCGTTAATCCCAATAGCCTTTTAGATCTTTGCAAATCAAAGCCACTAGCTGCTCTCCTGGTCAGATGATCTGCCAAGCAACAGTTAGCTAAGAAATAATTTATCTAAGGGTTTTATTGAAAGGTTAAAAGCCTTAAACCTAAGAAGTCAGAAATGGCTCCCCTGGCATTTGTCAACTTTCGTTGGAGATTATTTTCTTCAGTTTGCCTGAGTTCAGGGAATAGCTGTAATTTAACTAAACGGTGCTACAGATAACATTTTGTAGAACTTTAAACATACACAGCAAGAAATACATTCCTATTAAACACTGCCTGTTTGGGAACGAATGCACCGGATTCCTGAGCATTTAAAAAGGCTTGAACCTCTTCTTTGCCAAAATAAAAAAACCCTAGAGTCTCTTCTCTCTCTCTCTTCTGGTGGGTTTTCTTTTCCACCATGGACCAGTCATTTTGAGCATGTGTGTTTAAAAGTCTCTGTGTATCACCAGGACTTAAGACAAACACTTCAGGAGTCTGTAGGATCGGGGAACCTGTATTTTAGGAATTTACAAGAATCTTCTACTTTATCTCTGCTTACAGCTAGAAGTCTTTGGATTATTCTGGCCAGCTTATACAGAGGAACAATTTTGCAAAAGCCATGAGGCTCCTTTGTCCGATACAAGCATCTTCGTAACTCAGAGTCCTTTTGAACCTATCACCTTGCAAATCTGTACACGATGTATTCCAATCTCAGAATCTAGTTGGTTCTGTGATACTCTGGACAATTTCATACATGGAATGGAGCGGCGCATGCTTTTGTGCTTGGAGAACCACCTCGCTTTTGTGTTGTTGCTACTGGTCTGGACTTGATATCCTATTTTAAAATGATTAAGAGGCCTTTGCCTAAACCATTGAATACATGAGGTGCAATGACTTCCTATCACAAAAGGGGCACAGACCTTGGGGAGCCTGTTTGGGCTGCACTTCTCTGTAGCTGTTTTCTGTCGGATTTATCGGCGTTTCCTGCCTGAACTGGACCTGATGGTCAACCAACTATAGCTCATGTGGATTTTCAGTTGCTGGCCGGGACAGCAAATGCATGGTTGCGTCATTGCTGTGGTGTCTCCCCACCCAGAGCTGTTTCTTATATCTGTACTGGGTATAACTCTGCCTCTCCCCCCATCTTCATGCCAAAGCCCACTCGTTCTTACATCATCTATCCTGATGAAGTATCATGGCTCCGACCACTATTTCCAAACAACGACTCGGGCCCCAAGGTTTGTAGCTGGAAGGGGATTTACCATCTTGCTCTTCCTGAGCATTTGGAAACCAAAAAAAAAAAAAAAAAAAAATGCAACTGGGGCAGGGATTGAATATAAAATGAATGGGATGTCACCGTTTCTCTCCTATGCTATTATACAATCACGTGACTCTCACAGAATCATGCCGTGCCGTGCAAAGGCCTTGCATGGTTACTGGAGCAGGCCAGGTGGGAACTAGAAGCTGAGATTTAAAAAAAATCCTCAATGACTCGAGCTGGGGAGGGAAATGAGAGCGGCTTCTACCTAAGTAGCTCTGTTTCTCTAGCTCGATTCTCCAAAAGGGCACCCCGTGGCCATATGTGGCTACTTTTAGTTAAAACTCAATAAAATAAAAAATGCAATTCCCCTCAGTCAGACCAGCCACACTTGAAGTGCTCAATAACCATGCGAGGCTGGAGGCTGCTGCGGTGGCCAGGATAGATGATGACAAACATTTCTGTTATGGTTGAAAAGTCGACTGAACTGCACTGCTCGTAACCCACTTGAAAATCACCATAATGGCCCTAATGAATATCCAAAAGTGAGCCCAGTTCCAGAACTAGGAAGGTAAAATGATGTTGCTAACCTGGTCCAGATGGCAGTAAGTGGTCAGTTTGATGGGTAATATTTCCTTCAGAGAAATTAAGAGAGGGCTGGCGAGTGAAGACACGCTCTGGGGCACGTGTGGATGGCAGGAGCCCTGAGACCGGCAGCCAAGAGCTACAGAGGTGGGCACGGCCTTCGGAGAAGTCCTAAAACCTCACAACGGAATCTCAGCTCTCCCGGTGGCACTAGGGGGAGTCTAGGCTCCAGTGAAGGGAAGGCAACTGGGGCAAGGCAGCCATCTAAGAAGAAGAGCTTACCAAACTCAACACCCAAAAAACAAACAACCCAGTGAAGAAATGGGCAGAAGACGTGAACAGACACTTTTCCAAACAAGACATCCAGATGGCTAACAACCCATGAAAAGATGCTCAACATCACCTATCACCAGGGAAATCCAAATCAAAACCACGATGAGATGCCACCTCACACCAGTCAGAATGGCTAGAACTAACAACACAGAAAACGAGATTTGGGTGAGGATGCGGAGAAAGAGGATCTCTTTTGCACTGTTGGTGGCAATGCAAGCTGGTGCAGCCACTCTGGAGAACAGTATGGAGGTTCTTCCAAAAACTAAAAATAGAACTACCCTACAACCCAGCAATAGCACTAGGTATTTATCCAAAGGATACAAAAATTCTGATTTGGAGGGGCCCATGCACCCCAATGTTTATAGCAGTGCTATCAATAACAGCCAAAGCATGGAAAGAGCCCAAATGAAAGAGAGAGAGAGAGAGAGAGAGAGAGAGAGAGAGAATGAAGCACTACTCAGTGATGAAAAAGAATGAAATCCTGCCATTTGCAACAATGTGGATGGAACGAGAGGGGATTATGCTAAGTGAAATAAGTCAGAGAAAGACTGATATCATAGGACTTCACTCATGTGGAATTTGAGAAAAAACAGATGAACAGAGGGGAAGGGAAGGAAAAATAAGAACAGAGGGAGGCAAACCATAAGAGACTCTTCAACACAGAGAACAAACTGAGAGTTGCCGGAGGGGATGGAACAGTCAGGGTCCTGGGGTTGCATTCTGAAAGCAGAGTCCTGGGAGATGAAAAGTTTCCCTGTGCCTTGTATACCCAGAAGACGAGAGAGCTGGAACCAGGATCCTGGGTGTGGATCTCCCAGCTGAGTGTTGCTGGTTTGCAGATATTTACATGGGGATCGAGGCTGAATGCTTACTTGTCTACATCTACGCAAGTCCTAGGCAAATCAGGAAGGGCTTTCTTTTCTTTTTTCTTAAATTTTGTTTACTTATTTTGAGAGAGAGAAAGAGAGAGAGGGAGTGAGTGAGTGAGTTGAGGAGGGGCAGAGAGGGAGACAGAGAACCTAAAGCAGTTTCCATGCAGGCAGCATGGAGCTCGATACAAGCCACAAACTCAAGAACCATGATGTCGTGACCTGAGCTGAAACCAAGAGTCGGACGCTTAACCGACCGAGCCACCCAGGCGCCCCTTGATTCGCTAACTCTTCCCTCCAGACACTATGTCTCTACGTGATGCTGGAATTAGTGCAGCCATGTTGTTACCACAAAGCGTCCAGCCTGATGATGGCATCCCTTAGCCATGTTATTGAACTGCTGAATTAACCAGCCTCAGAGCTGTCCTACTACTGGGCTTTGTAATGGGAGATTCATTCACTCACTCACTCATTCATGCAAAAAGTATTAAATAAGCACCAAGAAACGCCAAGCATTGCTCAAGGCATTAGGAATACCATAGAGGACAAAACACACAAAGACCGTTGGTCTGATTTTGCTTATCGCTTCATCCTCCTTAAGTTTTTGTTAACGGAAAACAGAAGCATTTTAACGTTCACCCTGTTGGTCGCGCATTGGCTTCACAGGTCATTTAAAAGCCTACAATTAAACAGCATAAAAATAATCAAAAGGACACTTCTTGGACCCTATGTTAGTTGGCGTGTTTGTATTCGAAACTTCAGACCATTTTCCCCCAAACCACTGCCCCTTGTCTTGGCTTCCATACTGATACACATTTCTGGTTTATTTCCTATTTTTCTGTCCACTTCTCAGTCTTTGAGGGTCTTCCTTAACCCCAGGCCATTTTTGCTTTACTCCTAGATGATTTAATGTTGGGGGTTCCATGGGGTTTTCTATCAGGACCATTTATGTCCCCCTACTCCAACTTCTTCCAGAGCTATCGTCAACTCACATGACTTAACGACCATTTATTTATACGACTATTCCAAACCTGCATTTCCAACCCAGATCTCTCTCGTGAGCTTTCCAATCTGTATATTTAGTAGTCTATTTAGACATTTGGGTATCTCACACCCAGTGTGGTCAAACCACGGCAATATTCTGTGTCTTAAGCTCACTGGGTCTTGGGTCCCCAGCTCGGTGAATGGTCCCTGTATCTGCTCGCAGATTCTGTCCAACGCAGAATCCTGAGTAGCTGCCACGGTTACCCCCTCTCCTTCACTCTCCGAAATCAGGACCCTCCTGATTCCATCTCCTCTAATTCTTCAGTCTGTCCTCTCCCCCAGCCACTCCCATTTCTGCCCACCCCCGCAATCAGGTCACTGGATCCCGGCAACAGTCGCTATCTGGCCACCCTGACTCATGTCTTGGGCTCCCTCCAAGTTCTGGTTCCCTATAGGCAGAGCGATGAGGCTGCAAATCCGATCATGCAGCAAACCCTTCCAAAGCCCCTCATTGCTCTCAGGATAAAGCACAAACAATGAATATCATTTTCCCGTCTGCGTGATCTGCCCCAACGCCCCCTCGTCTTACAGACGTGCTGGACACACACTCTGTCTCCCTCCCTTTTCCCCAGCTCGGTGTCTCCTCGGGGGCTAGTTCCTCCCCTTCTGACATTCCCCTTACCCATCCAGCTTCCCTAGGATAAATCTCATCACACTTCAGGTTTCCTCTGCGATACCCCTCCTTCCAAGATGCCCTCCCTAAGTCTCCAGACGTGGGTGGGTGATGCTTCCCTTGCCCCCAGACATCCTGTACTTGCCCTGACTGCTGAGTCCCTGAACCCTACTCCTAGGACTGTGGGTTCTGTCAGCCAGGGGAGTCTGGCTTGTCTCTCCTTAGTATTCCCGGTGCCCAGAATGGCACCTGCAATGTAACAGGTAATCAACAAGCACACGAAGGAGGAGTACATGTACTGGGGATAGTTGCTCATGGCTGTAATAATAATTTCCGTAGTTTTCTGGCTTGGGACGGTGGCTTTTTTTTTTTTTTTTTTTTGAAAGAACCTTATTACTTAAGAGAATTTTGATCACAACTTCTGCGCATTCTCTTTATTGTTTAAACCACTTTCCAACTGCTAGGGCAAACTCCTCTGTACTGGGCTCGGAGGTGCTAGGAGGGCAATTACATGTCGCTGATACTGAAGGAAAACCCTCCTTTGATGTCTACACCGCTACTCTGCACACAGCTTTCGGAAGATGCCACTTCTACAAGAGGCACGGGGAACATCTCAGGATGTGACACATTAACGGTGCCTGGCAGAGGCTGTGAAAAGCGGTTCCCACAAACTCCGACTTGGGAAGCATACGCACCCGGGGTTACCAGAGAAACACGGGACTTAAGAAGGGCTGAGCCTACTACAGTTTGGTCTCCTCTGATCCGCTGGAGAATTTTTATTTTTAAAATACGAGGACCTTTTAATGTAAATATCAGGCTTTTCTCTCTCTCTCTCTCTCTTTCTCTCTGGAATGCCAGACAAGGGAAAACGCAGCCTCTTGCATAAAAGAGTTGTCCATTTCAGGGAGCTTCTGTTTGTGTTTATAATGAAAAATAACACCTTCCACGATGTCGCTCTCACTCAGTGAAGGAAGAGAGCACACTTCGGGGCACTCTGTTATGTGCTGGGAAATGTTATCTCTAATTCCCAGCACACAGTGGGCAGCAGAGATGCTCCCAGTCCGTTCTGCTGACGTGCCCCCTGTTCTTCCTTCCTCTCCTTGGGGGGCCCTCTCCTTCCCGGGGTCTCGGCGGGATCCCCGTGGAGACTCCCAGGAGAGCTGCTGTGGTCTGAGCTACCTGCTTGCACATTCTGGTGCCCTGTTCCCCCTTAGGGTGTGGATGTGTGTCCCATGCAGGTGCGATGTATCATGCCACAGCAGAGAGGTGGTCTCCCTTCCCTGTCCTGCCCCCTGACAACTGCCATATACATCCCACGCCCATCCTGTACGGAGAGGGTGACCCTGAGGGAGGACTGAGGTTTCCCGGGAAAATCCACTACAATCGCCACTAATAACCCTATCATTCTTTAATTTTAATTTTTTTTTTTTTTTTGAGAGAGACAGAGAGAGAGCGAGCGCGGGGGAGGGACACAGAGAGAAGGAAACACAGAATCCAAAGCAGGCTCCAGTCTCTAAGCTGTCAGCACAGCGCCCGGCGCGGGGGCTCGAACTCCTAAACTGTGAGGTCATGACCTGAGCTGAAGGTGGATGCTTAACCGACTGAGCCACCCAGGTGTCCCGACCCTAACATTCTTTAAATCCCGCATTATGTTTCTTTGCAGAGATTATTTTCAATGGCGCTAACAGCACGACTTACTCAGATCGTCTGACTACCAACTGGCAACATGTTACAACAAAGTTTTTCGGTGTTCCTGTAAATTCCAAACGGAGGACACACAGTCTTAGGCGGGGGTTTTAAGAGTGCACGCCCACTGGCCGCGTACCCTTCCACAAGGTAATAAGTGGCCTCCCCTGCTTCATCTTTATTTTAGAAAAGTAACACTAGGGACACCAGGTGACCTCCTGAGATCCTTCCTAAGTCAGAGAAATATCATCACCATTTTACTAACGGCCAAACCATTCACTGTTGTCAGGATATGTTTCTCCTTAACACATAAAAGCCACTATACGCCGGGGCACCTGGGTGGCTCAGTCAGTTAAGTGTCCGACTTCGGCTCAGGTCATGATCTCACCACATTTTGGGAGTTCGAGCCCCACGCCTGGCTCTGTGCTGACAGCTCAGAGCCTGGAGCCTGTTTCAGATCCTGTGTCTCCCTCTCTCTCTCTGCCCCTGCCCCATTTGCATTCTCTCTCTCTCTCTCCTACTCTCAAAAATAAATCAACGTTAAAAGTTTTTTTAAAAAGCCACTATATGAAAGTGGAGTATTTAGCACCCATCTACATAAATATACATAATCTGTTATTGCCTATTTAAATAACTGGCCATAAAGTTTCATGGACCATAAAGCTGAATAAACAAGGGGGATCAGAGAACTGGGAGGTTCACCAGCAACAGCGAATAAAGCAAATGCTGTGAACCTGGAGAGCCAGCTCCTGGTTGGCACGTACTGCTCTCCCAACACACGTTTACTGAGCATCAGCTACGTGCCAGGCGCTGTTGGAGGCTCTCGGGCTCCATCCGTGAACAAACCAGACAAGACCCGATACCCCGCCTGGTGGAACTTCCATTTCAGTGAGAAGAGACAGACGGCAAAAAGGGCAACACGATAAACAACTTACTTCTAGAGCCCGTTTGAAGGTGGTAAGAGACAGAAACTAACAAAAGACAGAAAACGGCAGAGCAGGGGCAGGACACGCAGGACCTAGGGAAGGAGGTGGCCATGTAAAATCTGGTTGGTGCAGGGTAAGCTTCGAGGAGAAGGTGACATCTAAGCAAAGACCTGAAAAGAGGGGAGCTATGTGGATGGCCATCTGGGGGAAGAGGGTTCCAGGAAAGGGAGTGGCTGATGTCAAGCTCGAGGGCTAGAAAGCGAGCCTAGAGATGTGTCACCGAGAGGTAGTTATGAGGCGGTACGGCCAGGGAGTTGAAGCAAACTTAGGGGCTGGAGGGCAAATCACAGAGGGCTTTGCATGCTGTCGCAGGGATTTGGCATATCTCCTAGTGAAATGGGGAACCACTGCAGGCTCTGAGCAGGGGACGATGTGCTCTGATTTACAGAAAACCAAGAGAGGCAAATGCCCTACAGAGGCTTTAAAAGTAACATACTGAGTCCATTTACAATTTTGTGGAAGTAGGGCAGGAGGGCCAATGTGGGTTTCAGCCACAGAGCACTTAATTTCTCTGTGTCAGTATCACCTCCTCCAGAAGTCCTCCATGACTGCACTTGTCTAAATCATGGCTCTACTTACGACTTTATCTTTTTATCCTGCTGCTTCGTTTTTCTTCATACAGCTTACAACTGCTTGACGATATACCCTATGCGTATTTAATTACTTCCTATTTCTTTTTGTAGAACATAAACTCTGAGAAGGTTAGGATTTTGCTCTTTTGGTGATCGCTGTAGCTCAAGGTCTGGGAGACCACGTGGCACGGAGGGGGCCCTGAGTGCCAATTTGTTGAATAAACCAAGGGGTGTTCCAGGGAGTCTAAGAGAACCCTTAGTTTCTGATTCAAACAGACAGGCCGCAAGGTTGGTAAACAGAGTTAAAAAATGGGCTACCGCGGGCCCCTGGGTGGCTCAGTCGGTTAAGTATCCGACCTCGGCTCAGGTCATGATCCCACAGTTTGTGAGTTCGAGCCTTGCGTCGGGCTCTGTGCTGACAGCTCGGAGCCTGGAGCCTGTTTTGGATTCTGTGTCCCTCTCTCTGCCCCTCCCATGCTCACGCACGCTCTCTCTCTCTCCCGAGAATAAATAAACATTTTAAAAAATAAGCTATCAAACTGTAGATTACTTTCCACCGTGAGTGGAATGGTAATCGCTCCTCTAATTGCTTACCTTGTGTTCCCCCTCAACCTGCTGCATCCATATTGTGGAAATTTTGGAAAATGGGAGGAAAAGAATGTATGATTTGACATCCCTACCACGCCATGGTTAACAACTAAAAATTAACTTTTTATGTAGTTTTCCAAGTGTCCTGTCTTCTCACGTGGCCTCCATATACCCAGAGAATAAACCATTTTCTCTGATTTTAAACTTTTAGGTCGGGGGCGCCTGGGTGGTTCAGTCGGTTGAGCGCTGGACTTTGGCTGAGGTCATGAGATCACGGTTCGTGAGTCCCGGCCCCATGTCGGGTTTGCTGTTGTCAGCACAGAGCCCGCTTCAGATGCTCTGCCCTTCCCCTGCTTGCAGTCTTCCAAAAAGAAATAAAAAACACTAAAACAAACAAACAAAAAAAAACCAAACAAAAACAACCAAACAACTTTCTACGTAGGGACACCTGGGGGGCTTAGTTGGTTAAGTATCTGGCTCTTGGTTTGGGCTCAGGTCACGATCTCACGGTTTGTGAGTTCGAGCCCCGCGTCGGGCTCTGTACTGACAGCCCAGAGCCTGGAGCCTGCTTCAGATTCTGGGTCTCCCTCTCTCTCTGCCCCTCCCCCTGCTCACACTCTGTCTCTCTCTCTCTCTCTCTCTCAAAAATAAATAAAGATTAAAAAAAAAAATTGAATGAAGGATTCCTGACGTCACTCCTGTAGGCATTTGAGATACTTGTCCTTCTTCCACCCCAGCTCTCGTTTTGCCGGATTTGACTTTTTATGCACCAGTTTGGGATTTTTAACCCGCTAAGCAAAATGCAAAGGATTCTGAGGAGAACCGTCAAGGGTAATAAAACCTCATCGATTCTGAGTCCGCCCTGCCCGCGTCTTGATAAATCTCACGTCCCCACGGGTTACCTTTACACTTTCTACGGACAAGTGGGGTGTTATTAAGCAAAAATCAATAGCGTAAAGAAGGTGGAAGAGGAAAGCGACCTAACTAAGGACAAACGGCTCTCCGTTATCAGCAAGCTCACGCGGACAGAGCGTAGCCACGGTGTGGACAGAGGCCGGCCCTCGTGGGCTCTGCGCGGCCGGATGGGCCGACACGGTCATTTACAAACCAACAGGCCGCTATCGGGGCCCGTGCCTCCCCAGAGGACCCCATCGCGCTGCCAGGTGAGTGCCATGCCCCACGAGTGCCATGAGCTAACACAGGAGGCAGCACGAGGCGTCACCAGCCGGGCAACATGGAATGGTTGCTCCAAGTCCAGGAAATGCCTCTTGGAAACACACGACTTGGAAAACGAGTAAAGTCCCTTTGCCACTTGCTGTTCCCTCGGGTCGCGGCGATAGAGTCTTATGGGTTCTACCCACCGGGCTCCCAGCTACCGCAAGGTGAGTGACGTCCTAGAGAGGGGAGGAGAACAGGAAACCCTAAGCGGAGGCGTGAGAGAGGGGCCGGGCGGTCTCGTGTCAGTGCCCCCACACGGTAGGAGGGGTCGGAGGACCCCGCACCTCTAGGTAAGAGGGGGCAGGGATGTTCCTTCCTAACCCTTGCGCCTGCCGACTGAGGGTACGGCATGTAAAGGGTCTCAGAACCTATAAAGGATGATGGCGACCCCTCATGATGGTACGCTAACACTTCTTGAGCATTTATGGGATGACGGCTTATTCTACAGGTTGTTATGGACTGGACTGGATCCCCTCCCCCACCTGCGAAATTCATGCCAAAGCCCAAGCGGTCAATGTGACTGTATTTGGAGAAAGGGCCTTTAAGGAGATAATGAAGGTTAAATGAGGTCACAAGGGTGGGGCCCTAATCCAACAGGGCTGGCGTCCTTCTGTGAAGAGGAAGGGACACCAGGAGCGTGTGAGCAAGAGGAAGGGCCATGTGCGAAGGCAGTCACCCGCAAGCCAAGCAGAGAGACCACTCCAGAAATCAACCCTGCTGACGTCACAATCTCAGACTTCCAGTCTCCAGGTCCGTGAGAAAGCACGTCTCTGTTGCGTAAGCCACTCAGTCTGGGGCGCTCTGTCACGGCAGCCCTCGCAAACCAACGTCCGGGTGCCACCTTCCGTAATCCTCGCTGCCACAACATCATCCCCACGGGCTTCGTCCAATTCAGACAGAAGCCCAGAGAAGGTAAGCAATGCGACTGAGGTTGCACAGCTAGTCAGGAGTGGAACTGGAGTGGGACCAGCAATCTGACGACAGGGCCCACGTCCCTCACAGCTGATATGACACGAGGTAACAAGATTAACATCCGCGGTGACACAAACGGATGCTTCCCATCGGAAAAAACCCGGAGCAAATAGAAGCTTCTGCGTGTTCTGTATGCAACCGGATTTCTAGTTTTAGTCCCTCTCTTCTTCTCCTCTTCCCTTCATCCAAACGATAAATGCGTTTGCGAGCCTTGTCTCTGTCAAGCACTATCGGAGGCTGGGGGGCCTGGCGGTAAGCCTCTGAGGTCCGTGTTCTCCTGGAGCGTCCACGCTAGCAAGGAAAGGCAGCCAACGACTCAACAGAGGAGCACAGACAGTGACAATGCACAGGCCAACGAGTGGGGAAGCTGTGCCGACAAATGGAGGCTGAACCGGTCCTTTCCTCCACTAGCAGCTACTGAGCGCACACAACGAAGCAAACGGGAAAACCATCTGAGGCCCCGGCCTCAACGCCACCATTTCTGTCTCTAGAAAACGAGGCTTTGGCTGCAACGACCCATGGCGTCTTTGGTTACGTCGGAAGTTTCTTGGGCAGTGCTTACCCTAACCCAGTTATCGGGTGTGATGGGAACAATAAGCGGTACAGTTAAATATATTCTGTTGAGTATTCCTGAAGGTTAACAGGAAGAGAGAGAAGGGCCGCGGGAAGGTAGGAGGGAAGGGAAGGGGTCATTTGACTGGATCTGAGCAGGCATTAAAAAATTTTTCTTTTGTTCTTTATTTATTCTTGAGAGAGAGAGCGTTCGCATTTGCCTAAGTGGGAGAGGGGCAGAGAGAGAGGGAGACACAGAATGGGAAGCGGGCTCCAGGCTCTGAGCTGTCAGCACAGGGCCCGATGTGGGGCTCGAACTCACGAACCGAGAGATCAAGACCTGAGCCGAAGTCGGATGCTTAACCGACTGAGCCACCCAGGCGCCCCAGAATCCCTCTTTAGAGGAGAATATGTGCGTTAATAATCTGGCCCACCGCCTAACACCAGCTTCAAACAGTGATAAGACTTGAAACAATTACTGGTGATTCCTGTGTCAAGACTGGAAGATGACAGTTTGTCACTTCACCAAGAGTCTTAACGGGGAGAGTGGAAGGGAAAGAGGCAAAGGAAGGAGAGGACAGGAGGGGAGGGGAGGGGAGAGAGAGTAGGCGGGGGGAGGGAGAAGGAGAGAAACCTAATGAAAAACAGCAAAGCTCTTTGGGGCGCCTGGGTGGCTCAGTCGGTGAAGCATCCGACTTCAGCTCAGGTCCCAATCTCGCGGTCCGTGAGTTCGAGCCCCACATCGGGCTCTGTGCTGACAGCTCAGAGCTCAGAGCCCGGAGCCTGCTTCCCATTCTGTGTCTCCCTCTCTCTCTGCCCCTCCCCCACATGCATTCTGTGTCTCTCGTTCTCTCAAAAATAAACATTAACAAATTAAAAAAAAAAAAAGCAAAGCTGTTAAAAAATAAAAATAAAGAACACTTAATATAAAACCACTGCATACATTTATATTTAAAGACAGTTATTCAATAAGCAAAAGACACACAGTATTTATTCACTGGCAAACACCTGTGGATACATTCACAGAGCATCTGTATTACTGTCAATATTATCATTTGAAATATCTTAGGTGTACGGCCGTATTTTCTAATTTTTGCCACTTTGACCTCTTTTATTGTGGCCAGACTGTCAGTAAAAAAAAAAAAAAAAAAATCTGTTAAGGAAATTCTAGATGCCTGTAGGTTCTTAACATTTGTCTTGGGAACCCCTAGTGCCCGAAAGGGCCTCCGCAATTAACTTCACCCCAGCTGTGTGTATTCGAACACCCGCAGGCTCCCAACCAGTGACCCGCATCATTCCTGCAGCCACGTCACTTTTTCACAGCATCCCGTGGTTTAGTTCCAATGGTGAGGAAAAGGGAGCTTGATTTCTCTCTGCTGATATAATACTGAGAGCTTTGGAGCGGTCTACAAAATTCTCTTTTCTCTCCAGAACCGTCGGGGGTGTGAGAGGTTCAAATCCTGATAAAGTGACGCAGAAAACGGAACCCAACTCCGAGAAACACGCACACAGATTCCACACGTGGCTTTCTGGGCCCTGTGGAGGGGACCAGTCCCCCTTACCTTTATCATAGATTTCCTTCAGAACCCCTCGTTTTATCAGCTCCTCTCTGCTTTGCCTCATTGATATTTTCCTTTCCAGGGCTGCAAGCAAAAACACAGAGAAGCAAGTGTGGGTCAGTAACAAAGACTTTTTCAGAGGAATCAAATGTTAGTATGTATTAAAAAGTAACATCCGGAGAAGCTTCTGTAAGTTACTGTTTTATTAATGTCAGTTACTGAGACCTGTTAACATTTTTTGACAGGAGAACAAGCATTTCACTCAGACTATTTCGTTTAATCTTCAAAGCAAGCTTCAAACTACTTAAGGGGTAGGCACTTGTATTGCATTTTATTCCACCCCACTTTACGGCGTTGTAATCTGTAGCACAGAGAAATTCAACAACTCATCAGAGCCGCAAGACTACTGAGAAGAAGAGCCAGGATTCAAAGCCAGGAATGCTACCTCCAAGGTCGGCTCAACTTGTGTGTCACAGCGTATCTCCCTGACTCGGGACGTTCCTCATAGGTGGGATTGCTTTTCCATCCATCCATCCTTCCTTCCTTCCTTCCTTCCTTCCTTCCTTCCTCCCTCCCTCCCTCCCTCCTTCCTTTCCTTTCTTCTTCCTTCCTTTCCTTCCTTCCTTTCCTTCCTTCCCTTCCTTCCATTCCTTTCCTTCCATTCCTTCCTTTCCTTCCTTCCTTTCCATCCTTCCTTCCCTTCCTTTCCTTCCTTTCCTTCCTTCCTTTCCTTTCCTTCCTTTCTTTCCTTTCCCTTTCCTTCCTTTCCTTCCTTCTTTTCTTTTTTTTTTTAAATTATGTAGATTATATAGATGTCACTGAGGATTTTTTCTTTTCCTTCCCAGCTACTAAAAAAAAAAAAAAGTTTGAAAATATCTCCTGCAAACTCTCTGGGTTGAAATGGAGGCAGGTGGTAGGGGGACTCCACCCCCACCCCCACGGTACAGATGCCCATCACTCTCCTCTCTTAGGCTCCAAACCCAAGCAGGCAAGCGACCCGTGAGCTGCCCAGTTATGAAATGCACGTCTACCGTGACTCAGCTGCTCATCTGAGCCAAACACTCAGGTAGGTGGGGCTGGAGGAGCGAAGAGGGAGCGTTTCTCTCAGATCAGTGGGCATGACAGAGGGCAATTCGAGTGAAAACACAGCCCAGGAGTGGAAGAGTGAGTGGCCGCCCAAAGGGCAGGCTTGTGGCTCAAGGCCAGGCTGGGCAGGTCAGGAGAGCCCACGGAAGCGAGCGAGAGAGCCCCCCCCCCCCCCCAGCAGCTGGCATCCCTGTTTCTGGGTGAACAGTGGGTAAAGGAGGTGAGACGTTATTTTGTTTTTGTTTGCTTTTGTCACCTTGAGATTCTCCACATCCTTTGGACACACAGTTATGGGGGGGCAGTTATAAAATAAGGAAACTTTTATGCAAATTTAGATAGATTAATTACACAGAGTTCAGTAGAATTGAGTCCAAAGAATACGAGTAAACGCTAGAAAGCAAGCAAGGAAACGGGGACTGTGATGCTTTCACCTACGAGCTGTGTGACCTTGGTCAAGTCACTTTGCCTCTCTGAGAAAACACTGACACCTCAGCCCCAGCTTCTCCGATTTAATAGGTCCAGGGTAGGACCTGAAGACCTATATTGGAATAAAAAGCTCACTGGGTTATTCGGTCATATCAAGGTTGAAAATCCCTTTTTTATAGATTTGGGGACTTACTATTTTTAAAATATTCTAACGTTCTCTTCACGTCTAGTGAATTCACGGATATGAGACAAGAGAAAAAACACCAGGTTAGACTGCACTCGCGTATAGCTTACTGAGAACAGGTTAATGATAACATGGAAACGTAGAAATATATGCCCCCCGAAGTGAGGGCAGGAGGGCTGTATGAAGGTCACGCCACAAAGGTGGGTGAAGGAGTCACCCGAGGAGGGCTTGTTTTGGGGGCTGGAGTTTTAGGACTCATATCGGACGGCATGATGAGGTGGCAGGAGGGTAGAGAGACGTCCTCTGTGCCCAAGAGGAACCTCCAGAGAAGGGAGAGACAACTGCGGGCGGTTAGGTTAGGAAGTTCCGCCTGCTTTGAAGCCAAGATTTGCTAGTGGTGCATTGGGAAAAGACTGGATAGGCCACGTGAAGCAGGGTTTTTAAGCAAGGACTTTGTGAAAAGATCCTCTGGGTGACGTGAAGCCGTGCGGGAGGCACGCAGAAAGGGGTGCTTGGCCCGTCCTATACTGAGCCACAAGTTGAACAGATTTCTTTGAAACAAAATGAGGCTTCCCGGGGGCTTTTCCCAGCGGAAGGACCTGACGCCCAGCATTAAAGGAAGTATCTGCAGCAAGGTGGGCAAAGAGATGGGCTTGGCGAACTGCGGTGGCACTTTCCGTAGAATGTGGGTGCTCCCAGGCCAACCACGCGGACCTCGGCTGTCACGCGTGCTCATTCAAGGATGACAGACCCCTGCCCGTGGCGAAAGGCGCTCTGCCAGGGGCTGGAGATGATGGAGACCGAAGGGACGGTCCTTCCTTTCACAGAGTTGGCAGACTAAGATGTGGTTCAGACGGTCATCAGATAGTATCACCTAATGTAGGGTTACAAATTGAGGGAAGTCCTGTTTAAAGAAAGGGACACGTCCTGCCCGACGTGTGGTCGATAGCCTCCCTCACTGGGCCATGAGAAAAGGCTTTTCTGAGGAAGAGACCCACAGGCTGAATTTGAGAGGTGAACACATGTTATCTTGGCAAAGGGCAGTCACGTAGGGGCTGAGGGGAACACTCCAGACATACAGCAAGCTGGGCACTGCCCCCTCCCCGCCCCCGATGGAGGAATCATGCCACCATTGGTGGAGAGAAAGCAACCCATGTTACTGCAGCCACCAGCACAGATAGAGGACTCGAGATGTAGACAGAGGGATGGCGGGGGGCGGGGGTGCTGGGCCACGCAGGGCCTCACGGACCATGTTATTCTAAGGGCAACGGGAACAAACGGTCAGAGTTGGGTATCTGAAAGATCAATGCCCACGTCAATGTGGGAAGCAGGTTGGAGGGAGGCCAGTTCTAGGGGATCACCTCGTCTAGGCAGGAGATGACGGTCACTTGCACCAAAACGCTGGTGACGGAGAGGCAGGCAAAGGGTGCATTCAAGTCACGGGAAGGGGGCAACGTTGCCTCGGCATCAAGTTGAGGATGGGAAGGAAAGAGAGGGGTCCGGGGCGACTGCTTGGTTCCTGACGTGCATAGCTGAATGGACGCTGCTGTTGATCGCTCGGGTGGGGGTGGGGGGACACAGGATGAGAAGCAGGTTGGTAGGGAAGATGGCGATCCCAACGTTGGCCATGCCCAAGAGGTGATATCAAGGACATGCTGGGGGAAACGTACCCGGATAGTTTCTAAAACAAGGATGGGAGGTTAACTGAGACTGAGCTATACTGGCATGGGCTATGGTGGACTCTTTTCAGTGCTGCTCGCACTCTTCCACAGAGATGCTCCTAATGGCAAAGCAGTAATGCCAGGGGCTCCGAGGGCAGGATTGAAGCTGGCTGTCCCCCAAAGGTGCCATTTCTTGACTATACTGAGTCTGTCCTTAAGAACTAAGGTGGAGCTCACGGAACAGATCTGCTCGTATTTAAACAATACATCCCCCTCCCCTCCCCAGCCAGTTTCCAATCTGGCAAGAGATGGCTTTTTCATCCTTTGGGTCTGTCCATTTCCCAGGAGAGGACGCTGTGCCCACAGGGGATACCAAGATCATTTTGAGAAGGGCGGCGGGTCATGTTATTTAAATTAATCGCCACCACAATCCTCTGAAGTAGGTCCCACTTTTCAGGGGGACCTGAGTCCCAGTAAAATTAACTTGCTCAGGGGGTGCCTGGGTGGCTCAGTCGGTTAAGGTCATGAGACTTCGGCTGAGGTCATGATCACGTGGGTCGTGGGTTCGAGCCCCACTTTGGGCTCTGTGCCAACAGCTCAGAGCCCGGAGCCTGCTTCGGATTCTGTGTCTCCCTCTCCCTCTGCCCCTCCGCAGCTCACACTGTCTCTCTCTGTCTCTCAAAAATAAATAAACATTTAAGAAATGTAAAGGTAAACTTCTAAGAACATTTTTCTAAAGCTCTAACCAGCAGAACCAAAATAGAAAAAGCAGGCATCTAAGTCCACCCCCCACTCCCCCTCCAAAATGAAAATTCAGCTCAGATAACGGCAATGCAACTCCACGGATCTTTAGAAAAGAACCAATTTTCTGGGCGGTAAGTGGACCACACCGTAACAGGCTTTCGAGCTGGTCCTGTGGCAAGTGAAACATCAAACACAAAATCACATGAGCCAGTGAACATGCAAAAACCAGCACAGGGACACCTGGGCTAAAATTCTGTGCCCAACCAGACACACAGCCTGAAGGGGGAAAGGGCGGAAGTTACCAAAAAGAATCAGTTGAGGAGATCCAAATACACAGAAAGAACTTTCCAGTACCCTTCTTGCCCGAAAGGAACAGAAGAGGGACTTCTCAATTACTGTGCCAAAAATTACCCCAAATGGCTCCCGCAAAACCGTCACAAAGGTTAGCATATCCAAGAAAGACTTCCAAAGCCTGCCATCAAATTCAGCCTTAATAGCAAAGATGCAGAAAACCTTGAAAGGCAGAACTCTTGCATGTTTATCACCATCTATTAATCATGTCCTTTTACTTTCTCTATCTTCCTTTCCTTCCTTTCCCTTCCTTCCTTTCCTTCCCTTTCCTTCCTCCTTCCCTCCCCTTTCTTCCTTCCTTCCTCCATTTCTCTCTTCCCTTCCCTTCTTTCCTTTCCTTCTTTCCTCCCCTTCCTTCCTTTCCTTCTTTCCTTCCCTTCCCTTCCTTCCTTTCCTTCCTCCTTCCCTTTCCTTCCTCCTTCCCTTTCCTTCCCTTCCCTGTCCTTTCTTCCTTCCTCCCTTCCCCTCTTCCCTTCCCTTCCCTTCTTTCCTTTCCTTCTTTCCTTCCCTTCCCTTCCTTCCTTTCCTTCCCTTTCTTTCCTTCCCTTTCCTTCCTCCTTTCCTTTCCTTCCCTTCCCTCCCCTTTCTTCCTTCCTCCCTTCCTCCCTTCCCCTCTTCCTTCCCTTCTTTCCTTTGCTTCTTTCCTCCCCTTCCCTTCCTTCCTTTTCCTTCCTTCCTTTCCTTCCCTTTCCTTCCTTCCTTTCCTTCCCTTTCCTTCCTTCCCTTCCTTCCTCCTTCCCTTTCCTTCCTCCTTTCCTTTCCTTCCTTCCCTCCCCTTTCTTCCTTCTTCCTCCCTTCCCCTCTTCCCTTCCCTTCTTTCCTTTCCTTCTTTCCTCCCCTTCCCTTCCTTCCTTTTCCTTCCTTCGTTCCCTTTCCTTTCTCCTCTCCTTTCCTTCCCTTCCCTCCCCTTTCTTCCTCCCTCCATTCCCTCCTTCCCCCCTTCCCTTCTATTTGAATACACTCCACATACAATGCTACATTACTTTCAGATAACTCTTGGGATCCTGCTGATTCTGGAGAGACTATCTCTTCCAGGACTAGCCAACTCCCACAGACAGTACCTGACTAGCCTGTGTGAACATACCTTCCATGTGCAAACCAACCAACCCAGAGCCCACACCCCCAACTACCTCCTTTCGGGGGCTCTTACTACACAGGCCACTTCCCCCTGCCCTAATCACCCCAGGCCCTGGTACCAGACAACTGGAGACGGTCCCTGTGCCCCAGAGCCTGCTGAAATTATTCAAACCAGCCAGGTAAGCTTGCTTATTACACTGACCATTCTTTCCTGTGGGAAATACACCAAAGTCTCTTGCCCACATTTTTCTCCCACTCTTTCTGCCTCCTGACCCACCCCAGTGCTTCTCCGCAAGGCCCCCCATCACACGGCCCTTTCTCTTGGGCTCTGTGAGTGTAGCAAACCATATTTTCAATGGCAGCTGTCTTCTGACCTGCTGGCCTCACCACATGTTAAATAACAATAACAACCTACATCTCAAAACACACCTATCCTGGGGCGCCTGGGTAGCTCAGTCGGTTGAGTGCCTGACATCTGATTTCTGCCCACGTCATGATCTCACGGGTCCGTGAGTTCAAGCCCCGCCTTCGGGCTCTGTGGGATTCTCAATCTCTCTCCCTCTCTCTCTCCCTCTCTCTGCCCCTCCCCTGCTCGTGCTCTCGCTCTCCCTCTCAAAAAAAATAAATAAAGCAAAAACAAACAAAAAAAAAAAACCCACACCTGTCCTTGCTCTGGCTTGTAAACAAAGGAAAAACTAGGCTTTACACTCCAACTTCTTTTCCGAAGTCTGCGCCCATTTAAGCAAATGCTTTAGAAATGCAGAGCCTGGTGAAGAGCTCACTGATCCTTGGCAGTAAATTCCAACGAAGCCCAGAGACCGACCCTAACAACGGAGTGGTTCCAGTCTAAGTGCTCTGGTGGGTTCTTCTTCCCAGCCAGCACTGGGGTCTGTGCCATAGTTAACCAGAAGCCGGCTCTCCAGCACCCCGCTTTGTGTATTCTCTTAGCCTCCCTATCCATACGATGTACGCTAAGCCCAGGATCCATCCCATGCTTCCCTGACATCAATGAACTTCAAACAGACATCTTGATCTCGGGTGGACTGCTCTCCCTACGGAATGGCCAGATTGGAAGAATCTGTTAAAAATAACTTTTTATTTTGTGCATGTGTGCGCACACACACATACAGTAAAATACCAGATCGTGAGTAACTCGTTCTGCGAGGTTCCGCAAGACGAGCAAACATTTCTAATAGGTTTTAACTTGATAAACGAGCGATGTCTTGCAATATGAGTAGTACATGACCTTGAATGGCACATGATCACAACTGAGCCAACGGTTCTTCTCTCTCTCTCACTGCGGGATTGTGGGTGGTCATCTCCCATGCTCGGATGCTCGGTCTCAGGCCGCAGTGTTTGGCAGAAATCAGTGATTTTTCAGAACGTTGGAAGGTGCCCACGGCTGGCACCCGTGTATTTTTGTCACTTCAAAGCACCTACAGACAGTCCTTTGCTTTTCCAGACAAGACGAAGGCGAGGAATAAGCTTTGCTTCATCCTAGGTCGTTGGAAAGGCTTCTTGTTACAAGTTGCATGAGAAGAAAAGGATTCCATTGAGCTAATGGGTAGCAGTGATTCCGTTAGTAATAGTGAAAGTCATCCTACACCATAACCCTCCTCTCTTGTCTCCCTCACACCAGCCACGAAGGTTTTCAAAGATAAGTGCGGGTTAATTTGTTTATTTTTCTTTATATTTTGTATTTTCTTTATGGTTCTGTATCATATCACAGTATTGTGATCAGTTTTATGTGAATATTTTGGGGTTGTGGAACGAATCATCTGAGCCTCCATTATTTCTTATGGGGAAATTCGCTTTGATACACAGGTCCTTTGGATTACAAACATGTTTCCAGAATGAATTATGCTTGCAAACCAAGGTTTTACTGCATATGCTTATGTTTCTTCATTGACAAAAATATTTTTCACAGTAAATGATTTAAGAAACATAGTGAAAAGAAAGTCCTTTTTTCACCACCCCTCCTTCCTTGGATACAACTCCCCAAATCTGCCCTCCTTTGCCCTCTATTTCTCTCTCTTCTTTCCTCCCTCCTTCCCACACACTCCTCCTCCCCCATATATAAACATAGTTTTTAAAAACATAAACGAGGGGCGCCTGGGTGGCGCAGTCGGTTAAGCGTCCAACTTCAGCTCAGGTCACGATCTCGTGGTCCGTGAGTTCGAGCCCTGCGTCGGGCTCTGGGCTGATGGCTCAGAGCCTGGAGCCTGTTTCCGATTCTGTGTCTCCCTCTCTCTCTGACCCTCCCCCGTTCGTGCTCTGTCTCTCTCTGTCTCAAAAATAAATAAAGGTTAAAAAAATTTTTTTTAAATAAAAAAATAAATAAATAAAAAATAAAAAAAAACACATAAACGAGATCGTTCCACTCGTATCACCTTACAATTCTTTCTTCCCTCTCATTTATCAATATGCTTTAGAGATCTCCCCATCAGTACACACAGAAGCACCTCGTTCTCTTTGAATGGCTCAAGTACCATAATTTATTTACCCATCTGCAACCGATGGAAATTTAAGTCCGTTTCAAATTTGGGGCGCACAAACATTGGTACCATAAACCTGTTTTTTTCCAGCATGCGTGGGAACAGGTGGAAGAATTTTGTAGAACACATCGTTAGATGTACGATTTCTGGGCAGTACATCCTTTACGTGCTCCCAGTACCGAGGGAAGAAAAACACTTACGTTTCATAACTTTTAAGTACTGCTTTTTTATTAAAAAAAAAAAAAGAAGAAGAAGAAGAAGCAGGGCCAGTGGTGGGGAAGCAATATTGATGCTGGAACAGATTATTTGCTTCTCCTCAGAGTATCAAGGCAAGGACTTGTTGAGATTGTCCTCTAGGATAATCCATCTCTGTTGAATTCTCCGCTCAACTGCCTTTAAATTACATTCCGGAGGAGCTAGAAATTTCAAGTGGGATAAACAATCGAGCAATGAGGCAATCTGCAGTAGTCTCCACAGACTCTTCTACCTTCGGTTGTTAAAACAGTCAATGTGTAAGTAAACTCAGTGCTTTTATCCCTTTGAGATTTTACAACCCCAGTGAATGTGGATTTCGTCTAGAAATTTCCAAGGGACAGATGGAATGAACCTCAAGAGACTAGAACAGACCTCCACTTCCCATCGGACTTATGAAAAATGACGATTATTAATATAACGCAACGATCATAGCCTCGGAAACCCAGCACGACATAATCAACCCACATTCACACTATCTCCATGCAAAATACTCTCACGTTTCAGAATAAATTTATATGTACAATATATAAAAGGAGAGAAAGGGGAGGAAGGATTTGAAGAAGTAGGATAAACCTGGAGACCTTCCAGGTTGAAAAACCAGATGGCAAATGCCAGCTATTTTAGGGAGGAAATTAATGAGAAAAATTAGGAAAATTAATAAGGAAATTAATGAGAAAAGCAATGAGGTTGTCGATCTAAATGCTATAGTGAGAAGAGGGAAAAGTGGAAGCGAATGCACCTGTACATCTCTAGTTTCAAACAGAATGGTATGACCAACATATTCTAGAAGTCATGTTAATCTAGAAACAAAATGGTAGGATCGCCAGATATCGTGCCTCTTAGTAACGAAGATATTCGAGCCCTATGAATATCCAAACATTTTGCCAAAAGTGTACAACTGGGCAACAGGGTTTAATTACTTGATCATCTTGAAAGCTTACTGAATTCAAAATGAAATTTTAAAAACTGGCTACTAAGATTGAGGGATCCTCCAGAGAGGCTGACCCGTTCAGAACTTTTCTCCCCTCTAAAAATCCAGACCATGTGGAAATTCCATCTGAAAGACAGACTCTAAGGCGTAACTGTCCGGGTCACACGCACAGATCCGGATTCCCGCGTTGTTCCAGTATTCACTTCTACAGAAGTCTGAGTGGTGGACGCCCATGAGCAAAGTTCCTCATCTCCAACATGGTAACCCGGCCACTGTTCTTGTGTAATGCCGCGTAGCTAGCTGGGATGAAGTCTTCATGGCCCACGGGGTGGATGACACTGTTTGCTTACTGTTGTTTGTGATTCCATCCAAGTCCTCCAAATCAGCACTTTCTAAAGTCTGCGCTGTTGAACGGTCACTCAGAGAGGTGCTCTGAAGAAAGGATTCTGAGGACAATAACTTGGGGGAGACGCCAGGTTCCATGGGAGTATCACAGTGCTTATTAGCACAAAGGGACCTATGGTAAAGCAACCAGCTTAACTCTGCTTAACCTGGCGTTTCTCCCAAACTCATTGGACAAGGTGATCCTTCCATGGAGTACCATGGGGCTTTCATTCTGAGGCACACCTTCTGGGAAATACTGACCTAAATATGTACCAGATCAAGGGGGCAAATGTGGAGGTCTTTTGTAAAAAGGAACCAGGGAGGTCAGCCTGTCTTACCTCAGCAGGGACGCAGAGGGCCATGCTCCTTCATAAAGACTTATATGGCGGATGAATCAAACACAACCCCAAACCCTGCAATACCAACCAAACAAGATGTGACCGACCAGGAAGATCCTAATAGAGCAAAGGGACCAGCCGTCCATCTACCTGTCCTCCGGTGGTCCTGGAACAGAATGGAACTGCATCCCAGGGAGCTCCTGGATGGGCCACTGGCCCATCCATTCCCCAGTTAGGGAAAACTAGTCTTTTTTTTAACCTTGAGCCGGCCAGTACCATGGAGTATCTGCCCAAAATAACAATTTTGGCTTTGACATAATTGATACTTGGCGATTCTTTCTGACAGTAATTCAGACAGCGTAATTTCCTCCGCAGTCAGAGAGACGAGTAGGACCCTGTCACTAGCAGAGATGAGGTGATTCGTTTTCCTCTTTCCTGTGGGCGAAGTGCCTACGGGCGGGTCCCACGAGAACTTTCTCCACTGACTGAGGGTATGGGAAAAGGGCAGGATCACGGACTCATTTTAAGCTGTAAGCTGAGCTGCTAAAACTACATTCTTCACGGATCTTGACTGGATCTTGGTTTGAACAAACCAGCCATAAAAGGGTTTTGGGGTCAGTCGGGAAAACACAAATATGGACTGGGTATCAGATATTAGGGAGTTATAAGGGTCTTGTGGTTATATAGGTCCTTTCCTTTATTTTTTAGAGATGCGTGCTTAGAACTGTCTGTAATGAACTTTAAAATACTTCAGAGGGATGGGGTGCCTGGGTGGCTCAGTTGGTTGAGCCTCCAACTTTGGCTCAGGTCATGATCTCGCACTCTGTGAGTTCGAGCCCCGCGTCGGGCTCTGTGCTGACAGCTCGGAGCCTGGAGCTGGCTTCGAATTCTGTGTCTCCCTCTTTCTCTGCCCCTCCCCCACTCATTCTCTCTCTCTCTCTCTCTCTCTCTCTCTCTCTCTCTTTCTCTCTCTGTCAAAAATAAACATTAAAAAAATTTTTTTTTAAATACTTCAGAGGGAAACGAAGCGACAACTATGGCCAGATCTCAGTAACCCTAGGTGATAACTAAACAATTATCCAAGAATACCATTATGTAACTCTCTCAATTTCTCTTACATTTGAAAATTTTCAAAATAAAAAGTAAACACCCAAAACACATGACCCTTAGCAGTGATGCTGAGTTAAAAGACCTATCCTGTGATTCCATTTGCATCAGGTTCAAAAGCGGCAAAACTAAACATACGCTCTAGAGGTGCATCTCTAACCTTGAAAACTACAGATACCGTGGTAGGGTCCCCTCCCTCAGGAAAAAAGAAAGAGGAACGAAAACAAAAAAAAAAATGAACTTCAAGGCACCCTGGCTACGTGAGTACGTGACAACGTCCCTCATGACCCTGTAACAGGGGACCACTTAATCAGACTGCGTGTTTGTGTGTGTTACCATATAGGGGAGACAAAGAAGTAGAAAATGTATTTTAAAAACGATGCCATGGGGCGTTTGGGGGCTCAGTTCTTTGGGTAGGAAGCCAGCAGGAATAAAGTTGCCTCCTGGAAAGAAAGGCCTTGCTGTCACGACTCTGTGTGAGAACCCTGCTACAATACCAGCAAGGATAGAACCACAATACAAATTGAGTCACTGTCTACCTTTGGTGGGGAGGAGGGCCGCAATCAGAAAGGCACATCGAGGGGCGCCTGAGTGGCTCAGTAGGTTAAGCGTCTGACTCTTGATTTCCGCTCAGGTCATGATCTCAAGGGTTGTGAGATCGAGCCCCGCCTCAGGCTCTGTGCTGACAGCAAAGGGCCTGCTTAGGACTCTCTCTCTCTCTCCCCCTCTCTCTCTGCTCTCTCTCTCTCTCTCTGTCCTTCTACCACTCATGCTCTCACTCTCCCTCCTTGAAATAAATAAAAAATATTAAAAAAAAAAAAAGAAAAGAAAAAGAAAGGCACATCAGGGAGCTTACAGAGGCTGTTGGTGTTTTTTCTGACTTGGGCAGTGGTTATACGGGGTTTGCTTTATAACCATCCTTTCAACCGCACCTGTTAAAATGCTTACCGCATTTCCTCAATGTATTTTGCTTTCTAAAATAAAGGCATCAAAAGGACGTTCTCGGGGTGGTGGGCAGAGGGATGGGCAAGGGCACTTGCTAGGATGAGCACTGTGTGTCCTACGTGAGCGACAGATCACTCAATTCCACTCCTGAAACCATGATGACGCTGTATGTTAACTAGCTTGGATTTAAATAAAATTAAAAAATAAATAAATAAACACGGACCAGTGAAATAAGAAAAAAAACAAAACAAAACAATAAAAGGCCACTCTCACTAACTCTGCTTCTCTCTGTAGCGCTGCAACGGTCTCTGAAGGGGAATAAAAAAACGCAGCCACCATATAATGCGATTATGCACTTGGCCAGCCGACTATCTCCTGTGAATGACAGGAAGGGTGACTGTAAGGCAACGAAAGCTGCAATTCTCTTCCCCGTCATTTCGTCAAATAGGTCAGACGAGAGAGTGGACAAGCTATTCTTCTGGCTTGCAAATCTCCAGGCGGCACGACGGGGACCTGCTGTTTCGGGGGCAGAGAGTTAGCACAAAGTTTTAGGTAATTTTGCAGAAGGAAGGATTCTGAATTTTGGAAACAGGACGCACCGCTCTTGCCGTCCGACCTCGCAGTGACGACGAAGCAGCAACTTAGGGGAAGTAATTTTGCGAGGATCTGGTGCAGAACTCTTGGGAGCAAACGGAGGAAGGTTTCCAGGTTCTAGCTCTTTAAGCCCCAGTCTGCACAAGAAGAGCCCCCATCAAATTCTAACAAAGCATCAGCGTTCTCTTCTGAGATCTCTGAGCTGGGGCCCAAAAGAAATGATTCCTTTGGCCGTTTATCGGCCCCCTGTTGACGGGACCATGGTAGAACACGATTTAATAAACCGGAAGATCTGGAAAATAATTCACGTGGAGCCCCGTTTACCACAGTCCCTTTGTCCCTTCACCTGCGTGTCACCTGTTATGACAGTTTTATTAAGTGTGGAACAGGTGGCCCTATAGTCATGGAGAACGCACGGTGATGACAGTGTTTATGTCGGAAATACAGGTTCTGTGCTTTGGGGGCTTGCTTCCGTTCCTTGCAGGAAAGCCTGTCATCACACGTCATCTTCGTATGTGACGGCACCAGGCCACAATCCACGTTTCAACTGTGTTCTCTGCTGCCTCTATCACTACCCGCCCCCCCCCCCCGGAACAGAAAGAAAATGCACTGATTTAGAGTTAGTTATGTGAGTTCCTCCTTCCAGATATAGGAAGCATAATGCTGTACTGTGTTTCATTCCAGGCACCTAATTATTATTGATCGCTTTATGATGGAAGCGTACTGCCCACGGCACTGAAGAATGAAATCTGAAATCCTGCCCAGAAGAGCTTAATACCCCGGCTACCACCTGTTACCTAAAGGATAATAGGGCCCTTGTTCAGCGTGGCCTGTGGTGCCAACTTCATGCCAACGGCTTCACTGCTTGGTTTTCTACCCACGGTCGCATCGACGCGGCTGCAACGAGGTCTTTAGTAGAAGGCAGAATTCAGACATTTAGGCTTTAAGATCGTACTTCCCTGCTACTTTATGAATCAGAGAAAGACAGCAGTAGATTGGGCGTTTTTGTTTGTCCCAATACCTACCGTCAGGACTAAAGTCAGCTAATAACTGGGAGCGAAGATTTAAAAAATCGTAACTATGCACAGGTAGGTTGCCTGAAAGGGATATTTTGTGCGAACGCCTCCCTCCCCCCCCACCAGGCTGCCCTTCCGTTGCCATGGTAACGCTTCCTCTGCATTAGGAGCTGCTCTGCTTGTTTTCCATGTAGTCCTTTAAGCAAACCTCAACACAAGTCTCCAAGGTTGGTACGATCGCCTCCATTCTGCAGAAAAGCACAATGTTACGTAACCTGCCCAAAGGGCACGGCCAGACTCGAACCCACGCCATGGGATTCCAGTGTGTGAACCCTTAAACATGACATTATACGCCCATCTATGTCGTTAAAAGCTTGGCATATGCCTCCTAATTTGTCCAGTGTATCTATAAATGAACAAACTCGTATAGACGGGCTGGCTCTAGTGTGTATACAGAAAAACTAAAGATGCATCTTTTTTGCCATGTCCTGGGCAGAATTCTGTAGCTTGTAAACTACGATCATTTCTGAAATCGTCTTAAGTTCAGCAGTTATTTACTTATCGAGTGACGTTTCACACACAAAGACCAAGCACACTGCCCGGCACACACAACTCATAAACCATGTGACTGTCATTATTACCACTCTCCGCTTCAGGAAAAAGTCAAACTGGCCGGAGGAAATACAGAGTCACGCGCAAATTTATAATTTCACACCCTTAGATGCGTAGGAAGGTTTAGGAAGGTGCATATCGGCCTGGGTACGAATCAGTCACTTCAGGCGGAGAGGATGATTTAGAAAGAAATCGTGCAGATATGTCCCGTGGATTTTGATGCGCACATTGAAATATCGAGCTACATCCAGACTTTTACACCAAAGCAGAAGAGAAATGCTCATGAAGAAGCACGTAATAATCGCTTGTAATTAAATAACAAAACCTTCCAAATCTAAGAAAAAGTTCAAGCAATTTAGGAATGTCCCCTCCTCTTCTGCCTACAAGACATTTTTTCATTTCTGCCTCAGTCTTCTCTCCCATGATGCGATGCTTCACCCAGAAACAGGGACTGGGTTTGGCTGGACCCTCACCCAAGTGTTTGCCAACGAATGAGGAAAACAATATGGCCAAATAGCCACTCTTTTTTGGTTTTTTGTTTTTTGTTTTTTTGGTTTTTTTGAGAGAAACAGAGACAAGGTGAGAGGGAAAGGGACAGGGAAAGAGGGGGAGAAAGAGAATCTCAAGCAGGCTCCACACTGTGAGCACAAAGCCCGAGGTGGGGCTCGAACCCACAAAACTGTGAGATCATGACCTGAGCTGAAACAAAGAGTCAGATGTGTAACCAACTGAGTCGCCGAGGTGGCCCCTCCCCATTATTTTCAAAGAGAAGAAGTGAATTAGTATATTATTATTAATTTTTAGGGGAAAAAAATCAACCCATTAGGGCCTGGATATTCGCTTTGAAAAAAAGAAATCCCAGAATATTTCAATACAGGGTGGTTAAGTCACACACGTGTCCTAACAGCAACGGGAAAGCTTGAAAAATAAAACTGCCACAAAAAAAAGACATTTCTTTAACATACGCGACAGAGAAGAAAGGTCAGAAGAAGTTCTAGAAGAAAGTCACTCAAAGCTTTCCTTGAGGCACGGCTTGTTCTTACAGACGGCCATCAGTCCTCACAGTTGTAACAAGGCAGGGAAACATGGCAGGTAGCACGTTGCTCCCTTAAATGGATGCTCAGCCTCCTCTGTTCGTCTTTTGTGACAGCAACTTGCGAGTTTTGTTTCTGGTGGGTCGTTTCTGCACTTCTGAAATGACTGTAGCCTGCACAGTGGAAGCTGATAAAGGTGCGATCCTTAGTTCACAAATAAAACTGGCAGAATTCAGTTTCTTTCGTTTGCTCGAGACTGTTCATGACATCACCAAGGGAACACTGTTCCATAAGCCCGTCGGGCTGTTTCCCAATCCCAGGGATTGAGTCCCAGGGATGGATGGATATGAGCAAAGGTCTGGGTCGAGGCAGCAAATGAGAATGAGAATTCTGATTTTTTTTGGTACCATCGGAGCTCGAATGAGTGAGGGATGAAGCGTCGCTGTAGGCACTGATGAGAACCCAGCCGATCTCAGTGGTGTTCAAAGGCAAATGTCAATCATCAACCCATTGTCTTCCTTCCTGGCAAACCCACGAAAGGGGCCATGCTGGGCTCATCATCAGGTTAATAGAAAATCTTGCCCAAGGATGTACCTATGTGATATTATAGGACCAAGTGATGAAAACAGATCAATCAACTCGATTTGATGGCTTTTCCTTATTAAAATGCCCTGTGACCTGACAGAGCTAACTAAATAAATGAATCACTGTGAAACCACGAAGACCGAATGTGAAGAGAAACTGTCTGGACTCTGTCATATGATGTGTCAAAGCTATTAGCTCAGTGATGCCATCAGCTTCGCATCTTTAAAAACAATGGTGATGGGGCGCCTGGGTGGGTCAGTCAGTTAAGCCTCCTATTTCCGCTCAGGTCATGATCTTGTGGTTCGGGAGTTCGAGCCCCGCGTCAGGCTCTGTGCTGACAGCTAGGAGCCTGGAGCCTGCTTCCGATTCTGTGTCTCCCTCTCTCTTTGTCCCTCCCCTGCTCATGCTCTGTCTCCCTCTCTCTTTCTCTCTCTCTCAAAAATAAATAAACATTAAACATTTTTTTTAAAAGATGTCAAAACTCAGAGAGGGAAAATTATGAAAATCCAGAGATACGATATTTGGCCATGAGCTTAAAAGCTTTTAAAAGTTGCTGTTTTGGGGCGCCTGGGTGGCGCAGTCGGTTAAGCGTCCGACTTCAGCCAGGTCACGATCTCGCGGTCCGGGAGTTCGAGCCCCGCGTCGGGCTCTGGGCTGATGGCTCAGAGCCTGGAGCCTGTTTCCGATTCTGTGTCTCCCTCTCTCTCTGCCCCTCCCCCGTTCATGCTCTGTCTCTCTCTGTCCCCAAAATAAATAAACGTTGAAAAAAAAAATTAAAAAAAAAATAAAAATAAAAGTTGCTGTTTCTTCACCTAAGGTCACAGAAATCATATCACAAACTAAAGACCTTCTTTGACCCTTTGGGATTATAAGACTCGATTTCCTTATAGAGGAAAACTGGGATGAATCTTATGGAAAGGATGAATAAGAGAAAAGCTTCTATATTTTTTTCAGAGAAAGAAATGTTTGTTATTGTGGTTGTTTTGATTTTCAAAACACACACGTATCCATACAATTTCTCCACAATTAAGGGAGAACTGTGGCTTCACTGAGAATATCTGTGAGCCAAAGTTCCTTGTTTGTGAGGAAACTTGGCTGCCTATTATGCACTTGGTCCCTTTCTCGAAGCTTTGATAGGATTGATTATTCCCATTCAAGTTGGATCTCTCAGATGATAATTTGGGAAGCTGGGGGGGATACAATAGAGTCCAAAAGTTTAAGTCTGGACTCTGTAAGCCTTCTAGCTCCATTTTTCACGCCGACGGAAAGCATATTTATAATGGAAAAAAGAATTCGTTTGTAATACGTCGCATAGGCGTTGGCAAACTTTTTCTGCAAAGGGAAAGACACACACAATCTCTGTGGAAACCACTCAGCTTTACCAGAGCGGCTACAGATGGTGCACAAATGAGTGATTATGGCGGTGTTCCAATAAAACTTTATTTAAAAAACAGGGTAGGAGATGGATTTGGCCTGTACATCAGAGTTTGCTGACCCCTGTTGTAAAAGGCCCGAGGGAAACAACTTTGAAAATTAGTTTTCTCACATGTTAAAGGAGGAGGAAGCAACCTTCAACTTCTGTGGCAAAAGGGAAGGGAAGGAGGGAGAGAGGAAGGGAGAGTGGAAGGGCGGGAGGGAGGAAAAGACAAGGGGCAAAGTAAACCCCTTGATGAGTTCGAGCTCCACATTGGGCTCTGTGCTGACAGCTCGAATGGAGCCTGGAGCCTGCTTTGGGTTCTGTGTCTCCCTCTCTCTCTGCCCCTCCTCCGCTCATGTTCTGTCTCTCTCTGTCTCTCAAAAATAAACATTAAAAACAATTAAAGGGGCACCTGAGTGGCTCAGGTGGTTGGGCGTCCGACTTCAGCTCAGATCATGATCTCAGAGTTTGTGAGTTCGAGCCCTGTGTCAGGCACTGTGCTGACAGCTCAGAGCCTGGAGCCTGCTTCTGATTCTGTGTCTCCCCCTCTCTCTGCCCCTCCCCTGCTCACGCTCTGTGTTTCTCTCTCAATAATAAATAAACGTTAAAAAAATTTTTAAAAAAAAGTAAAAAAAAAAAAAGCTTATGATAGGTGAAAATCAGCATAACCTTAAAACCCTAACTTGACTTTATGAAGAAGAAAGTCTCAGGTAGAAATTGCACACTTAATCCCAAGTCCCTTAAATTCTGTTACTGGATAAGGAAGTGACATTTTTCTCATTACCGTAACTGGAGGCCCCAAGGTAACCGCAGAAGTGCTGCTTCTCAGGGGGAGGCTGGGAAAAATGTCCCTCTAACATCCATCTCGTTGTCCTCTTGGAGTTCCTCCCAAAGTGGAGACCAACATTCTCCTCAACTAAACTGTAGTCAGGCTCCTCTTAGCCCTCTTCTTGACTAGGCTTTAATCCTGGCCTACAGGAACTCAATTTTCAAATTAAAAAAAATTTTTTGATGAGAGAGAGAAAGAGAGAGAGAGAGAGAAAGAATGAGCAGCGGAGGGGCAGAGAGAGGGAGGGAGACACAGAATCCGAAGCAGGCTCCAGGCTCTGAGCTGTCAGCACACAGCCCGACGAAGGGCTCGAACTCACAAACCGCGAGATCATGACCTGAGCCGAAGTCAGAAGCTTTACTGACGGAGTCACCCAGGCGCCCTGGAACTCAATTTTCAACACAAACAATTCCCGCCACCCCACCATCCTGTAAGAGACTTGAGGAAACACTAGCGTACTTTCTAGCAGCTCAAGGCCACGTTCCTAGGATGATGACGACTCTACCCCGTTTTCAGGGGTTTCCCGAGAAGGCTCAAGGCTGTTGAAGGACCTTAAAAACTGTTTGCTCTGGCCCACACCTACATAGCTCCTGAGCTCCCTTTTCTTAAAGCATTTACTTTAGAAAACTGACGACAGAAAATACTTCTGCGGTCCCTTGGAGATGTATGTGTGTCATCTACAACCTAAGGGTGTCTTTCTCAAGGAAGTTATTCCTTTGAAACATCAGCATCAAGAAACACAGAGCCTCTGTCTCTCCATCTCCGTGGAGGGAAGGAGCCCAGCTTCAGGAAGACCCGGGTAGCAGACACAGGTGGCCTAGGCACGTCCCTAGGCCCTTTGTTACTTTCCTTTCGGCACACCCCCGGGGTGTAAAAGGCCTCCTGCCTTGCCTTCCCATGGAGATGAGCTCAGGTTACACTGGGGTCTCTCCTCTACTGCAACAGTAGATACTAAAATCTGTCTTGAGTGTCCAGCTTTGTTTTTTCTTGACACTGGCTACTGTTCATGTTACCTCGGGGGACACTGGTCCATCTTCGATGTTTGGGCCCTATGAAAGACCAGACTCTCTCCTCTTATTTTCCTTAGCACTGTCACCCCTTTCAACCTTAGGGAAACCCGGTGGACAGTGAGAAAAGATGTGTAGGTGACTTAATCTAAGCGGTTGCAACCTACAGGTGAGGCGATTCTCAAAAGTGCCATTTTATTTATTTACTTATTTTTAATTTTTTAATGTTTATTTTTGAGACAGAGAGCACGCGAGTAGGGGAGGGGCAGAGAGAAAGAGGGAGACGCAGGATCCGAAGCAGGCTCCAGGCTCTGAGCCGTCAGCACGGAGCCCAACACGGGGCTCAAGTCCACGAGCAGTGAGATCGTGACCTGAGCCGAAGTCAGACACTTAACTGACTGAGCCACCCAGGCGCCCCACAAAAGTGCCACTTTAAGTCAACGTTCCTGAAATAAGACGGCTGTGTCCAAAGCTAGCTCACTCCTTCCTTCCTTCCTTCCTTCCTTCCTTCCTTCCTTCCTTCCTTCCTTCCTTCCTTCCTTAATTTGGTCACCAAATACTAATTATTTCTGTAGTTAAGACTCTGGACTAGCTTTAGGTAGGAGGCTCATTCCATTAACTTGATTTCTAGGTACACCTTGAATATTTACTTCGTATCCTCTGTATTTATGATAAAAACAAAAGAACCCACAAACCCAGCACCGAATGAAACCAAACCAAAATCGAATGCTTTAGGTTTCCAGGCTTAAGCTGAAACATCTAGGGCACAAAAGATTGCCCACTGATTAACTCAGCAGTCTTAACTGCCAATTTCCCTCCAGTGCTTCCAACAGATAGTTATTACCCCGTAATAAAATACAGTTGTCACCATATCACTAACCACAATGTCGAGAATAGACACTTGCTAAGTATTTACCACATATATGATGCAGAGGTGGTGGCGGCCTTGGTCTACATGAGGCCAGGGGTCTCTAGAGACAGCTGATTAGCTAAGAGCCAAGCGGTGGGAGAGAGAGCAGGGAGGAGTCACATGGCAGGTGCAAGCTTGTGGGACTTGGGCTGGGAAGGCAGAGCCGAGTACCGTGAGAGCACAGGAGGCAGGAAGTTCCTCTAGTTCATCAGAACAAGAACAAAGGTCTCAACCAGCGCCCCCACCAAGTTATGGTAACCCCTTCTGAGTTACCAATTCTGAAAGGTTCTTCTGAGAGGGTTAGTCCATGATACAGCCATGAATATCTACTTTAATAGAAGAACTCGATGCCTTCTTCTGAAGCCTTCTTCTGATGCCTTCTTCTGAGAAGAACTCAGGCTTCAAAGTTGCAGGTCTATTTCAGTCACGTGGTAAGAGGCCATGGGAATTTCTTTTCCTGAAGGGGGTCTAATGCACTATTTTATTTACGATGGATTTTGGAAAGGATTTGGGGGGAAAAACATCAGGAAATATCACGAAGGTCAAATTTTGCAGGACATAGGAGTGCCAGCTTCTTTTTCTAAACTTCTGGCTTTATGAAAACTCTTTACTATATTATTGAAGGAAGATGAGAGGATTTTGTGTTTGAGGTTCAGTCAAATCATTGAAATAAACCTTTTAAAATACTTAACCCCCAGCAGGTGTTAACAAGCGAAGGAGACTTGTAAAAAATTTAAATTACTGGGGCGCCTGGTCCGACTCTCGATTTCAACTCAGTTCATGATCCCAAGGACATGGGATTGAGCCCCACGTCCGGCTTCATGCTGAGCATGAAATTCTCTCTCTGCCCCCTCTCCCCCGTTTGCGCATGCTCTCTCTAAAATGAAATAAAAATATTTAAAATTATTATTTTAAACGCAGGATGCCACACGTTATTGAATTAAATGATAGTAAAATTTCACAAAAGTTTGAATAGGCTCTGAAACGAGGAACGCTAACTAAAGAAATTTTAAAATAAGCCTTCTCCTGGACTTCCTGAGAGTTACAGGAATTAAACGTAGCACCTACATCTCAGGACTTCCTGAGAGTTACAGGAATTAAATGTAGCACCTACACCTAACGAAAGTTAGTTTCAGAGAAATACCAGGGACAGATCTCACTAGATGGGCTCTGCCTCAATGAAGGACTCATCCCCACTACAGGCTGATTCTGCCAGGTCTCCTGTGCCCTCAATCCTCAGGGTAGAACTTCCGCTTCAAGTCAACAAGCAAATTCTGAATATTTCACCTGTGGATTTCATTCATGCATTCTTCCTAACAATTTGTTTTGGTTTGAGCACATCCTATGTTCTAGGCACATAGCAAGGCTTTGGATAGAGTGAAGAATCAATCCCTAATTGGGTATTCAGAGTCAGGGCTAACACCTGAATATTCTGATTCTGGAGCCCCAGTTATAGTAACTTGGTTTTTTTCTCAGTTTTATCCTTGAACCTTCCATTCTTCGGGACTAAGATTCTTCTGTTTCTTTCACTTCTGCTAGGGATTTGTTTTCCCCCGAGGATTTTTGCTAGGCACTGCAATCATGCACTTGAATCTTCAGACCTTTATCGGAGTTTCCGCTGTATATTTTCCTGACTCTGATTACCCACCCACCTACATGTATTCAGATAACTTTCTGTTACTTTTTCATTCTTTTGGTGATATAAGCACCTAATCTCCTAAATTAAATTCTTTTCTGCACTGAACTAGAGTGATGCCCTTGCCATGACAGTAAGGTTGGGTGGGAAAGGGTCTGCTTTGGGCGGGGGGCAGGGTGGTGGGGACAGGGGAGTTGGTATCAACTTTTGAATGAGTTGGGGTATCCACATGAAAACAATGATGGTCAACAAAATATATGGAATTGGAGAAGTAGCAAGGAATCAGAAGCAAAGAGACAACCAGAGTTCAGTGCACAACCAAAGGAGGGAAGGGGCTTCCTAGGGAATTGAAATTAGATGAGAAGCAACATAAGAGAAATCACTGAGCCTTAGAGACCAGCACGGTGATGAGGCGGGAGGGAAAACACCAGAAGTTAGAGGGGAAAAACAAAGCTGCTGGAAAGTGGGCTTCAACAAACTCTAGGTATTCTGAACATTCTGTATGAGGAATAGTACTGCCCTGTTTCCTAGAGTTAATTTCATTTCACACCAAGTTGGTGTACCATTGTTTGAATAACCCCATTAGGGGGCTTTACTATGTCATTTGTAGTCAAAGTATAATTTTTACCTTTTCAAATGTTCATTTCTTTAAATTTTTTTTAACGTTTATTTATTTTTGAGACAGAGAGAGACAGAGCATGAATGGGGGAGGGTCAGAGAGAGGGAGACACAGAATCTGAAACAGGCTCCAGGCTCTGAGCTGTCAGCACAGAGCCCGACGCGGGGCTTGAACTCTCGGACCGCGAGATCATGACCTGAGCCGAAGTCGGACCCCCAACCGACTGAGCCACCCAGGCGCCCCTCAAATGTTCATTTCAAAGTTACTGTCATTTCCTAACTTACACAGCTGGGGAAAGGCATTTTAATTTTCCAAATAAGGAAATTACACACTCAAAGCCTATACGGATACTCCATTTATACACGCTGCCTACAACTGAGTTATTCAGAGAATTTTTTTATTCCACTAGCAAGACCCTGAGGAAATAGATTTGTCATGGAAAAAAAGGATTAAAAAAGATCCAAGTCTCAGCTTACAAATTTGGGGTGGGAATTTTCCCCGACCGGTTTCATTTAAAGCATACAGGTATCCCTCGCTTTTTTAAAACTTCGCATCACGCCGCTTCGCATTTAGGAAAGACCTACGTTAGTGCCTGTTTTTGTTAACGGAGAGAAATGCAAAGACAATTTTCACTTGAACAAAAACAAAAAACAAAAACGTCGAAAGCGAAAATAGCATTTAGCTTGTGTTTTGCCAAGAGCCCTGATAGAGGCAGCACGCGCCCTGAGCAGTGAGAGTGGCGCCACCAAGCTTCTTCCCCCGGAACTACACCCAGCATCTCAGCATTCAGCCGCCAGGGCTTTGAACTGTGTAGGTGTGTGTACTGCATTTATTTTTGTGCGTCCGTCAGCAAGGTGTGTCCTGAGGTATCATGAAAGCTTAAAGAAGTTATTTCGGGGGTGTAGGAATGCTCAAAGATATTGATATATAAATTCATGGTACAGATGACTTTTGAAAAACACGGGTTTGAACCGTACTGGTCTACTCATAGTACAGCACTGGAAATGTATTCTCTCTTCCTCAGGATTTTCTCAATCACATCCTTTCCTCTAGCTTACTTTACTGTAAGGATACAGTTTATTTTATATATATATATGTATATATATGTGTGTGTATGTATATACGTATACATATACATATATACGTACACACACATATATATACGTATATATATGTATGTATATATATATATTATACAAGATCGGTGTTAATCAACTGTTTCTGTTACTTGTAGGGCTCCTAGTCAACAGCAGACTATTTGTAGTTAAGATTTGGGGATTCAAAAGTTTTATGTGGATTTTTTACTACTATGCAGGGAGCTGGGGTCAGTGCCCCTAACCCCCCTGTTGTTCAAGGGTCAACTGTAATTACTTCCTTGCTTTATGCCATTCCCGTTTGCAAAAGGCTTCATGGGAATGTTCTACTTTCAGATAGCGGAGGCAGGGGTAGGGGTGGAGGTGGGGGGGGGGGGGTACCTAGACCAGGCTCTGCTAATTTAGAATGCACCTAAAAGGTTATTTTAAAATGCACCTGTCTAAAAGCACAGGTTGGATGAACTTTCTAATAAGGTCCTTAAACTACCTTCAAGCCTCACATTACCAGTTAATGAGAAGGTTCTGTTAAAACTTTAATTTACCTCCACGGAATTGCAGGATTTATACTGGGCTCATGGTCTATTGTGAGCTGAAGCCAAAAGGTGAAATCTTCCATATCGGTGTCATCTTCTCCCCCCAGTTCAAAGAAACCACTGGGAGAGCAGGTGATCCGATTAAGAGTATGCTTCTGAAGTTCCGTTAATAGTTTTCCTTCATGTTGTTGTATTTAAAATTAGAGGGATTTCACTTTTCCTAATGACCTGAAATACATTCAACAATTGCTGTCCTCCATATGACTCCAGGAATTACTTTCAAATACTTTTCGGGGCTTTGAGTCACTACAGCATTCACTTACCTAAATTGCAGCTCAAGTTTCTAGCTAACTCGCAAGAAGCCAGAGACGCAAGGCAGCCGGCAGAATGGATGGCACAAATCCATGCATTAAAACTCAGGCAGTGAATCATTTTGAGAGTTCCCCAAACTCCCACACCTAGCTTATAGTTTAATTGTACTCACAATTTAAACGGGTTTGGTAGTCTGGTTTCCTAGCCCATTCCAGATTAGGAACATAAATTAGGAAGCAAGAGGCAGGCTGGTGAAATAGCAGCTTACAGAAATGGAGACGGGGGAGGGGATTTGAAAGAAAAAGGACTAAATCGTCTTACGCCTTTTATTAGCCCGTGAGCATCATCATTCAGCACACGGCATAGTAAGAAATGTTTTAATTTTTTTTTTAACATTTATTTATTTTTGAGACAGAGAGAGACAGAGCATGAACGGGGGGAGGGCCAGAGAGAGAGGGAGACACAGAATCTGAAGCAGGCTCCAGGCTCTGAGCTGTCAGCACAGAGCCTGATGCGGGGCTCGAACTCACGGACCATGAGATCGTGACCTGAGCGAAGTCGGACGCTCAACCGACTGAGCCACTCAGGCGCCCCAGAAATGTTTTAATAAGAACCCCGAAGCATCAAGAAAACATAAAATTAGGTTTACTTTACTCTAAGGAGAAATGGGAAAGCATGTATATTCAAGAGACTTCTATTGAGATTGATTTTAAAAAATCGTTAAGGCATTTATCAGAGATAATCTTTTGGTAAAATCACCCATGCAGAACGCCTAATTTCCTACTGCTTAATGAAGCGTTATGATATTTCCATAATGATGTAAGCTGACATAAATCACACGGAGGCATGATTATCTATAGAGCTATAACACTGTAAGCTGGTATCTGATTAAAAAGTATCAATCAAAGAAATTAACAATTTAATAAAGGTATATTGATGTGACTGTTTTCTAAGCACTTCAACAACGAACATGTATTTCCCAAGTCCAGAATACTTTCATAGTGAGGAAGCCAGAAGACAGTTCTAATTCCGCAACATCACGTCCAGCATGCCTAACTTCATTTAAATCTACATTTCTGAGGGCCAGTGTCAGTCAAAAATTTCCGGTAGCTGTCAACTAAAGCCATCTATCATTTAGAGAGGGAGAGAGTAAGTCTCTGAGTAACATCGTCTTTGGTCAAACATAATAGAAGGCACATATGACCCCAAATAGGCCAGCCATACTTTGTATATACCAGTCGGCGTCAAGATGGGACAAAGTCTAGCACAGAAAAAAAAAAAAAAAAGCCATAGCCTTCAAGTGTAACGAATCATCTATACACAATACATCAGAGATACATCTGTGCTTATATTTTCATACACGTAAGCCACTTTAAATCCTTTCTAGAAGTTACAAGTATAATATATAGGTCTATATGGAAAAACATCCAAGAGCTATGGAATCAATTATTTTACGAATGGACAAGAAGAAAAGGATTTTCTACGGCAACCTTCTCAGAAACGGAGGCTGAGAGGTTCCCATGACGTAGGGGCTCAAGGTTGACACTTAGCAGCTAAGACCAAAGCCAAACTCCAGGAAACTTCCAATCACACCAAGAATCAATCTCAGGAAGGTGAGACACATAATAACACCTGTACTTTCATCCAGGCTTCTTATTCTCCCAAAACAACTGACAGGCATTTCATAAGGACCTTACATTGAGGAATCACGTAGCAGAAGTAGGAATGCAAGAAGGAACTAACCAATGGCTAAGAGTTAAAATTTCTCCGCTTGGTCAATTTCTGCCAAATTTTAAAAAACTTCCTAACCGATGATTGACGTCTACAGCCAACTTCCATATGTTTCTTTAGAAATAGTGGCAAGTGCTTACACTGCGTAGAGTATTTTAAGAATACATTATTTTATGCCCCCACGACAGCATCTACTGTAGACAGAAAGGGCAAATAAGAATATTAAAGCACGCCTCCTTTAAATCAAATGGGCATTCCAGAAAACAGGTTGATGTGTATAGTAAAGCTTTGACAATGGTTAAAAGCAGAGAATCTGGAGTCTGATAGACCTGACCTAAAACTCCACTGCCACCATTGTTAGCTGTGTGA
This sequence comes from Lynx canadensis, assembly GCF_007474595.2. Lineage (NCBI taxonomy): Eukaryota > Metazoa > Chordata > Mammalia > Carnivora > Felidae > Lynx > Lynx canadensis. The sequence goes on from NC_044307.1 coordinate 15,469,207, forward strand.
CCTTGGACAAGTGCCTGGGCCTCTCTGGGCCTCAGTTCTCTTGTTTATAGTGTACTGTTTACTGATGTTTGACTGATGGTTGACGCACAGGATGGCTGTAATGTTTAAAAGAGCACAAGTGGACCCTCAACGCACGGTGGACACTTAGCTTGGATCCTGTGATGGGTCACACTTCTTGATTCTGGAGCTAAGAGGCTTGTTCAAGGCCGTTCCAAGCTGTAATGGGAGGGCCTCCATCTCTGTGTATAAACCAGCTGCCCATTCTCTGGACAGGAGGGGCCTGCCCAGCATTCAGCAAGCTTCTGTTAGCAAATAGTACTGTCCGGACATCTGTGGTTGCTTTCTTTCTCACATTTAAAGAACGGCGTAAATTACTTCTTCGTTCCCTCCCTTTCTTCCTCTTTTTTTTCCCTTCCCCTCCAGAACATTCAGTATTTGGTACTTATGAGATGCCAGATACACTGATGTTGTTTCTTTTTTTTTATTTAAAAAGATTGTTTATTTTTGAAAGAGAGACAGACAGACAGACAGACAGTCACAGAATCCGAAGCAGGCTCCAGGCTCTGTGCTCACAGCACAGAGCCCGATGCAGGGCTGGAACTCAGGAGCGGCTAGATCATGACCTGAGCTGAAGTCAGATGCTCAACGGACTGAGCCACCCATGCATCCCCCGATGTTTGCTTCTTTTTTTTTTTTTTAACTTTTTATTTTTTTATTTTTTTTTTTATTTTTGAGACAGAGAGAGACAGAGCATGAACGGGGAAGGGTCAGAGAGAGAGGGAGACACAGAATCAGAAGCAGGCTCCAGGCTCTGAGCTGTCAGCACAGAGCCCAACGCGGGGCTCGAACTCACATACTGCGAGATTGTGACCTGAGCCGAAGTCGGCCGCTTAACCGACTGAGCCACCCAGGCGCCCCCCGATGTTTGTTTCTTAAACACAAATGCAATAAAGTATCCTCACGAATTAGTAGAGTAACTAAGATTTTTTTTAACTAAGATAATTTCTAATTCACATTCTCTCACTCTCTCACATACACACAACTAATTCAGTCTTATTATTTGAGCTACTTTCATGTTTTTTCTTCTTACATGGTTATTTGGCAGCCTAAATCCCAAGAAAGAAATAGTATTTGAATAAAAATAAGCTTTTAAATATTAATTTTAAATATTATTAAATTCTTCATATTAAACATTAACTGGGCACAGATGCACAGGCTTGACATCTTCCATGTAGAAATATCTTCATACGAAAGGTGTTTATTTAGCCTGGACTATCTTCAATATAGTGTTGTTGTTTTTTTTAAACATAACAACTACACCTCTCAATATTGGGAATTTCTCATGTAAATCCTTGACCACAGGGTAAAATTTTTATGGAGTTTTAGGAGTGATATGTTTCTTCCCCTGTTGGAAGGAGGTAGAAAATAAAGTCTTACAAGTAGCAATTACGTCATTCTTTAGTAGGTTTCTTCCACTGAAACTGACGTTGAAAATGACCGAAAGCGGGGCGCCTGGGTGGCGCAGTCGGTTAAGCGTCCGACTTCAGCTCAGGTCACGATCTCGCGGTCCGGGAGTCCGAGCCCCGCGTCAGGCTCTGGGCTGACGGCTCAGAGCCTGGAGCCTGTTTCCGATTCTGTGTCTCCCTCTCTCTCTGCCCCTCCCCCGTTCATGCTCTGTCTCTCTCTGTCCCAAAAATAAATAAACGTTGAAAAAAAAAATTAAAAAAAAAAAAGAAAATGACCGAAAGGGATACGGAAAACAACAACAAAAAAAACTCAGAAAGCTGCTGGCCTTGAAACGAAGATAAAATCAAGTTACAAAAACCACTGTAATAAAGACTGCCACCCGGGTTTTAGTTACAATCTAAGAATACAAATACAAATTGGAGCAGAGCGAGACCCTAAGAATCGTCAAGATTTCTCCTACAGTAACAAGTAGAGTAGGAAGTAATTATGGTCAATTCTCGTTATTTGTGGTAGTTATGTTTTAGAACACCGGTACTAATAAAGGATTCATGAACACTGACCCATTGCTCTTAGGGGAAATACAGGGCTGGGTTCCTGCCGGCCTCTGGTCACATTTTTGCCAACTGATCAACACACAATTTTGTTTTATGTGTGCTTCTGTTTTGTCATGTTTTTTTCCCACCTTTCCTGAGGTATATATAACAGACCAATAAAATGTGGACAACCTGGGTGTTTGGTACATGTAGACAGAGTGAAAGAATCCCCCTCCCCCCATGGAGTTAATGAATTATCCCTTCTCTCGCATACTGAATACCTGCTGCTAACTCATTAACCTTGAACTCACGGCCAACAGCACGGTAAGTCATGCCCGAATGAGGTCACTAACACATGTATTTCCTCCACAGGCATGTCACAGCCTCCCTGCACTTAGGAACACAAGATCGTGCTTTGGCACGATGTGGGAGGCCATTATTAAACAGAGAAACCACCAACAAAAAGCACCGAAGCACAAAAACACAGGGCCAAAACAGACTGCAGAAAGGACGCTTACTTCCCATATGAGAGCTGAAACAAGGAGGCAGATGACTGCCCCGTTTAACCTCAGTTGGGAACAGGCATGTTGCGGGATTCAAATTCTTCTCTGCTCTGCACGCATCAGTAAATGGCTACAGAATGTCCACAAGACTGACTTTGGGGTCACACATTACAAATAAATTTTAGCGAGTAGGTGAATTCCAAATACGGCATCTGAACAGCGATCGACTCGATTCTCGGGACAAATGAAGCCCCAAAGGGTGGCAATCCAATCGCCACGAGGCCTTAAATACAGTACTTGATCACAGGGACAGGATGTGGAAGGAATTTAGCCTTTTTGGTAAGATGAGGCCCAAATCTACATCCGCGTGAACACGAGCCCAGACACGGGTTCAACACAGGCGCAGGTTAGTCACTCACCAGCAGAGGGCGTTACACTTTTGCAGAAATACGGGGTTCTTGCAGGGGCGGGAAGGGTGCAGGAAAGGAAGAACTATAGCACAGGGTCTGTGACTTACACAGGACGTGTTCTCGCCGGGCCCAGAGGAAACTCCTCAGGGAGTGCCTGGGGAGGCTCAGTCAGTTAAGCGGCCAACTCTTGATTTCGGCTCAGGTCATGATCTCATGGTTCATGAGACTGAGCCCCACGGAGGGCTCTGCGCTCACAGCGTGGAGCCTGCTTTGGATCCTGTCTCCCTTTTCCTGTCCCTCCCCCATGCGTGCTTTCTCTCTCTCTCAAAAAAAAATGTGTCAAAAAAATTAAAAAAAGAAAAAGGAAGGAAGGAAGGAAGGAAGGAAGGAAGGAAGGAAGGAAGGAAGGAAGGAAGGAAGGAAATTCCTTGGGAATGGTCCAGCAAGTGTAAAACTTAATACCACTGCTTCAGTAAAAATCGAGGTCAGAACCTCTAGAAGGACAAAGTCAAACTCTCAGTTGTCCAGGCCTGTCGAATATGGTGGCCTCTGCCCGCCCGTGGTGATTTAGACTTAGGTTCATTACAATGAAATAGAAATAAAAATTCAGCCGTACTAGCCACGTTGCAAGGGCTCAGTAGCCACATGTGGCTACAGCCACTCCACTGACTGATACAGACAGCAGTGAGCAGTTTGTCACGTGGGGGGCTTCACTCAGAGACCCCTCTGTCCTGTGGAGGATGCAGACTGTCCCTAGCTAACAGTCCTCCACTCTCTTGCTTGGAAAACACAAGCCTTGACTGCCAGCATTCCCAGCACACAGGGGAGGAGATGGGTCTTATCACAGCTTAACGTGAGGCCATGCGTCACCTCTTATGGTGGCCTGCTACCCCAGTCGGCATGGTCCATGTGGCCAAACTCAGGTCGGCTCAACCTCCACAAAGATTAGAGCTCTATTTCTTTTACTAGGGCTGAGGTGAGGCAGTCGCTGCTCTGTACGGGGGTAAATGAGGAGATCCAGGGATCTAACCGCTTCTTATAAGGTCTTTCAACGAATCCACCTTTTCCAGCCCCACCTGTACACCTGTCTTTAGAGTTACCTGAAGCCTCCAGCTCCTTGACCTTTCTGGGGTTCTGCAGCATGGACGGTCTGGCCCCGGGCTTCCCTTCATTTCCGCTTTCCTCTGGTCCCCTCAGCCCACGCATCTGCTTTCCCGCTTTGAAAGTTGGTTGACTTTTCTCTCTGCTACTGTCTTCCCTGGTCCATGCTACTATTCCCCTTTAACATCATTTATCGGTGTTTCAGGAAAGCACGGTGACAAAGTTCACTCCGCCAGGTGTCCTAAATACCCTTCACTTGAATTTCAAGACTTGTCATGGACCGACCATTTACATTGGCTGCCACCCCAAATTCATAAGTTGAAGCTCTACCCCCCAGTGTGATGGTATTTGGCAATGGGGCCTTTGGGAGGTAATTAGGTTTAGATGAGGTCATGAGGGCGGGGATCCCCATTATGGGATTATTGTCCTTATAAGAAGAGGCACCAAGGGCTTCCTGTCTTTCTCTCCACCATGTGAGGAAACACCAAGAAGGCGGCCGTCTATAAACCAGGAAGAGAGTCCTCACCAGACCCGACCATGTTGGTGCTCTGATCCTGGGCTTCCAGCTTCCGGAACTGTGAGAAAATACATTTCTGTTTTTTTGTTTTGTTTTTTTAATTTGAGAGAGAGAGAGAGAGAGAGAAAGAGAGAATGAGTGGGAGAGGAGCAGGGTGAGAGGGGGACAGGCGATCCAAAGCAGGCTCCATGAGGACAGTAGGGAGCCTGCTGTGGGGCTTGAACTCATGAACCGTGAGATCATGACCTGAGCCGAAGTCGGACGCTCAACTGACTGAGCCACTCCGGCGCCCCTAAGTTTCTGTTGTGTAAGCCACCCAGTCTGTGGTATTTTGTTATGGCCACCCAAGCTGATTGATACAAATTCTCGTCTTTAATCAACAGGCCTTTATAGATATAAATGAAACAACATGTGGCTCAGAATAAAATCAATGTGGGACTGTCTTAATAGCCAGAACGCCCGCAGGTATGCAGGCTACTGCTGAACTATAAACTGATCAAGTGACTGAGTCATAAGGAGCCTGCACGAATGCACGCTCGAATGCTCTCAAATGGTTTCATTTTACAGGCAGTACACTTACGTAATTATCTCAGTGATTCATTTAAGAAAATAAATGGAAACAGATATCGCAACTGCTTTTAATGACCTGAACCCCAGGGAACCCCATGGTCGGCGAACACCATTGGTAGGAGAAGTCAAGCTCCGTGGTTCTTCCAAGCTAGCTGAAGATACAGTCAGCCCCGGCATCCGCCCCTCAGGGTCCCGGTGGTACCGTGGAGAATTAAAACACCGGGACAGGGAGGCTTGCACAGGGGACGGACCACTGCTCATGAACGAGCTCTCTGTGGGTCGACACCCCCAGACCCCTTGGATCTTTCTGATGAGGGTCTTACTCAGCCTTGGGGATACTGGGGGGCATTCTGTCTCCTTGCGCCATCTGAATACAGAAGGACCTGTCCCCTTCCTGAACTCCAGATGGCGACCTCTCTTGCCCCTTTGAGACTTGGGACTATCTGACCTCAGGTCAGAATTTGCTTCCTTCACCTGCAAACCCGCAACCGGAACCACAGCCTCTCGGGACCGTCTGAGCCCCCCGGCCCCTGCCTTCGGCCCACAGGCCACTGTGACGGCCCGAATGCAAGTGCCATCTACCTGGCTGGGGACACAGGTAACAAAAGGGATGTGACGGGGCCAGCATTTGTAGCACACAGTTCATAATTGTTTTTTTGGCTTCATAATTGTTTTCGTGTTGTTTTATGTGTTTTAGAGGAATGCTTACGGACACTGGCACTCTGATCAAAAGTTCAGAGATTAACACCAGCAAAACACCCCACCCATCCCCGTCCCTCCTCAAATCGGCAAGAAGGACAGATGTCTGCCAATTTGATGGGAGAGTATTAATGACTCTCATCCCCCACCCAGGCAGAAACGGCTGTAGGATCTAAATTTAAGACCTTCCAGTTCTCGGGGCGCCCGGGTGGCTCAGCTGGTTAAGTGTCTGACTCTTGATCTCAGCTCAGGTCATGATCTCACGGTTCACGGAATTGAGCCCCGTCCCCGTGGGGGGCGCTGTGCTGACAGTGTGGAACCTGCTGGAGAGTCTCTCTCTCTCTCCCTCTCTCTCTGCCCTCCCCTGCTCTCACTCTCTCTCTCTCTCAAAATAAACTTAAAACCAAAAAAAGAGAGAGACCTTCCAGCTCTCGTTTTAAAAGACACACACCCATTACGAGCCTTTCCACGTTCAACGCTTTGCACTTGGATGACAGAAAGAGACAATCTGTTAAGCTCCTCCCCCCTTCCTCTTCTTGTCCCCCATTTATATTCCTGTGACAACCCCGCTTGGTGCTCACTTTTCTTCCAACAGTAAAACTATGCAGATGTGGATTCTCTCACCATCTTGAAAACGTTCCCGTTTTAAAGGGAACCAACGTTCGCATGGGAGCGCAGTGGTACCCTGGCCGCTCAGCGAGGAGAAAGGCAATAAATTTCTCTTGTAAACCATTATCCCTTAGGCGAAATTAAATTAGAAATGTTTGTCTTCAGCATCTAAACTACTTATTCTTTCACATTTTGGGGACCCTTGTCCCCTTCCAAGTTCTGGGAGCCGCACTCCGTGGGAAGTGTGCTAAGCTCCCAATCTTCCTTTTTGTTAGTTCTTCAAAACGCAGCCCGTGAACCATTTCCTGAGGGGCCCAAACTCTGTCTCTGGCGGTCAAGAAGACAGCTAATTAGACAAAATGACACAGGCCAAAGACACTCAAAATGTGCTACTGTGCAGCGGCTATTTACAGGGGACCGCGTAAACTCACGGGCCACCCTTGGTCGTTTTTAAAAAGACTAAAGACCGTGAGCTTGACTGATGGAGTCAATCTAGTGGTGCACCAGTGGTCCCTCCAGGGGCCCTAAAATCACATCACATAGTCTCTAGGCAAAAGTACTAGACCGTATCTTCCAACTTCCAACAGTTTAATTCTCCTTAAAAATGAGAGAAAACAACAGGAAAGATTTTAAGTATTTGAAAGTAGAGAAGAGTAGCACAAGGAAGTCCCACCTGCTTATCTCCCCTTTTCAAGAACCGTCACTGTAATTCTCGCAACTCTGGTAAGTAAGTTAGCTCACCTCTAGAGTCAAGCCCTGTATTTGGGTAGAATGGATATATAGGTAGTTTGACACTTGAGGAGGTCTTAACCTGCAAGCCCGTGCTGACGTGCCCATGTATTTAAAATTTTTTTTTTATAACGTTTATTTATTTTTGAGACAGAGAGAGACAGAGCATGAACGGGGGAGGGGCAGAGAGAGAGGGAGACACAGAATCCGAAACAGGCTCCAGGCTCTGAGCCGTCAGCACAGAGCCCGATGCGGGGCTCGAACTCCCGGACCGCGAGATCATGACCTGAGCCGAAGTCGGACGCTCAACCGACCGAGCCACCCAGGCGCCCCTGCCCACGTATTTTTAAAGCTTCATTTCTAGGACACTTACAAAGCCCACCTCTGATCAGGTGTGGAGGAAGTGGAGGGAGTTCCCCATACTTCAGGACAACCACACTGCATGTAATTACATAGAGAAGCTGAAGGTGTTATTTGGGGGGAGGGGGTGGATCACTGAGCCTAATCAAGAACTCATGCAAACACAAGACACGTCGATGCAAAAAATAAGATCCTTCTGTGCTGCCATGCTTCAAAGTGAGCTTTCTAAAAGTGATTTTGTTATTGGATCGTTGGCTATTTAGAAAGTGCTGGCAAATACTCCAACATGGAGATGAATCCTTAGGGAAGACTGGTGGCCGCGGGGTTGAGGAACAGATTGCTTCTGTATCGCAGGGAGGCACTTGCGCAGCCCGAACACATGGCGTGTCGTAACACCGCGTGCAGTTTTTCTTACAAGTCTCGGTATGTGGATATACACACACGTTTGTATAGGGACATACACACATGCGTATACGTGCATAAATCCACGTAGTTAAAGCCCACGGTGCTCCTGAACTTCACGTCGTAGGACACACATCTGAATGCAGTCTTTCCCTGCATCCCCCATCAATCTGCTGTGAAGTCCTGTTTCTCTGACCGCCATCGCTTAGACAGCCTCGCTTCCCACGTGGGTGACCGCGGCCCCGGTTACAACCCTTTCCGTGCCCTGTCTTGATGGAAAGCGGCATCTGCTGGGTCATCCTGCTGACAGTCTCACCCGTGCCCACCTCTCCTTCCCACTGTTGTCAGAGTTATTTTCTAGGAGCCACGTCAGATCCTAGAAAATGTACCCTGCGCCCCTTTCGAGTCTCCTCGTTATTTACAAAATGAATTGAATGACATTTACGGAATTGGCATGTTAGGTCCTACGCCACTGAGCTTCGATTTATACCCTTATAATAGCCATTTTCATAGCTACTAGTTAGTATTATAATGTAAATTGTAATGATATTATACAGCTGTTACATGTAGTATTATACACACTCATGTAATTATTACCCATCACGCGGACACTAAGATAAGAGGTAAGATCTATAATAAACTTAGTACACAAGAATCCGATGAAGGAGGTACTATTATTCCCACTTAACCGAGGAAAAGGAAGCACAGAGTAATTAAGTAGCTTTCCCCAGATCACCCAGGTATTTAGGGGACAGAACTGGGAGGGGATCCCCGGCAGACTGGCTCTGGAGTCAGTACCCCTGACCCCTGTGAACTACACCCCCCCCCCCCCGCCAGGCCCCCTCTGGGTGCCCCCACCCCGACCCCACCAGCACTGTGGCTGTCCTCTCTCAGCACTCTGGGCTTTGCCGGAAGCCTGGAAATCATCCATCATAAACTAGTAGACATTCTTCCCCCGGGGCTCCCCAAGGTCTACGGTCACGTCACCCCCCACCCCCTGCTCTGAGCAGCCCTGCCTCCACTCTGCACTTACCTGGTTCTGCCTTGTGCTGCTGGCAGCTGCAGACGGGCCTGTATGTACCCCAGACTGCACCCTCTTTAGATTAGAAAGCGCCTGTCCTTTCCCACCCAGAGGGCTGGCACAATGGCGTTCCATCTTGCCGGCCACTCGTCTGAATTATAAAAATGTGACGGGGGCAGGGCACCTGGGCGGCTCAGTCGGTTAAGGGTCCGGCTTTGGCTCAGGTCAAGCATGATCTCATGGTTCGTGAGTCTGAGCCCCACATTGGGCTGCCTGCTGTTAGCACAGAGCCAGTGTGGGATCCTCTGTCCCCCTCTCTTTCTGCCCCTCCCCTGCTCATTCTTTCTCTCTCTCTCTCTCAGAAATAAAATAGAACATTAAAAAAAAATGTAAAGGGGTATGGTGACACCAGGGCCACAATGCTGGGTAAGTTTTCTCCAAAAGAGGCAAACAGATTTTATTGTATTCTATTTTATTTTATTTTGAGACAGAGAGAGAATGCAGGGGAGGGGCAGAGAGAGTGGGAGAGACAGAATCCCAAGCAGGCTCTGCAATGTCAGCGCAGAGCCCGATGTGGGGCTTGAACTCACAAACCACGAGATCGTGACCTGAGCTGAAATCAAGAGTCGGATGCTTCACTGACTGAGCCACCCGGGTACCCCTCTGAACAGACACTTGAAAATGACATCAGTAACAAGGACGGCAGGAGTCCTGATGGACAATGCCTGGTCTTTCCTCAAACCCTGATATTCCCACACATGACTGGGTGGTGGCAGGAAGGACATGAGAGGTCGCAAGTTCTCGGCTGGATTACCATCCTTGTGAGGCAGGATTAAAGGACACACAGGAACACAGCAGCCTACAGAAGAAGAAACAAGGTCCTGCGTCCAATGGCTAGTATGAAGAGAGGAAACCGACGTTCCCTACCTCGTGCCTCCTTCAAATTGCTACCTGCCTCTGTTCCCTTAGTGTCAGGACAGAAGCACGCCAGACCTTCTGAGTCTACACTGAGTTCGTTCAAGGTCATCATTTTCCTCTTAAGCCTCCCAGCCAAGAAGCCAGACCTCAGCAGCGTGGGTTTGCGACGCCACAGTGGGGCGCCTCACTGTTCAATTTTGCTGACTCTTCGGTTTTCCCAGTTCGTTTAAATGGATCGTTTTCCTTTTAGGGTGGGAGGAAAGGAGGTGAGCAGAGAAGAAGAGCTTAGTTTAGGAAACTGGATTGCGGACCAGGAGGAGGCCCTCTATTACAGTCCTGCCTTTACTCTTTATATGCGGTAACAATTCATAAAAGCTCTGTAAGCCTGAGACACTGCTAAAGGGAAGCGTTTTCCCCATGGGGAATGGGAGAAAGGCACTTCCGGAATCAAGACTAACCAGAAGTCAAGATTAGAGATGACCAGGGGCCCCTTCTCCAAGTATTTCAGAGAGCACGTGGACGTGACGTTATTGACATGGTGCATCTTGAGTGAGCAAGTCCGCAAACAGAGGGGCGGGGTTTGGCTTGACTGCCCCCAGGCAGGGAAACACACTTTCTTGCCAGTTTAGATTCCTCAGAGGTGACTCCAGCCATACTGAGTGGGGAGAAGAAAAGGGCCAGGAAACCTCTGTTCTGGGGGAAGTGTTCCCATAGCCGGGGGTGTGGTGTTGGAGATCAAAGGGGCTAATGTTTCAGCACATGCGGGGTCTGAAACTCCTCCTGGGTGGGAAGCAGGATGAAAACATAACCAATTCTGTACTGCAAGCTATAGATACAGAGGCTGGGAGCTGGGGTCTCTTCCTCCAGGGTCTGTCCTGAACCTGGGGACACGGGGTGGGGGGGTGAGGTTGTAGGTGGGGGGCAGGAACCATTCCCTGTGTCTCATGCAAGCATCAACTTCCTCCAACTTGGGGAACATTCACGCTTATCATGAAATTGGTCATCTTTACAACTGAAAAATCCCGGGTCAATTCCGAAGTCCCTTGGTGTTTCCCAACAAGTGTTACGAGCTTCAATTAATCTCCTGGGTTTTCACAAATACACCGCCTAACACTGGAATTTCTCTGGAAGAGAGGATTTTCTCCTCTTACACAAGCCTTATTTTCTATCTTCCACCACCTGAAAAATATGCCTGGGGGGGGAAAAAAGAAGCGATGTTAAAAAGGAAACAACTCCTGTTCCTTAGGAGTTAGGAAAAACAGAGAAAGCTTGAAAAGGGAAGATACGGGGGCGCTGGGGGACTCAGGAGGTTAAACGTCCGACTCCTGGTTTCAGCTCAGGTCATGATCTCACAGTCAGGGGATGAAGCCCCGCATGCGGGCTCTTTGCTGAGCACGGGGCCTGCGTGGGCTTTTCTCTCTCTCTCTCTGCCTCTCCCTCCCTCTCTCTCTCTCTCTCGGATAAATAAGCATTAAAAAATTTTTTTTTAAAGAAGACGGAAGACAGAGGTTTCTTACAAACTCTTCAGTAAGGGGAGAAGAAAAATGTCCAGGGATGATTCTGTGCCCAGGTGCCACGAGGCTAGGTCCTCTCACTGTGACCTAGCATTCTGAGTACTCTGGTTACCATTTTACAGATGAAGCAACTAAGTTTCAGCACTGTAGGCACGGTGTCAAAAGAATGAAGCTAAAACGTGGCTGGGCAGAGGTGCAAACCCAGTGTTGGGCACTGACCACTGTACCACACTGCCCTTCTTAGAGGGGGTCTCGGCGGGGCATGCATCAGAGCCGTGACCTCATGGAGGAAAAGGATGCTATGTAACGAGCCACCAGGACCTGGGTGAAAAATGTCAGTCAAGTGGTTTCTTGATTTCCTTGCTTCCCCAAACCCAAAGCCTCCCTTCTGACCTTTCTGAAAGATGGGAGGGGAGCCACAGTGCCTGAGCTGAACTGGGGGAGCACGTGTATAATTCTTCATGCACATTCTCGAAGCCTTGGTGCCTCCAGGCAGTAAAAATGGATAAAGCAGAAAATCTATCAACACGTTCAGTTCACTTTCCTCTTTCGTTTAAGAAACGTTTGGAATAGTTCTGTAAAATTTTAATTCACGGGGTGGAAACGCACGGACGATTCAATTTTTTTGCTTGATTCCATCTAGCTTCTAGGCACCGAGGACTACATATTGGTTTAAGGAAGAGAGAGGTAGGAGGTGTTACCTACAACAGAATATTTAAAATGATCCTCCTGCTCCTAAAAATCGAGAGTGGAACAGAGAGGCTATGGTGGGCATTTATTTATCTGAGACATCTGCTGAGAGCTTACCAGGTGCAGATATGGTTCTAGGCACCATAAGGGCAAATAAAAAAGATAGAAAAGGAGGTGGTTAAAAAAAGATGACCAGAGGGTGACAAAAGGATACAGCACTACAGTCACCACTGAACATAAAGGAAAAAGAAAGCCATAGGAGATGCGTGGGCTAAGCTTATAAGGTGAGTTATCGCACATTACGTTAACACGCTGATTCAAAAGCCTAGCTCGGTAGGATTTAAAATACACACACATTTGCCTGTACCCCATCTTCCCGATCGGAGACCACCTTTTTGTGAAATTTACAGCATGTGCTAACTGGTCACAAAACAGACGCCAAATAAATAAATGCTTGCTTGGTTGAATGAATGTCAGACGCTCCCTAGGAGTCAAACTGTAGCCCTTTAAGAGCCACGGATGTATTTTAATTTGATATTTACTGCCCTTTATTAACAGTCTTCCAAGATTATTCATAGACATCCATTTCACAGACACATCCAACAAGACATCAGTATTGAAGAAGAGCCCAAATTAAAAAAAAAAAAAAAAAAAAAAAAAAACCAGACCTCCGATGAAAAGAATTCCAGTTGAATCAAACCCCAAGCCCATTAAACATGGCACCTTGCTGGGGTCAAGTCCGCAGACAGGAGAATACATGTGAGCCTAAGGCTGCTACCAGGATGACTTCTCTGTGACCTGAAGCGTTCTAGAACACAGAACTACACCCTCCCCATCCCCACTCTTTTCCTTTGTTTCACCACACCCTTAAGTATACCCTCCGGGCTTAACCTCCTTGATCAGCCCTGGAGATATGACACCCAGCTATTCTCAAACACTTTCCTCCCAGAGGTCCCTCAGCACAGACTCCTGGCCTCTAGGGTCACAAAAGCAGGTTTAGGGGAAGTGGGGTTGGGCGATCTACTCGCCTTAAGGCAGTGAAGACGTGTTTCTAAGTGCCCTGAAATATACCGTTTTTCATCAAACTGGGCTTGCAGTCCTTTCCCTTCAGTCTTCCAGTGCCTTCGGCCTTTGGAGGTCCTTTTGCCTTCACAGGACACTTGTCTTTGCCACTATGATCAACTGGTGACCTTTAATTTAAAGGAAAAACCCAAGAGACTGAGGAAAGTGGCAGGTTTCTATAAAAACAAATCAGTGCTCTGAAACAACATGGCGGCCAACTTCCTCCTATGGGACACTGTGCCCTTGTCATATTGGGCTCCAAGGCCCAGTCAGTGAACAATCGAGCGAGTGCAGGCTGGCTCAGGTTTCGAATAAACCAAGAGGCTGCTGACCACTTCGTCTGAACGGACCAGATCTGGGACTTTAAAAAGTGAAAGCATTAGGTGTAAACAACAAAACTTGCCACCCACCTGAAGTGCGACCTGGGTAAGTAATTTAACTGTGTGTGCCTCGGTTTCCTCCTGTGACAATGGGGATAATAACACTGTCATCCACTCGATAGGGTGTCATGGGGAGGAAATAAGATAATGCAAAGCCCAGGCTGAAAGCACTCTCACCGTTCCTTCCTCCTCAGAAGTTGCAGTGAACAAAGTACCAACATTTTCACCTTCTTTAAATTGCAAAAATAGGAGTGCCTGGGTGGCTCAGTCAGTTGAATTGATGTCGGCTCAGATTTTGGTTTCGGCTTAGGGTCGTGGGATGGAGCCCCATGTCAGACTTTGCGCTGAGCGTGGGGTCTGGTTGGGATTCTCTCTCTCTCTCCCCCTCTCACTCTAATTAGTACATACATACATACATAAATTGCAAAAATATACTTACAGAAAAGCATACATAGTTGAACGCGTTGTGCGTTATTTTAAAAACATTTTTTTTTTTCCAACGTTTATTTATTTTTGGGACAGAGAGAGACAGAGCATGAACGGGGGAGGGGCAGAGAGAGAGGGAGACACAGAATCCGAAACAGGCTCCAGGCTCTGAGCCGTCAGCCCAGAGCCCGACGTGGGGCTCGAACTCACGGACCGCGAGATCGTGACCTGGCTGAAGTCGGACGCTTAACCGACTGCGCCACCCAGGCGCCCCTAAAAACATTTCTTTTTTGAGAGAGAGGCCGAGCACAAGCAGGGGAGGGGCAGAGAGAGAATCCTGCCAGCTCCAGAGATTCTCAGGAAGCTCTCTCCTTCCCAATTCCCTCCTTTCTTCCTAAAAGTAAACACCGTTCTGTCTCTAAAATACTTTAATATTTTCTCAAGGTGGCTTTAAAAGGCTTCCTACACGGTAAGTGCTCCATGAATGTTGGCCACGGTTTTAAGAAAATCAAAGTTACAGTTAAGCAGTCTTCTCCTTCTTTAAGTCACAAGACTCTCATTTCGTAATTGCACTTGTATGTATCGCCTCTCCCACTTGGCCTGTCTCAGGATACGTAACCAGCTTGTACTTGTCATTCTGAATACAGCCGGCAGACTCCACAGCCAGCTGGATTTGTAAAAATGTATTAATTTAGTGCACATCCCTTCAATTTCCGTCTGGTTAGCCGATATCCTCAAGAGCAACTTCCTCAAGAATAGCAATGGGGAACAGGACCCTTAAGGATTACCTCTTGTTGGGGCACCTGGGTGGCTCAGTCGGTTACGCACCCGCCTTCAGCGCAGGTCATGATCTCACGGGTTCGTGAGTTCAAGCCCCGCCTCGGGCTCTGTGCTGATGGCTCAGAGCCTGGGGCCTCCTTCAGATTCTCTGTCTCCCCCTCTCTCTGCCCCTCCCCTGCTCGCACTCTGTCTCCCTCCAAAAGAAACAAACGGTAAGAAAATTCTTTGAAACAAGGATTACCTCTTGTTGACTGTATGGGTCTAGAACTTGTACAAAAAACCCCAGATAATTCCAGCACCCCTTTGAAAGGGAAAAGCAGAGAGCTAATGTCAAGAAGTCTGGCCGTAGCACACCCACCATTACGGGGGCCATCTGATCACACACTGTGACAGCTTCATATTACACCAGCAAATGTTCTCCTATTTATGTGAAGCGGAAGGATATTCAAACTTAGTTGAGAAATCACTATGCCCCCGCTGTTTCGCCACCTCACTTGGTGAACCTTTTACAAATAGTGGGTTCCTGTCCTTTAGGCCCAACTCCGAATTCGGCTATACCTGCAGGGGACGGTCTCATGTGACCTAACCCAATTTTGCTGACTTCACCCCTTCTCAGGCAAGCAAGGCACGGCGGCATTTTCCTCTTACCTGCCCCAAGCTCTTGTATGCTCAGCCCAAGTACAAGTGCAGCTTGGAAAGGCATGGATTTAAGGCAATGGGGATGGGGGGGCTCCCAATGCTCCCTGTGGCTACCTGAAAAACACACCTCTTATTGGCTTTTCTCCCTCCCTAGCTTACTGCCTCATTCCTGTTTCCTGAGATCACCTCCCAAATAAACTACGTGCACCCGAACCCTTGTCTCAGGCTCTGCTTTCAAGCTAACCCAAGCTAGGACATGTATAGAAGGGAGAAAAAGGTACGGCTTCAAAAGGGATTCCTGTTGGGGGGGGAGGGGTACACAATCAAGTGCCATAAAGACTGATACCTGGGAGTCCGCGTGATGGAGTAGGGGCGGGTTCTCAGTTCCCCCTTCAACCAGCTGTATGGCTTTAGGGAGGTCATTTGATGTTGACTCAAGTAGTAGAAAGACAATTAATAGAGCACCTAAGGACTGAAAGAGGAAACGGGAACACGCCTACCTCAAGATCCCATACGGTCTCTCATCTATAAGACGAGGGCACTGGCCCTGCTCAGGAGGCAGTTTAGCCTAGTCGGAAGGTCTGGCCCTGGAGCCAGACCAGTTTGAATTCCAGCTTTACCCCTTAGTCACTGGTTAAATCTCCCCAAGCGTCAGTTTCTTTCATGTGCAAAGTAGGCACGAGAATAGTACCTTCCTCACGGCGGGGTTCCGTGAGAATATGTATGCAATTGATTTAGCACCCCATCTCCGGTGTCCTGAGGGCTCAATAAATGCTAATTGTTATTATTGCGATGACAGTTTGGATTTATAACTGTTGGATGAGCTGCTGATGTAGAGCAGGGTTTCTCAGCCTCAGCACTACTGAGAATTTGAGCCAGGTTATTCTTTGTTGGGGGGGCTGTTTAGCTAGATCCCTGGCCTTGTGCCCTCAAGACGCCAGGAACACCACTAGCCATCACCACCGACAGTGCCTCCAGACACTGCCAAACGTCCCCTGGGAGCAAAAATGCCCCCACTGCAAACCACTCAGCTAAAGAAATTAGGCTCTAACTCTATACCTGGTGATTACTGATCCTAAATTCAATTTATCATGTGACGAAACGTCTTCCCGCTGTTTCTTAATACTTTTCGTGTCTGGATCCTCTGATCTTCTATTAGAATAATATTCCTGGGGTGGGAGGAGGAGATTTGACTAGACGCCCCCAGGTCCGGTCAGAAAGGAGCACCTGTACCTGAAAAGACCAAGCAATTATTCCTGGGGACGTCCCAGTAACAGCTCTATGGACGAACTCAGACCAGATGCCTCTCCCCACGCTAGAGCCTCCAAGAACTCGGAGAGGTCTCGAGGGAGCATAGAGTTTTTGGAAAGAAAGTAACTATAGTGTCTCTGTTCTTGAGCCAACACATGGGAGCAGTTCAAACAGCTCCTGGCAGAGGGAAGAGGGAGAAAGTGAAGCCATCGGGGCAAGCTTGTTTCTGGGAACTGGAAAGGCACAGAAGCAAAGCCCGAGGGGCGCCAGCAACCTGTGCCCAGCACTCAGCTGCTTTGAGGATCAGAAACCTGTGCTTTGCATAGCTATTAGCAAAATGTTTTTGCAGATCTTTTAGTTCCCTTTTTGGATTTTCTTAGTATTTTTGTTTTTCAAAAATCAATACACTGTTATTGCTTTTTTATCCTGCCGGAAGCTGATTTCTTATAACTCATCTTATTCAATACTTTTGTTATTTCTTTTTAATTTTTTTTTATGTTTATTTATTTTTGAGAGAGACAGCGACAGGATGCGTGTGGGTTAGGGGCAGAGAGAGAGGGAGACACAGAATCCGAAGCAGGCTCCAGGCTCCGAGCTGTCAGCCCAGAGCCTGACGTGGGGCTCGAACTCACGAGCCATGAGATCATGACCTGTGCCGAAGTTGGTCGCTCAACTGACCGAGCCACCCAGGCGCCCCAATACTTTTGTTCTTTCTAATAACTAGTCTGAGAGCTATGCACTTACCTAAATTCATGTAGTCTACAAACAATGGCAGTGTCTTCCCTTCCAATCTCATATAATTTTTTTGACTTGTTACATTGTCTGGGGCCACTGGTAAAAGAATGAAATAAAAGCCTCAATCGCGGGCAATGTTGTTCCTGATTTGAAATCTTTCTCACATTTCAGCATTAAAACTGATGCTTATTGGGGTGCCTGGGCAGCTCAGTTGGTTGAGCGTCAGACTCAGTTTTAGCTCAGGTCATGATCTCAGTTAAGCCCCATGTCCGGGCTCTGTGCTGACAGCATGGAGCCTGCTTAAGATTCTCTCTCTCAAAATAAAAAAACTAACTTTAAAAAAATGATGCTGGGGTGCCTGGGTGGCTCAGTTGGTTAAGCGTCTGACTCTTGATTTTGGCTCAGGTCACGATCTCTCAGTTTGTGAGATCGACACCCGAGTCGGGCTCTGCGCTGACAACCTGCTTGGAATCATTTGTCTCCCTCTCCCTCTGCTCCTGCCCTGCTTGCTACCTATCTCTTTTAATATAAAACAAACATTTTTTTTAAATGATGCTTACTAAAAAAACTAAAAATAAGTAAAAATGAGGCTTACTCCTGTTTGTTTTATTTGGCTTTGATTTTGCTGCTGTCAGTACGTTTTATTTATTTTTTAATGTTTATTTTTAAGAGAGAGAAAGAGACAGAGCGTGAGCAGGGGAGGGGCAGAGAGAGTGAGTGAGTGAGAGAGAGAGAGAGAGAGAGAGAGAGAGAGAGAGAGAGAGAATCTGAAGCAGGCTCCAGGCTCTGAGCTGTCAGCACAGAGCCCGACACGGGGCTTGAACCCACAAACCACAAGATCATGACCTGAGCTGAAGTCGGATGCTTAACCGATTGAGCCATCCAGGAGCCCCTGCTGTTGGTCCATTTTATTAACGTATGCTCCCTTCCTAGTGTTTTCCTTGTTGTTAATCATGGGTAGGTGTTAAATTTCATGATATGAAATGATCGCATGTATTTTATCCTGTAATTTGTTAGTGTGAATTGTGAGCGGAGTCTAGCAGAATGAGAAAGCACATATCCCTTTTTCCTTTCTTTTGAAAAGTTTACGATAACCTTATAATAATCCCTTAAATTTATAATAATCTGTTTCTTGAAAGCCTGGTAAGACTTGCTTTAACGCCTTTGATGCATTATTTGTGGAAGGATTTTTATCTATTTATTGAACTTATTTAATGATTATAAATTTATTCATGTTTTTATTTCTTCGTGGATCAACTTTGTTATTTTTTTTTTTAATTTATTTCATCTATGTCTTAACATGTATCTACATAAAGCTGTGTACTGTGTTCTCTTATCACTTATTTTTGGGGGCGGGGATAGTACAAGTGATGGAGGGGTAGCTCAAACTCACGAACCTCGAGATCATGACCTGAGCCGAAGTCAGACGCTCAACCGACTCAGCCGCCCAAGTGCCCCTGTCTTATTACCTTTGTAAACTTTGCCCCTTATTCATTTGTGATAGCACTTACGTGCTTTTTTCACTTTTTCTCATGATCTCTCCATCAGGGGGCTCTATTTGTTGATCCCCTGTATCATTAACTTTTCTATTTTATTAATCTGTCTCTGTATGTTAGGAATCTCCTTCCTTCTATGCTTTCTTTGGGTTTATTCTGTTGTTCCTTTGCTTAGTTTCTTACATTGGATGTTTTAATTTTTGTTCTTTTCTCTACGAACGTGTAAGGCTGTGAACTTCCCTGCGTTCTCAATATTTTCATACGTAGTAGTTATTTCTTACTCTAGATACTTTAAATTTCCACTATGGTTTATTCTTTTGCCCATGAGCTGTTTAAACGTACATTTTTAAGTTCCACATTTAACGGGAATTTTGACGTGTATCCTTCTGCTGCCACCTTTGCTCAGTGTTTTCTTTCATGATGACACCAATTTAGCTTTTTCATTCTTCTTAACAGATTCCACGCAGGTGTCAGCATAAGGCTTTCTGGTTTTTACGTTTGATTGCAGTGGTTGCTTTATGGGGACTCAAAAATTTTTGTTGCTTCCTGAAAACTCAGCATGCATTATAATATGATTCATCTAAGATCTAATTGGTTTTTTGCTTTTTTGTAGGAGAGCCCTTTAGAGATCTAGTCCAAAATACAGCTGGAATTTGGAAGTTTCAAGACCTCACTCTTAAATATAAACTCAGAGCCAATGGCCACCTGGTGTGAGGGAAAACTGCTATACAAAAGAGGGATACCATGACAAGTCAAAAATTAAAAGTTGGTCTTAGGAGGAATAGATAATATAATGACCAAGAACAAGAATACCAAAAAAAAAAAAAAAAAAAAAAAAAAAAGTCCTGTGAGTAAAAATGAACCATATGCTATGAAAAAAAGAAACAGAAAACAAGACTTCTTGAAAATAAAATATGAGTGCCAAAAGAAATGAATTCCTATGTGTAGGAGTCAGAATACAAAGACAATATCCCAGAAATTAGAAGCAAAAGACAAAAGATGCAAAATAGCAAATAAAGAGACTCTCTCAATGAAATCTAACATCCAACTGACAAAATTTACACAATGAGAGAACAGAAACTCAAAGGAAGTAAAGTTTTAAAAGACATAATGTAAGAAAAGTTCCCAGAGCTGAAAGATAAGGGCCTTTAGATTGAAAAGCTCAACTGGATAGCAGGTGCAATGAATGTCAAGGTGTACCATCAGGAGATTCTGGAACATCAATGATAAAGAGACTACCCCCAGATGTTCCAAAGAATAAAGGGCCACACCAGAAAAGAATAAGATCAGAAGGCATTTTACTTCTCAAAACTACTCAATGCTTTAAGACAATAATATCCTCAAATTTTATAACAATTAATTTGAACTTGGAATTCCATGTTTAAAGAAACAAAGTATGTGTGATTCTTGTAAATTACTTAAGAATGTGCTGCAGCAAAACTACAGAAAAAAAAACCAGTAAAGGTCTGGGATCCAGAAAACAATGACACACATGTGGAGAACAGCTAAGGAAGTCTCCTGACGAAAAAGTGGTCTAGAAAGTAAACATCCCATACGTAAATAGAAAGGTGAAAGTGAGATGGTCTTCTAGAAAAGTAAGATATTTACATTAATAAATATAAACATGCCAGAGGTAAAAAATAAATTTCTTTTAAGGAAGCCATCACAGAAAGAAAAAAACAACAACGAACAACTACACACTTTAGGAAGAGGAAAAAAAATAAGAATGAGAAGTGTAATAACACACTAGCATCTCTGCAGAGAACATCATTATACAGACCTAATAACATAAACACTGACTTAACTATATAAATATACTGGAAGTATGGGGAAAGGAAGATAGGGGATTAAAGTAAGAGTCTAACCTAAAACAGTAGGAAGAGTAAGTATTAAAATTAGTAACAGAAGTAGTAGCATTAGATGATCTAATTTAGAAATCTAGACTTGAAACTTGCTTTCTTTGAGCAACAAAACTGGCTTGATGTGGTGTGCGACAGGGGAGGACTGTTTTCATTATAAGAACTTCTCCACTATTGACATTTTAAAACATATATGTATTTTAAGTTAATAGGTTTTCAATAAATAAATGTGAACAGCCAATAGGTGTTATACAAATTCATGCACAGCAATAATAAAATAAATGAACCTCTAAATAAATGATATTCCAATATCAATTTTTATTTAAATTGAATATTTAAAAATATTTTAATACCCAGTACTAGCCAAGTCATGGTGATATGCACACTTTCATATAGTATTGCTGGGTTTAAACTAAAATAATCTTTCTGGATGGCAAGTTGATAATTTGTGCAAAGAGCCATGGAAATGTCTATTTCCTCTGACACAGTAATTTCATTTAATCCTACAGAAATAATAAAAAATGTACATTAATATTAATGCACTACAACTGGGGTCTATGAGCACACATAAATTACAGGGGATTCTTATGCAAATTATGGTATATCTATTCAAAGGACTCCTCTCCAGTCATTTAAAGGAGAATTTCTGAAGAGCATGGAAAACACTTAAAAGACTGAGAGAGAAAGAAAGAAAAAAATGGTACAGAACTTTGCAGGAAGGGCAAATTTTCAGTTTTTAGCTATGAGAGAGTAACCAGGCTTGATTCTGACTGTACAAAACTAACCATGAGGACAAAAGCTAGAAAACGACTATTGTCAGGCAGTCTAGACAAGCAGAACATGACTGTGATCAATGAGAAAAGGAAAACAAATGAGGTGAGCCCTATGATCTCCCCAGATTTCTGTCTGAAGGCACTTTCCAGACTGTGGTACAGAGATGTGGGAATCAAGTAGAGCTCACTGGTCCTATTGAGTTTTAAATAGAGACTGGAGGCTACAGGGAGGCTGAGGCAGCTGGGATATGAGAACAGAAATCCATTTGAGTTTTTAGCTGAGAATCGAAGCTTTCGAGCAAACTAAGTTCTGGGCAAAGAAAGACTACAGAAAGCTGGACTCATTCAAACTCTGACCATTAAGAGTGGAGAAAATTCACTGAAAACCTACAGCATTCTGCTGTATAGACCCCAGAAGGCCTTAATAGAAGGGCTACACTAACCCTAAGGGGAGAACTCCTCTGTACTCCTTCAAAACAAACTTACAAACAAACTTTGGAAGGATCATGCAAATGAAATCGCTAGCCAGAACAAAACTGAATACTCTATAATGGAATAAAACAAAATCCAGAGAGTCCACAATGTGACACCACAATGGTCTGTATTCAATAAAAAATTACTAGGCAAATGGAAAAGCAGGCAATTGTAAACTAAAACTAAAAAGAAAACCAATCAGTAGAAACAGATCCAGAAATACCGGAGATAATGGAATTTGCAAACAAGGACTCAAAAAAATATTTTATTTGTGGCCAAGGACTGAAAAGTAAGCATAAACATAAGAGAAATTGAAAAAACTTAAGATATGAAAAAGAACTAACAAAGACCTGTAGAGCTGAAAAATACTTTATCTGAATTAAAAGTTTCACCAGATGGGATTAACAGAGGAGATTAGACAACGCAGAAGAAAAGATTAGTGAACCTGAAGACATAGGAATAGAAACCATCCAAACTGAAAAACTCAAAGAAAAAGGGCTGAAAAAAATGAGCACAGCCTGGGAGTCCGATGGAACAATACGAAATGTCCTAATACACATGTAAGTTGAGTTCCAAAAGACAGGTGCAAGAGGGAGGTGCAGAATATTTCCATAAAAATAATGTTTAGATTCTTCTAATTTTGTTATTAAAAAAAATGTAAAGGAATAAAACCACAGATCCAAAAAGCCTGCTAAACCTCAAGCAGGATAAATGTTTAAAAAGGGACACCAAGACACATTATAATCAAATTATTCTAATTAACGATAAGAAGAAAGTCCTTAAAAAAACAACCAGCCCAGAAGATATATTACATAAAGGTGAACAGAATTAAGAATGATCTCTGACTTCTCATCAGAAATAAAGCCACCTATGGGCGTTGGGTGGCTCAGTTGGCTAAGCATCAAACTCTTGATTTTGGCTCAGGTCGGGTCATGAAATCAAGCCCCGTGTTGGACTCTGCACTGAGCTTGCAGCCTGCTTAAGATCCTTTCTCTGCCTCTGCCCTTCCCCTGCTTGCTCTAGAAAAGGAAGGAAGGAAGGAAGGAAGGAAGGAAGGAAGGAAGGAAGGAAGGAAGGAAGGAAGGAAAGGAGGCAATCTAGAAGACAATGGAATAATACCTTTAAATTGCAAAAGGAATGGGGCACTGGGTGGCTCAGTCAGTTAGGCATCCAACTTTGGCTCAGATCATGATCTTTTGGTTTAAGGGCTTAGGTCCCACATCGGGCTCTGTGCTGACAGCTCAGATATTGGAGCCTGCTTCAGATTCTGTGTCTCCCTCTCTCTGTCTCTCCCCTGCTCATGCTCTCTCTCTCAAAAATAAATAAACATTAAAAAAATTAAATTGCAAAAGGAAATATAAACCCATGACCTATAATTCTAAACCTAGAGAAAATATCCTACAAAATTGACGGTAAAATAAAGAAATTTTTAGATAAATAAAAGTGCAAATTCATCTCTAGCAAGGCTGAACTATAGGCAAGTGTTTTTAGGCGAAAGAAAATTTTATGAGATAAACCCAGATTTACACAAAATAAAAAAGAGTAGCAAAATGGAAAGGATTTCTTTTTCATAGTTTTAAATTTATTTAAAAGGTAACTATAAAAAAGTAATAAAAATGTAATAAAAAAGTAATAAAAATACATGGTAGATTGTGCAGAAATAAAATCTGTTTTAAGAGTTGCACAAGGACTAACGAGGGAAAATAGAAGTTTTCTGTGTTAAGGTTCCTAAATTATACATAAAGTGGCACTGTATTAAGTAACGGTAGACTCTGATAAAGATGAATATAGTAAATCCCAGAGCAACAAAAAGAACCAATAAATAAAACAAGGGAATACAGCTAATAAACAAACGATTAAACAACGAATCCAAAAGAAGGCGTGAAATGTAAGAAAATTGAATAAGGAATAGATGGGACAAGTGGGAAACAAGTAGTAAGAATGTAGATTAAATCCAATCACACTGATAATTACATGGAAAAACACCCCAAAATGCAGAGACCTACCATAGGCTATCTACTACAAATAGAGCACAATTTAAATATAAAGACACAGAGAGCATTTCTCTATTTGTGAGATGAGATGCTGCCCAATTCATGACTTGCTTAATAAAACCAATTACATGCTCCAAAAACAAGGAAAGAAGAAAGAAAGAATGGAAGAAAGAAAGAGAAAGAAAGAAAGGGGAGGAAGGGAGGGAGGAAGGAAGGTAGGTTGGTTGGCTTTAAGCAAAAGGACAGAAGAAAGATCTACTATACAGACACTAATGCTTAGAAGCTGGAATAGCTACATTAATTTCCAGGCAAAATAACTTTCATGACAAGGAATAGTGCCAGATATAAAGAATGCCATTATGTTACGATATGCATCTATTTTTGAAGAAGGCCTATATAGCAATCCTAAACAACAGAGCTTAAAATACAGTCATCAAAAACCGACAGTACGTAAAGGAGAAATAGACAAATTCATAATTTTACTTGGAAACGTTAATGTTGCTTTTGCAGTATATGCTAGAAAAGTAAACAAAGCACAGTGACAGTATACACAATTTGAACAACACTATCAACCAGCCTGACCTAATTTGTAGGGTACTTTATATGCCAAACTGCAAAATATACTTCTTTTCAGGGCACGTGAAAGACTGACCCGGATAGCCTATATGCTGGCTATAAAATAAGTCTTGATCAAGGTAAAACAGTTAAGATCATCCTGAAAATGTTCTGTGATTACAATGATATTAAATCAGAAGATGACAACAAAAATAATTTTTAAAAATAGTTACATATTATAAAACTAGACAGTATCAGTAAATATAACTGATCAGTTCAAGAAGAAATCATAAGAAAAATTAGAAAATATTTGGAACCAGATTAATAATGAAACAGCCTATCAAGTTTGTGGGATGTAGCTGAGATAGTCTTTAAAGGAAAAATCATAAAGTTTTAAGTGCTTATATTATAGGAAAAAAACATCAATGATAGAAACTTCCCACTTTAAAGGAACTGGAGAAGCAAAACTGAATTGAACAAAAGTACAGGAAAGGAAATAATAAAAGACAGAAATCAGTGAGAAAGAAAATGAGCAAAAATGAGGCAAAAATCAATAAAACTAAAAGTTGAGTTTTGAAAAAATCAGCAAATTGATAGCCCCCTAGCAAAAGTGATCAAAAATAAAAGAATTTTTTGAACTGTCAATATCAGAAATGAAGGAAAAACTAAGGGACGTCATTGCAATTATAATAGACACTAAAAAGAAGTCTAAGCACATATGGTGAACAACTTTAAGTCAATAATTCAAAAACTTACATGAAATAGTAGATTGCCTGAAAGACAAATCATCAGAAATGATACAAGAAGAAAGAGAAAACACAAATAATCCTATATCTACTACCGATATTGAATTTGAAATTGCAACTTGTTCTACAAAGAAAACTCCACGTTCAAATGGCTTCATTGCTGAATTCTACAAAACATTTATAGAAGGAATAATGACAATTTTACAGGGACTCCTTCAGAAAATGGAGGAGAAGGAAACTTCTTCTAAGCTTCTTTTATAAGGTCAGCTTTACTCTGATGAGAAAACCAAACAAAGACATTACAGAAAAATTACAGACCAATACTGTCCATGAACATAAACATGAAAATCCTTATGAAATCCAGCAATATATACAAAAGGCATAATGCACCATGACCAAATGAATGCCAGGTTGGTATACCACTCAAAAGTGATTCAATTGTGGACCATTACACTAACAGAAGGGACGAAAATAATCATCTTAAAAGGTAGGAAAAAGTGTTTAAAAATACGTAATATCCATTTAGGATGAAAAAAATTCACAGAAAACTGGGAGTTAAAGAAAATTTCCTTAACTTAATAAAGGGCATCTGTGAATAACCTACAAGCTAACATCATACTTAACAATGAGAGACCACACACATCTACTCTAAAATCAGGAACGTGACACAAGGATGCACACTTGTCCGGTTTCGATTTAACATTGTACTGTATTATAAAATGTCTTTAAAAATATCCTACATAGCTATCACAATGAAGCAAGATGACGAGGAGTAAGGGGAGAGGGAAGGGGAGAAGGAGCAGAAGTGGAGGAGGAGGAAGAAATACGTATTGGAAGGAAGAAAGAAAACTATATGCAGGCAACATGGCCATCTACTTGGAAAATTTTAAGGGCAATGTCAATATACAACAACTATACAACTAACTGCATTTCTAGGTTTCTACAAAAAAACTATGTAGTTGGGGAATGAAGTTTTTTAAAGTATTATTTACAACAGCATCCAAACATTAAATATTTAGGGGTAAATTAAACAAATTATGAAAAGAAAATCTATACACCATGCTCCAATATTCAGAGTGGTGCTATCACTGTGTAGGATGATGTACGCTTTATATCTCCCTCTTAACACTTTTCCTAATTTCCAAACGGTGTGTAATATCCTGTTGTTCACTGTCAGAAAGAAAAAAAAGATGTAAAGAAGAAAAAAACCCTGAAGAATTTGGGCTTCGTCCTGAGAGAAAGACTGTGAATCCTTGCAATTTCCTAAGTGACAGGCATGTCTCTGTTACTCATGGCTGGCTCTGATAGCTCATGCTAATGAAGTAACTCACTGTGGGTCTCTAGATCTTTCCAGGATGGTCAAACTGAAAGACCACGTGATGAGAGAGGGTTGGGCTTTGAGCCACCTGCAATCAGCCTGACCTTTAGACCTTTGGGGAGGGAAGAGGGGGCTAGATACTGAGTTCAAACCAGTGGTCAATGTTCATTCATAATGAAACCCTAATAAAAATGCCCCTCATTGGAGCTTTCTGGTTGGCAAACACAGTGACATGCTGTGGGAGGGTGACATCCTCTGAGTCCACGAGGAGACGGTGTGGGAGCTCTACATTCAGGACCCTGTCCAGACCTCACCCTATGCTTCTCTTTGATGAGGTTTCGGGGTGATGGTGGGGTCCTGAGCCGATGGCCAAGAAAGAATTCTTGAGAGGTCTTTGGTGCAAAAAGGTGATTTTATTAGGCACGGGGACAGGGTCCGTGGGCCGAAAGAGCAGCACTGGAGTTGTGCAGAGTGGCTGGTTACACACTATGGAGTTGGAGGAGGTAAAGTTAAGGGGCATGTTCCAAAGGGATTTTCATCTGCTAAAGAAGACTCCCAGGAGACTGGAGGCCTAGCTATTGTCAGGCCAAGGTTGCTTTTCCCTCTAGCGAAGCATTAGCATTAAGACAGTAGGAAGTTCCTGGAGAAACTTACTCTGCCTGCCTCGAGTATTTGTCAAAGGGCTGCAGCTTAATAAGGAAATTTAATTTTATCTGCCATTTTCTTCTACCTTTGTTTCCCACAGCACTATGGAGGGGAGGTTGACATTAGGGTTCCAGGAAACCGAGTCTATAGATTTCTGGAGAAAAGGCTTTTTCTTGTCATTTACTAAGATATTTGTAAGCTGGCGGAGATTCCTGTCCTGCATGACTGTGATCTCTATCAGTTAACCATTTGTTTTCCTTCCTTTCCTTTGTCCTTGGGTGGCCAGGAGTGCCTGAGGAATGTCACACATATCCCACCTGGTGGGGGGGGGGGGGTGGCAGTGGCAGCGTTGGGGTGTGTGAGCTTGTACTTTGCCCTCAGTTTGCCTTATGCTCTCTTGTCTTCACATGGCTGATGGTGATCTGTATCCTTTATAATAAAACTGTCATCATAAGTACCAGTGCTTTCCAGTGTTCTGTGGGTCCTTCCAAAAATCACTCAACTGGAGATGGGAAGAGTCCCAGATTTGTAGGGATTCAGCGAAAAGTTGCAGGGGGTTCTGGCTGCTCACATCCGAAGAAGGGGCAGTCTTTTGGACCGTGAGCTTTCACCCTCATGGGGTCTGAGCTAACTCTGGGTGGTTAGTGTCAGAAGTGGGCTGCAGAACAGTTCAAACAGTATAGCTGAAACAGAAGAGAAGAGCAATGGTTGTAGAGCTGGTGTGTGTGTGTGTGTGTGTGTGTGCGTGCGCGCATGTGTATCCCCATTCAATAGTCATTTGTAGAGAGGTTAAGCTAGGAGAATTCCTGCGCTTTCTACCCCCGAGGGCCACGATCTAAGAAGAACACATTTATAAATAGTCCAACTTTCCTCCCAAATCATATTTTGGTAACAACTTTAAGTTTCTTAGAGTACAACAAAAACTTATTAATTTGAATCACACTAATTTGAAATGTGTAGAATCTAGGCAAGATTCCGGCTGCAATTTTATGTTTGCTTAGCCAATGCTTTTTTTAGAGTGAAGAAGAAGGAAAAGAAAAGTTCCTTCCTGGGGAGGATGTGCAAGGAACAGAATTATTTTATGAAATGGAAAGAATCTATAACATACAAATAATATGTTAATTATAAACCTGCCTTATTTCTTCAATAATATGATCTCTTTGGCAACAATTAGAATGAAAAATGTTAATCAATTGAGAGTTTTACAAAAATTAATGGAATAAAACCCCATCTATTTTTGAAATGTTAGATTTTAAAAATAATATTCAGCCTTTGTTTTTAACCAAATCTGCATGGCTTTTTCTATCTTAATCTTAATTAGTAAAGCTTATTGAATAAGACTAAGTTGTCGTAGATTACTAATGTATTGGGAAGGCCTCCATCAAATTTTTCTTCAAAGCAAAACAAGGGGGCATTTGAGAGCCTCCTGTTCAATTGCCATCTTTATCCCCCAACACACACACATGACCATGCCAAATATATTTCACCAAATACATAAAAATTTTGCTTCAAGAAACATTTATATGCAAGAGAAAGAAAAACAGATGAATTGTTATAGACTAGAGAGAATTAAATAGACATATTTACAAAATTCAACTTGAGGTCCTAGACAGTGATGAGGGAGCATAAGGCAAGCTGAGGGCAAAGTATGTGTGTGATGGGATGTGTGTGATATCCCTCAGGCACTCTGGCTGCCCAAGAACAAAGGAAAGGAAAGAAAACAAATGGTTAACTGAGAGAGATCATAGTCATGCAAGATGTGGGTCTCTATCAGTTTACAAATATCTTAGTAAATTAGAAGAAAAAGGCAATCTTATCAATAGCCTATTCTCCAGAAACCTGGAGCTCCAACATCACCCTCCCCTCCACAGTGATGTGGGGAACAAAGGCAAGAAGGAAATGACAGGTAAAATTAAATTTCTTTTTTACCTACAGCCCATTGACAAATACTCAAGGCAAATACAGAGTACAACCTTTCTCCAGGAACCCCCTGCTGTCCTACTGTTAATGCCTTACTAGAGGAAAGACAACCTTAGCTTGACAACAGCAAGGCCTCAGGTATCTTAGGAGTCCTCTTTAGCATTTCAAAGTCCTTCTGGAGGCCTCCCTTTTGACTTTACCTGCCCCCAACTCCACAGGATATGACCAGTCACTCCCCACAACCCCAGTGCAGCTCTTTCTGCCTAGGGGTCCTGTCCCTATGCTTTAACAAAATGACCTTTTTGCCCCAAAGACGTCTTCAAGAATTCTTTCCTGGCCAGCTCCGAACCCCCACTGCTCCAAAACCTCATCAATAGGATCCAGGAAAGAAAAGAAAAAAAATAATGGAAAAAAATAGGTGACATTTGAATGACGTGTGTAGTTGACTTGATAATTTGGTACAGATCTTAATGCTCTCCCCTTGACCAAATACGATGGTTGCAGAAGATGCCAACATTGGGGAGGCAAGGCACAGGCTCTAAAGATCTGTGCTGTATCTGCCACTTTTCTGTAGGTCTAAAATCAGTTTGAATTTAAAAGCTCAAAGCAAAGAAACATTTCTACCCCATATTAACATGCTTACTTGGTTTAAACACACAGTTTCAGAAAGAAGAGAAGTTCATTTCCAGAAGTTACTACAGGTACTGAGATGTGAGCAAAATAATGACAAGTCCTGCAAATTGTCACCTCGGTTATTGCTACTGGGTTTTCTTATTATGAAAGTGATATAATCGCCATTCCAACACTGGAAAGTATTTGCGAATTCTCACAATTTACAAACCATTGCTGTGGTTGAGTTAGCTCTCTCCTGTTTTTCCTTGGAAACCAATTCAGATGTTTTCCTCTGTCTAAAGCTGGTATAGATCTTTGTTCAGCAGCCGTCATGTCTAATTTATAATATGCCTCCAATTATATCTACTGCTTAACACTAATGTGCTTGCCAGAAAAGCAATAAAATTAACAGCATGGCACAAATTTATTTAGAAATGTTTCTGAGCCATATTTTTGTGACAAACCTTAATAGGTGGAAGTAAGCAGAAATGTATCTCTTTTGTTTTAATGACATCAAAACGAATTCCAATCACACTGGAGCCTGGGCAGGCTGAGCCTCTTGGCAAAGACGTAACACAGCACTTTGGACCGCCTTACACCAGGAAGGATGAAGTAAAGGTCATAAACCCCATTAACAGGCGACCTGCTTGGATCCAGGCTGACTGGTCATAAAGGAGGCAAAGGACGTCTGTCCATCTGTCACTGTAGAGATTATTTTACAAGGCGTGATTTGCATATGAATAATTCATGATGCAACATCAATTGCATTTTCATCACAGTATATACCGCTATTACGCCAGGATGTGTTGTGAGCTTTTCAAAATAAGAACAGATTTTGCTGCTAAAAGCAGATATACAGAGAAACAATTTTTTGCCTCCCAGTGCAATCCCACACATCCTTAAAGCTTGCACCCAGTGGACCTGGGCACCTACAACAGATGCATCACCAGCCTTAATTGCTCTGCAATGTTCCCAAGCCAACCTCCCCCCGCCCCCCAAAGCCAAACAACCTTGACCAAAAATACACATAATTCCTGATCTACTTGTTGTAAATGAACAGGCTACGCTGTTAAATACTAAAATCCTCCCTGCCTTTCATGTCTACCTACTGACGAGATCAACCATTTTTGTTCACTTTTGTTTTGATCCCTTGAGAGGAAGAGACTATTCCAAATTGCTGAACCATGGTTTTCCTTCACGTTGCCAAGGACTCTCTCCAACAAACCCAGAAACTCCCTTCCTCCAAGCCAATGGGAGAGGAGTTTTAATGAATCTATGGAACTACTCGGGCAAAGCTGAATTCTGAAGATTAGTCTGAAACTTAACCGTAATGTTTCTCCTCCAGCCCTATGGGTAGCTCCTTGCATGGGGCAGTCTGGGTCCAGGATATAGCTTCCACAAGTTTCTGCCATGGTCGGCCTGAGAGCTGCCTGCACAGTGGTGGGGGACTATCATCCCTGAATATGCTGTTTTGAGTTCCATGCCCATATTTTCATGCTGTGGGTTACAGGACTAGAGGTTCTCCTCGATTTTCTTAGTTCTTCACAAAGGTTTCTTGCAAAAGCGGCAAAAGACTGGGGTAAGGGAAATTATGGTCAGCTCTTCCCACGGTTGGCTGGGCTAACCCAGTTCCCACTGTTGGTGGGACTAAACCAGTTCTCACTGTTGGCTGGCTGGACGACACCAGTTCAACCAGTTCTACTCAAAGTAAGTTCCACTCACAGTGCTAGCAGAAGCATCATTAGGAAGCTTATAAAAATGACAACTGATGGGCCCTATCTAGGATTTACGGAGTCAGAATCTCTGGAGGGTTGTGGCAGGGGGTTGGGGGTGGGCAGGAATGTGAGGGCGAGTAAGATCTTCAAAAGATTCTGATATACACTAAAGTTGGAGAAGAACTGGGAGAAATAAACTCCAGTCATGACAAGGGAAATCTGGGACATCTCTTCCCCTCTCCTCTCTGCCCTTTCCTTTATCCCAATTACCTGAGCCTCGGCAAGTACCTGGGGAGCTATGAGCAGGGCTCAAGCCTCAATGTTTCCATCTTCTAGAGAATCCTTCCTTACAGCTCATAGTTTCATGGTAAGTGCTTGTCGATTGATGAGTTCATCTTCACAGAGGGTTTCCTGAAGCTGATAATCCCACAATTTGGTGAAGGCAATTATAATACCAACCAACCAGCTGGTTCACAATTTGGGCTTTAAGAATGTGGGAAACAGGACTATCAAGACTGCTATTAAAGGCTAGAAGGGGAATAAACGAATAAACAGAACGTGCCTAAATGTACACAGGGACACAGCATTTTGGAGGTGGGTCGGAGGAAGCTGAAAGAACATTTTTTTCTTCAATTACAGAATGGCGTATCTCCACAGCCCTGTGACATATCTACCATAGGCAGACAATTAATCACATTTCAGTCTCGGGAATTAAATAGTCGGCCGGGTCTTCCGTGAAGTCTTGTCATTCTCTTTCGCAAATCCAGGAAAAAATATTTTATTCTGGGAGCCTGTGATTTTCGAATGTGACCATTCAGAGGTCTCAAGATGTATCTTGGCTCAACTGCTTGTCTTAACAGAGAACAGGTGGAAAGTAGATTCGAGCAGATACAACTTGAAAATTTCACAACAGCCCTTAGTTAATCAAGAGAAAATGAAATTCTCTGCTGGTAAGTGGCCTCAGGTACCACCGTAAGGCTTGGGACTTCTGTCCTTTGTGATAGCATGGAACTCCCCTTCCTCAATTTTATTTCTATTATTCCTTCACCACGAGGGTTTCACCGCACACCCTGTGTTTGCATGTCTGAATATCACTGATTGTTAGGAAGATGCAGAGAGTAAAACTAACCCGGGTTGTGACACTAAACCAGTCACCCATCCTGATTTACCAACATCTATAAGACTTAGAAATTACAGAGGACTTTCGGGGCACCTGGGCAGCTCAGTCGGTTAAGCATTTGACTCTTGATTTCTGCGCGGGTCCAGATCTCACTTGATCGTGAGATCAAGCTCCACATCGGGCTCTGCACTGACAGTGTGGAGCCTGTGTGGGATTCTCTGTCTCCCTCTCTCTCTGCCCCTCCCCTGCTTGTGCTCTCTCTCAAAATAAACAAACATTAAAAAAAATTACAGAGGACTTTCAGTGAGGCAGGAGCTAATTTTCAAATGTGTATTTTGTTTCTTTTCCCAACTTAAATTTTAAAAAGCAGCCATCAACTATCACAGTAAAGCGTAAGCTGAAATGATGTGTTCAAACATGAAGAGCTCTCGTTGCAACATTCCAGGTTAATGCCATTTTCCTGGGTCAATACAAGTATGTTTGGATTTTAGCAGATGAGTTACCTTTCAGGTCTACTTAGAAATTCTTTTTTTTTTTTTTCTGTAATGTTTATTTATTTTTGAGACAGAGTGTGAAGGGGGGAGGGCCAGAGAGAGAGGCAGACACAGAATCGGAAGCAGGCTCCAGGCTCCGAGCTGTCAGCACAGAGCCCGACGCGGGGCTCGAACTCCTGAACCACGAGATCATGACCTGAGCCGAAGTCAGACGCTCAACTGACTGAGCCACCCAGGTGCCCCACTTAGAATTTCTTAAAGATGAAAAAAAAAATTCTTAAAGAGTAAACACCCTTCAGAGGCAGAAGGTAGAAGGGTCCCCATACATATAAACTGAACATCTCCTTTGGGGTGACTGTGGATGGGAGGCAGGAATGCTCACTGCCACATGTCAGAAGCAGCAGTGCACCAGGGAACAGGGTTTGTCCTGTCACCAGCAGCACTGAAGAAGGCAGTCTGAGCCACCAGAGCTGCAGGTCAGTTCCAGGAGGATGTATTTATTCATCTGTCACTCACTGATTCATTCACCAACAATCACTGGGCACCTCCCATGTGCCAGGAGCACCTCGCACTGCACAGAGGGCCCACGGCTAGCAGTCTGCTGTGGGTGCTAGAAGAGGAGACACAGAAATGTGAATTGAGAGAAGGTCTATGGAAACACAGAGGCATGATGAATGACCATGGCAGTGGTGCTGGATTTCAACTGGAGGATGTCTGAGTAAGGGGCACTGGGGCAAGTCTAAAGGGACAAGAGTTGGGACACTGGGAGGACGGTGTCAGAGGCATGGAGTGAAAACCCACCAGCACAGGAAAGGCTGTGTGGCTGGAGCAACGAGTCAGGGGAGGGCAGCTGGGGACACAGAAGGTTTCCAGGCAGAGCTAGCTCAAGCAGGGCCTCATAGACTGTGGCAAGGATTCTGGACTTTCATAAGCATCCTGGAAGCTACTCAAATGTCTTCAGAGGAGGAACATAACCAAGTTGGCTGTTGCTACAGGGCAGAGAACTCACTGTGAGGTGCCAATGTGGAGGTACGGAGACTAGAAGAGGCTCTTGCCATAGTCCTGACAAGAGAACGTGGAGGTTGGCCTGGCAAGGGGTCGTGGGAACTAGAGGAAAGTGAGCATGTCCAATGAATAAAGAGGATTTTGAGGCTGGCTGAATGTGGTAGAACAGCAGGTGCTCAGAATCACTGCTGTGTTTATCTTGAGTGAGAGCAAGGGTGGGGGAAGGAAGCACAGGAGAAGGGTATGGTTTGGGGAGGTAGATGATGGCTTTGATTTTGGCCATAATGAATTTGGGGTCCTTGTAAGACACACTGGAGAGATCAAGTGTGAGTCTGAACCTTGAAAGAAAATCTGGATGCAAACGGATGGCAATCAAAACTTGGGTTGTATCAGCACGTAGGTGACACGTAGGGCCACGTGCATGGTGAAAATGTTCTAGAAACAGAGTGTAGAGGAGAGGGGGCTCAGGACCAAACCTTCAGGGACTGTCATAGATTAGGCACTGGGGAGAGGCAGAGGAGCGGCTAGGGGAGAGTGGAGGAAAAGCAGGAGAGCGCCATGAAACCAAAGCCAAGAGAAGAGGGACTAGTCCTTAGGTAAAGGAAGGGACTGATCCCCTGGGGAAATGTCCCGGGACGTTAAGGGAGATGAAAACTGGAAGTAGCAACGTGGAGGGGTGAGATCTCCAAGGAGCAGTTGCAGTAAAGCCACGGGCAAGGTGAGAAACTCGGCCATGAGCGAAAAAGAATGGCACCCATAGCGACAGGGTCAAGGGAGAACTTTCCAAGATGGAGGAGGACACTACAGCATCCTTGGGTAGGGGAAAGATCGAGTCACAAGTGAAAACTGAATCCTAGGAGAACAAGGAGGGGAACGTGAGGTTCCGGCTAGGCACGAGAATAGGGTTGAGAGGGATCTTTAGAAGGTAGAGGTAACCTTCCCCAGCTCAGGAGGAGGGGACCGAAAACAGGTGGAGGGTGGGAAGCTGGAAACATGGCTGGCCTGAGGGCTGCCATTGTCCAAGTCAGGCTCCTAAGGTAAAATAGTAGGGAGGGGGTGGGAGTAGGGGATTGGGAGCAGGGAGGAGGTACTGAGATGCTCAAGTAGTGAGAACAGTGGGGATGTGACTGTCCTGGAGAAGCAGACAGAGAAGCATAGTAGGATTGGCTAGTGTGGAACTGAGACCCCGATGGAGGCCACTGGGCTTGCCATGGTACACTAGGGCAATCCACCCGGGTTGGAGATGAATCTGGCTCTGAACTACTCAGTGCCCATCAGCCAGTTAGCCAGGGCAAAAGGGATATTCTTCAGCTTTAAAACCAGTTTCCTTGTAGAAAGGTGCATGCTTTTTAAAAAATTTTTAAAAAATATTTATCTATTTTTGAGAGTGAGTGACTATTAGCAGGGGAGGGGCAGAGAGAGGCGGAGACAGAATCCGAAGTAGGCTCCAGGCTCCGTGAGTTGTCAGCACAGAGCCTGATGCCAGGCTCAAACTAATGAGCCATGAGATCACGACCTGAGCTGAAGTCGGACACTTAACTGAGACACCCAGACACCCCAAGGTGCAAGGTTTTTTAAAGTTCAAAAGTAAAATAGCTTTCCTCTACTCTAACAACAAAGAAGATAAAATCTCAGAATATTATGACAAATAACTCATGAGAAAGTGTAAAAATAATATTTCCTTGCCCCCATCACTCCTTTATATGATTGCTGGGGGGCATTTGGGGCAGGAGGGTGAGGGAGAGAAGAAGGAATTAGGGAGGAGGGCAAGGCAGAGATTAACTTGCATCAACATGGATAATACTTTCTTAGAAATAAATCCATCTTTAATTGGCTTAACGCTTTCCAGTCTCCATGGAAAACATAAAGACAGCCAGTAGACCATTTGGAGATTTATAAACAGTATTCCTTTTCTAGAATGCCAGCAGAGCTCAAGAGAGCTCCAAAGGACCCTGTTTGCAACCATATAGGTGGCAAGGAGTTAACTTGGTTCTGGAAAAATAGCGTATGCCTGACATCTAAATTTGCATTTATGGGAAATTCAGTTTTTAATTATCTTCCCTCTACCATATGAATGTTTATAGTGACGAAGAGCCTGGGCCTTGTCTTTTTTTTTAATATCAGATTCATTCTCCCCCAGGCATCTAAAACTTATGCTAGTCACCTTCCTATCCACCTCTGTTTCTTCATTTTGAGCACAGTTGCAATAGAAGACCTCAACATTCCAGTGGTCGTGCACGAGAGCCAGAAGAAGCTACGTTCTTCTCGAAACTATTCATAGAATAGATCCAATCTTTACTTGTTATTTTTCCTGACACCTCTCCACACAGAGACCTTTCCTGAAAGTAATGCTCACAAAAGCTTTGCTTAATAAACAAAATTGGCACAACAGTGACTTACACCCATAATCCAAATATTTTAGAAATGAGCCAAGCATGAAGGGTCTCCACAAAAGTGTCAGTTACCTGGGTTTTGTCATGGCCACAGGCTCTGCACTTGTATTTTCCCTACAGTGCACATCTTTTTTTACTGTCCACAGCCTTTGCAAGTCTCATGACTACTAAGATACTAACACTAATAATCTGCACTTCCAATGTCACCAAAATTTGATCCGCTTTCCTAAGAAGCTGCCCAAGTATGCTTCCCCAACTTAAAGAGTAAATCAGATGACACATATGTAAGTAAGTAACTTCCCGTCCTAAGGTTCTGTCTGCCATCTAAAGGCTGTCTAGCTACTTCTAATTAGCCTATGTATTTGAAGGATCTGAAGCATTAATGTCTAATCAGGGGAGGAATTTCTCTTCTACCTTTAGAGAGTCTTGCAAATGAGCCAAACACTTGTTTGCTCTTTATGATAAACCAATTAGTACCAAGGGAGTGGAAAAGAAATGGTCAAATTTATTTCCTTAACTTATCAATTTGATTTCTGTCCAGGAAAGCATGCTGGTTAAAAAAAAAAAAAAAAGAGAGAGAGAGAGAGAGAGAAAAAGAGAAAAGCGTGGGTTGGAAAGACTCATTTAAACCTCTACAGGATGCCTGAATCCACTGGCTGGCTGTGAAGTGGTATAAAAACTCACAAGTTAACATCATTTGTGGGGACAAGGTTTAAAAAACTAGGGAGCATACAGAAAAGGAATGTTATTGCCTGTTGTGATTATTTCAGACGCTAGCGATTGGAAAGCACATAGTTAAAGGAAATGACACACAGATCAAAGGAGACCTCCCTCTGCCTTTTAGGTTTCAAATCTGCACTTGTTCCTATCTGCTTGATTTCTTATACATACGTGACATAACACACAGACATGAAATGAGACAAGGCAACGGATCAAAACCCGGTTCTTCCTCTTGGTAAGTTACCCCCGTTAGTTTAACGCGTCTTTGATCCAACAGAAAGCTTCAAAGAAATCCACTTTAGTTGTTAAAGGTGAGTGTGAATTGTACTTCCAAATTAAGTTCAAGGTCATATTCCTCCTCCCTTTCTCTTCAACTCTTGTAGGCAGGGTTATTTTTCCAGGCTCCCTGTGATAGCACAGGAATGCCATAGTAAGGTTAGGATATTGTGGGGATCCCACAACACACATTTACTTTGCTGAAGGACTGAAATCCTTCTAAAGGATCTCTCCTAAAAGACAGAGACCACACCTGTTTTACGTGCATCCTAGAGAGCAACAGAGCATCACCAAAAGCGAGCCAGCGTCAGTGTTGGTGATGATGACGACCGCCGTCACATAATTTAAATCACTCACACTAAAAGAGAGTACGTTCTGGTCTTAGCTGATGGGTCTGTTTATCTCACAAATTCATAGGCCGTTAATGATGCCACATCCTCAACTGGGCTTCCTCTCTTACAAGTGACGTTGGAAATGGGGAGGGTATCAGGGCTGCCATAACGAAATACCACAGACTGGCTGGTTCAAGCAACAGAAATTTACTTCTCACAGTTCTGGAGGCTGGGACGTCCAAGCTCAAGGTGCGGGCAAGGTAGATTTCATTCTGAGGCTTCTCGTGCCTTGTAGGTGGTTACCTTCTTGCTGTGTGCTCACGTGACCTCTTCTTTTGGTGCAGAGACACCAGGGCGAGCAAGCTCTCCCATGCCTCTTCTTACAAGGACACCCACCTTCTTAGATTGGGGCCTCTCTTTTATGAGCTTATTTATTCTTCAACATGTCCTCAGAGGCCCCACCTCCAAGTTCAGTCACATTGGGGTTTAGGACTTCAGCATGTAATTGTTGGAGGGACACGAATATTCAGTCCATAACAGGGAGAAAAAAGGGGTGAGTGTGCATTTTATTCTTTGCAATGTATCAGTGTAATCAGATGTACATAACATTATACTTCCATATGTGTCAAAACCTTGTAGTACATTTGCATTATCAAATATACACAGCAGTTTTATGTTCCCATCTGTCATCTTCAGCCTCCTTCCTGGGCTCCTTAGCCACATCTTCCTCCCCTCTTGAAATCATGAAGATACATTACCGTTCAACAACTATGGGGAAAAGTATGATGCAGGTAACACATTCTAATTTTAAAATGAAATTTTTACCCTCAACTAAAAACAGGACACATGGAGAAGAAGAGCTCCTCAAAATCAGATTCCATTGTGCATCCAAGTCTATTTATTGGACTATTTTAACATCCATTCTAGCTTTTATTTAAAAAAATTTTTTTTAATTTTTAATTTTGAGAGAGAGTCAGAGAGAGAGAGAGAGAGAGAGAATACACACGTGAGCAGGGGAGGGGCAGAGAGAGGGAGACACAGAATCCAAAGCAGGCTCCAGACTCTGAGCTGTCAGCACAGAACCCGACGCGGGGCTCAAACTCACAAACTGGGAGATCGTGACCTGAGCCAAAGTCAGATGCTTAACCGACTGAGCCAACCAGGTGCCTCTAGTTGTTATTTTTATTTATTTTTAATTTATTTATTTTGAGAGAGAGACAGGGAGCATGAGCAGGGAGAGGAAGAGACAGAGGGAATCCCAAGCAGGCTCTGTGCCATCAGTGTGGAGCCTGACACAGGGCTCATACCCACGAACTGTGAGATCATGACCTGAGCCGAAACCAAGAGTTGGAGGCTCCAGTGACTGAGCTTCCCAGGCCCCCCTCTATTCTAGTTTTTTAATCCATGTTTGGTATTTTTTTTGTCTTTGCCTAACAGAAGTGCTATTCCTAAATATAATATTAACAGAAGAACCTAACTAAAGCCCAATGTAGATGACATATATTGGATATGCATTTTAGTCACAACCTGAAATGAATTAATTTCGGGTATGGAGGCCCCTGTTATCAGTCTGTTATCTTGCTGCTTTATCTGCACTAAGTTGGATAAATCAGTACTAAGGGTATAACTACTAACTAAAAATGGCCTAAAATGCGTAGCATGACTGCTATTTTCCCGTTATAGTGCTTGATGTGGCAAGTTGGCTGGAAATAATAACAGTGATGAGGCATATGATAATAACAATTGGGTCTTGATTGTTTCTAGAAATCGGAAAGATAATTTTTAGAGAACTTTATGCTTAACTCTCAATTTATGGACTGGGATACGTTTGGCATTCTTTTGGCTAAATATAACTGCTAACATATTTTAAAGTTGTTGCCAAAAAAGGATGGTTCACTATTCACAAGCCAATCAACATGATACACCACATCAACACAATGAAGGGTACAATCATATGATCATCTCAATAGATGCAGAAAAGGCACCAGACAAAATTCAACTTCCATTCACGATAAAAACTCCCAAAGTGGGTTTAGAAGGAACATACCTCAACTTAAGAAAAACTTAATAAAGAGAAATCCACAGGTAACATCATACTCACTGGTGAAAAACTGAGAGCTTTTCCTTTAACATCAGGAACAAGACAAAGATGTCCACCCTTGCCATTTTTTATTCAACATACTACAGGAAGTCCTAGCCATAGCAATCAGACAAGAAAAAGAAATAAGAGGCATCCATATTGGTAAAGGGGAACTTAAACTGTCACTGTTGGCAGATGACATGACACTATACGTAGAAAACCCTAAAGACTCCACCAAAAAACTACTGGAAGTAATGAATAAATTCAGCAAATTTTTAGGATACAAATTAATACTTAGAAATTGGTAGCATTTCTATACACCAATAATGAAGTAGACGACAGAGAAGTTAAAGAAATGCCATTTACAACTACACCAAAATGATTAAAACACCAAGGAATAAACTTAACCAAGGAGGCAAAAGACCTATACTCTGAAAACAATAAAACACTGATGAAAGAAATTAAAGACAACACAAAGAAATAGAAATCTATCCCATGTTCATGGAAAGAGTAATACTGTTAAAATATCCATACTACTTAAAACAATCTATAGATTCGCTGCAATCCCTATCAAAATGCCAACAGCAGTTTTCACAGAACTAGAGCAAATAATACTAAAATTTGTATGAACCCACAAAAGACTCCAATAGCCAAAGCAATCTTGAAAAAGAAAAACAAAACTAGAGGTATCACAATTCCAGATCTCAAGATACACTACAGAGCTGCAGTAATCAATACAGTGTGGTATTGGCACATAAACAGACACAAAGATCAAAAGAACAAAATAGGAAATCTAGAAATAAACCCACAATTATATGGTCAATTAATCTTCAACAAAGGAGGCAAGAATATACCATGGGGAAAAGATATTCTCTTCATTAAATGGTGTTGCGAAAACTGAACTACAAGAAAAAGAATGAAACTGGGCCACTTTTAAAAAACATTTTTTTAATGTTTATTCATTTTTGAGAGAGAGAGACAGAGCATGAGTGGGGGAGGGGCTGAGAGAGAGGGAGACACAGGATCCAAAGCAGGCTCCAGGCTCTGAGCTATCAGCACAGAGCCCGACGCGGGGCCTGAACCCATGGACTGTGAGATCATGACCTGAGCCAAAGTCGGAAGATTAATTGACCGAGCCATCCAGGCGCCCCAGACCACTTTTTAACACAATATACAAAAATAAACTTAAAATGGATTAGAGACCTGAATGTGAGACCTAAAACCATAAAAATCCTAGAAGAGAACACAGTAATTTCTCTTACATTTGGCCTTAGCGACATTTTTCTAGGTATGTCTCCTCCTAAGTCAAGAGTAACAAAAACAAAAATAAACTATTGGAAATACACCAAAGTAAAAAGCTTTTTGCATAGCAAAGGAAAGCATCAACAAAAGGAAAAGGCAACCCACTAAATGGGAGAGGATATTTATAAATGATATATCTGATAAGGGGTTAATATCCAAACTATATAAAGAACTTTTACAACTCAATCACCAAAACAAAACAAAAAACCCTAAACAATGCAATTAAAAAATAGGCAGAGGGGGGCACCTGGGTGGCTCAGCCAGTTGAGCATCTGACTTCAGCTCGGGTCATGATCTCATGGTCTGTGGGTTTGAGCCCCACGTCAGGCTCTGTGCTGACAGCTCAGCGCCTGGAGCCTGTTTCAGATTCTGTGTCTGCCTCTCTCTCTGCCCCTCCCCCACTCGTGCTCTGTCTCCCTCTGTCTCAAAAATAAATAAACATTAAAAAAATTTTTTTAATAGGCAAAGGACTTGAAAAGAAATTTTTCCAAAAAAGACCTACAGATGGCCAACAGACATGTGAAAATATGCTCAACATCACTAATCATCAGAGAAATGCAAATCAAATGCACAATGAGATATCACTGCACACCTGTCAGAATGGCTAAAGTAAAAAAGAAAAGAAACACATTTACAAGTGTTAGAAGGGATGTGGAGAAAAAGGAACCCTCGCGCACTGTTGGTGGGAATGCAAACTGGTGCAAGCCACTGTGGAAAACAGTATGGAAGTTCATCAAAACATGAAAGAATAGAAATACCTTATGAACCAATAATTCTAGTACTGGGAATTTACCCAAAGAAAATGAAAACACTGATTCAAAAAGATATATGCACTCCTACGTTTACCACAGTATTATTTACCATAGTTAAAATATGGAAACAACATATGTTTCTATCAATAGATGAATGGATAAGGAAGATGTGGTATATACATACAATGGAATATTACACAGCCATTTGCAATAACATGGGTGGACCTAGATGGTATTATGCTAAGTGAAATAAGTCTGACGGAGAGAGACAACTGCTCTATGATTTCATTCATGCAGGATCTAAAAAACAAATAAAGAGGGGCGCCTGGGTGGCTCAGTTGGTTAAGCAGCCGACTTTGGCTCAGGTCATGATCTCGCAGTCCGTGAATTCGAACCCCGCGTCGGGCTCTCTGCTGACAGCTCAGAGCCTGGAGCCTGTTTCCGATTCTGTGTCTCCCTCTCTCTGACCCTCCCCCGTTCATGCTCTGTCTCTCTCTGTCTCAAAAATAAATAAACGTTAAAAAAAAATAAAAAAGAAAGAATCTTAAAAAAAAAACAAAAACAAAGAGGAGAATCAGACCTATTATATACAGAGAACAAACTGATGGTTTCCAGTGGGAAGGGGGAATGGGCAAAATGGGTGAAGGGTAATGGGAGGTACAGGCATCCAGTTACGGAACAAATAAATTGGGGAATAAAAAGTACAGCATTGAGAATATAGTCAATGATATTATAATAGCATCATATGGTAACAGATGGTAGCTAGTGATGAAAACATAGAGAGCTGTTGAATCACTACATTATATACCTGAAACGAATGTAACATTATACATCAACTGTATGCATGTAAAAGTTTTTAAATTTTTTTTTCAAAGTTTTTTTTATTTTTGGGACAGAGAGAGACAGAGCATGAACAGGGGAGGGACAGAAAGAGAGGGAGACACAGAATCGGAAACAGGCTCCAGGCTCTGAGCCATCAGCCCAGAGCCCGACGCGGGGCTCGAACCCACGGACCGCGAGATCGTGACCTGGCTGAAGTCGGACGCTTAACCGACTGCGCCACCCAGGCGCCCCTAAAAGTTTTTAAATAAATTAAATGCTACCTAATTAAAACTAAAAAATAAGAAAG
The DNA here is from genome assembly GCF_007474595.2 of Lynx canadensis. Lineage (NCBI taxonomy): Eukaryota > Metazoa > Chordata > Mammalia > Carnivora > Felidae > Lynx > Lynx canadensis. Next base: position 15,512,233 of record NC_044307.1, read on the forward strand.
TAAAGTTGTAAAAATACACATGAAACTCCACGGGTGGCTCAGAAGATGCCTCTTTGTAATTCAGTTATTAAGCCATTAAAAAAGTGTGATAAAAACCTAGGTGCTTTTGACAGACTAACGTCGCGCCCATAGTTCACAAAACCTCACATCAGTTTTAAACAATGTCATGCCAGTTTCTAAGTAAGAAATCAGACACATATTGCCCAATATCACTAAGCATTCTGCCAACCAAATAAAGAAAGGCCCACGAAGCCTGCAGTGACCCCGAGGGGTTCCCCAGTTGATCACTGATAGACGCAAACAAGATCATGGCTAAACCACCCCAGGTCAGCGGGTCTATTTTAAAGATCATCAGATAAGAATATTCCATAATCTCTTCTCAGTGTCTAGTTTCTATTCTAAAAGTTTTTCAACTATGTATATGTTACTTCCCCCACCTAAATCCACACCCTCCACCCCCAGGCTGTAGTGCACTTTGTTCTCCATAAAGATGAAAAACATTATTCCTCATTGGCTCAGCAGCAAAGCACCTATCATCTCCGCCATGGCTTGAGAACAGGTAGAGTTCCTTTTTGCTTTTGGCTCTAGTTAGGGCTTCCCCAAATTTTGTATTAACTCTTTCACATACTTCTCCCCATGATTCTCCCCATGATTCTCCCCATGATTCTCCCATGATTCTCCCATGATTCTCCCCATTAGAGTGGAAAATATTCAAGAGCAGGGACTACATCTGCCTTGTTCACCTGTTACCCAGCACAGGACCAAGTACGTAGCAATCATTCAGCAAGTATTTACTGAAAGAACAAATAGTATATAAATGAATGAAAAGAGCTGTTTTTTGAGCTGTTTTCCTCCTTTCCTTCTCACTTCATTAAAGAATAAAATCAGTGAATTACAGCTATCGTGTTCACGGCAGAGAGAGGGCTGATCTATGGTGCCGTGTTGGATCCAGCATAGTTTTCTTGGTATGTTACTCTGGGGGGGATCTCTGAAAGGATGAAAATGGACAACTTCAATAAAAGCCAACAATGCAATGCTATTCCTTTGCATTGTATTTACTTGGCTTCTGGCATTTCAGCCTATCTGATGGCTTAGTGGTGTCCACTTCTGACTCTAAATGACATATCCTTTTCATCACATGGAATTTATTATTTCACAATTAGGAGAAACCTGACTTATGTAGATGCTGAAAGCATGCAGATACGTTTTCCTCTGCCCTCCAATGCAGGAGTTTGCTCCACTCTGGTTACAACTGGCCAGTTTTACTCAATAGCAACCAACATCGTTTGCCAAAGTGCTGGGGAACCACAGCGACAGGCACTGAATACATAGCTAGAAGAATGATAATGGGAAGGATCATCTGGACTCTGGGGACTTGGTTTTCTATTACTTGTCTAAAGTTGACCTTCTCATGTGACCAATGGCAAGTTAGTTCATTTCTGTGGCCTTGGTTTTCTCAGTTAATACAAAGTTTGGATAAAATGGTCTCAAAGGTCTCTTTAAGTTCTTACAAGTTATGGTTCTACCTAACAAGTGGTAAGTCACGTTGAGTCAGAATTCTTCAGGAAACAGGCTGATGTATTCCTGGTTGCACAGGCAGCAGAGAAAGCCTGCCCTGTGCCTGGTAGCTGAGAGGACCCTCACCCCACCCCACTGCCAACCCTGACCCTCCATACAGGATAAGATGCCTGTGCCAAGGGTTACACCCTGAATCCTGCACCCCCTTTTAAACCACATTCTGGGCATTGGGTACTTGGGACCATTGAATTCCTTGCCCAGATGGCCAAGAGCTTCCAGAAGATGGAGCTTGCGTAGTGGGCTGGTTGGGTCCACACTCGTGCCCCAGAGGTTCCTTGTGGTGGGGGATGGGCCTAGGGTGGGAAGAGAAAGTCAAGGGGAGAGTGGCTGTATTTGTACTTTTGTCCAGGTCTAACAAATGTTAGCGGAAGACCTACTGGAGGTTGCTTTATGATGTCACAATGACAGAAAAGGTAAACGAGATAGAAGGAAGCAGTGCCTTCCTATTGCTCATGGAAAATCTAAAATAAATCACTCTGTTTTCTGTTCCTTTGAGGTTTTGAATATCAATTAAATATAATTGGCTCCCTCTTTCTGTAAGACTTTCTGTTAGAGAATACAAAGTTGAATAATAGCATGCTGTCCCTGCTCCCGAAAGCACATGAGGAATTCTTTTATTGTGTATTGCACCTTATCCTCTGTCTTCCTACAGGTAAGAGAGTCATTTAAATGTTGAAGTTGACCTTAGAATGCCTCTTTTCAGGATTACTATGAAGACAATCTTGTGACATCCAAAAAACTTAGTTAGAATCGAAGGTAGGCAATGTTAGGGAGAAAAAAAAAGTATTATATACAGAAACAGGGGCAAAAACAGACTATTTGATCTGTGTTTAGAGAGGGCTATGGAATGCATGAGTAGAGACAAATTTTCTGGATCTAAAAAAGGAAACTTGGTAAATGGGTGCTTGGTAAAGGAAAGTGCTGGAAACATAGTGGTTCCTTTATAAAGGTTTGGAAATGAAATTAAACGGATCAATATACACCCACACAGAGGATAGTCTGCTGGGAACGGATATTTGTAAAGAAGTTGGAAGGCATCGGGAGAAACAGATTTCTCCTAGTGGCAATATAAGGAGTCAGGTCCTTTAGGAGTGAAATAGAGAATCAACTATAGAAGCTACAGTCATAGTTCTGAGGGCTTGGTTTGACTGTCAAAAATAGATTCTCTTAAAAATTACTGTTCTGTTTCTTACTACTTTTAGCTGTTAAATGTGGATTCTATTGATTTTTAAATACATGTTAATCTTGTCTTCAGCCATCTTGCCAAACCTTCCATATTAGTTCTTTTTTTCTTTAAGCAGTCTCCAGCCCAATGTGGGGTTCAGACTCATGATCCTGAGATCCAGAGTCACATGCTCTACCAACTGAGCCAGCCGGGTGTCCCACATAAATACATCCATCTTTCTTTTCTTTCTTTCCTTTCTTTCTGTTTATTTTTGAGAGAGAGAGCGAGCGAGCATGAGTGGGGCAGGGGGCAGAGAGAGAGGGAGACACAGAATCTGAAGCAGGATCCAGGCTCTGAGCTGTCAGCACAGAGCCTGGTGAAGGGCTTGAACTCATGAACTGCGAGACTATGACCTGAGCCAAAGTGGGAAGCTTAACCAACCGAGCCACCCTGGTGCCCCACATTAATACATTTTCTAATGTTAACCTGACCTTGGCTGGATAAACCCACTTGGATCTCTCTCCCCCCCACCATCTCTGCTTAGTTTGATAATATTTAATCTATATTTCCAAGTAAAATTGATCTACAGATTTTCCTTTCTCACAAAGTCTTCTTGGTATTGTGGTTATACAATAGAATGAGGAGCTTTCTCTCATTTTCTGTGTTCCAGAATAATTTGTTCCTTGACAGTATAGTAGAATTTGACTAAATAACCACCTAGGCCTATCTTTTATATTTTTAAAGAAGGGTGATTTTAAATTACTGTGTGTAATATTTATCTAGAATGTATAAAGCAGCCTGAAACTCAGCAAGAGGAAAACAACCCAATTTAAAAAAAAAAATTGTCAGAAGATTTGAATGAAGATACAAAAATGGTACATTAGTACATGAGCAGATGCTCAATGTCCTTAATCATTAGGGAAATGCAAATTTGAATCACAAGGAGATACCACTCATGCTCATTAGAATAGCTAAAATAAAAGAATGGACAATACCAAGTACTGATGGAAGCACAGAGCAAGCAGAAACCCCACTGCACTGGAAAACAGCAATGGTAATTTCTTACAAGATTAAACATACCCTTAACACATGACCTTGCAGTCTCTGTCATTTACCCAAGTGAAATGAAAACATGTTTACATAGAATTGCCCCCATCTAGAAACAACCCAAAAGCCCTTCAACTGGCCCAATGGATAAAGTGGTGTATCCGTGCAACTGCATGCTTTTTCCCAACAAAAAGGAACAAATTACTGATATATACCATAACACAGAGGAACCTGAAATGCATTCTCAAAAGGCTACACACTTTCTGCTATTTATGTAACATTTTGGACAAGACAGGGACAGAAAGCAGATCAACTGTTATGGGAGAAAGAGTTGTCTACAAAAGGGCATGAGGGAATTTTTAAAGTATTTTTTAAAGTTTATTTATTTTTGAGAGAGAGACAGAGCATGAGCAGGAGAGGGGCAGAGAGAGAGGGAGACACAGAATCCGAAGCAGGCTCCAGGCTCTGAGCTGTCAGCACAGAGTCCTATGTGGGGCTTGAGCTCGTGAACCGTGAGATTATGACCTGAGCTGAAATCAGACACTTAACCAACTGAGCCACCCAGGCACCCCTAGGGAATTGTTTTAGAGCAAAAAAAAAAACCCCCCACAAAACTATATCATAGCTGTGGTGCGGTTTATGTCTGAACATAATCATCAAAACTCATAGAACATGAGAAAGGGTGAATTTTACTGTATATAAATTATATCTTGGTAAGAAAAGATATAGAAAAGAAAGTGGATGGGTAAACTATGAATTTAGTTTGGATACTAGTTATAATTTATTCAGGTTTTCTATTAGCCTCCACCTGTATCATTTCCTGGGAAGTTGTCTTTTTAACTTTGGTTTTCAAGTTTTTCCATAACTTGTTGGGTTTTTCCTTTTGATTAAAAAAGACTGCACTCTATCTGTAGCTATGTTCTTTTCATTTCTATTATTTTTAAAATTTGTGTCTTTTGTTAAAAACTGGGAACAAACTGAGGGTTGATGGGGGGTGGGAGGGAGGGGAGGGTGGGTGATGGGTATTGAGGAGGGCACCTTTTGGGATGAGCACTGGGTGTTGTATGGAAACCAACTTGACAATAAATTTCATATACTGAAAAAAATAAAATAAAATTTGTGTCTTTATATAGTTATCTGTTTCAGATGTTTTTTAAAATAACTGTTTTGAAGGCTTTATGGATTCTACTTATTGTTTATTTTGTTTTCAGATTCATTAACTTTGGGTCTTTTCAATCTTATTTTCAAAGGTATGCATTTAAGGTTATATATTTCCTTCTACTTATTGCTTTATATTTCATATGTGTCTGTCAGTTCTAAACATTTAGAAGTCAGTCAGTTCTAAACATTTAACATTGAGTATAATTGATTCTTTAATCAATAAACTATTTGGATATTTGTTTTTTAATTTCTAAATTTATAATGAGCTTTGGCTGTCTTACAGCTTGTGTATTTTTATTTTCTACATCCTTAACTTTTTTTTTTTTTTGTCTGCCTGAACAGTTACTGAGAGACATACACTAATAGACTGGTTCATTTATCCTTGTATTCAGCCAACTTTTGCTGTATATATTTTGAGACTATATAGTTAGATACATACATATTTTGAATTTTTACATTTTCTAAATGAACTACTCCTTTTATCAATACATAATGAACATTAAGTTTCTTGACTTAAAATATATTTTGCCTGGTATTATTAATGTAGATTAATTAGCATCCCTTAAAAAAACATTTGTTGATCTTCTTATGCTCTTTTAAACTTCTCTATATCCTTACACTTAAGTATATTTTATAAGTAGCTTATATCTAGGTTTTTGTTATATAGTTTTTAGCAACCTTAATCTTTTAACTGATATATATAGACCATTTATGTTTATTGTAATCACTGATATATCTGGACTTATTTCTATTCTTATTCTATGCTAGTTACCATGATTTTCCTTTCTTCCTTCATTCTTTATTACCTTCTTTTAGAGTGATGAGGTTTCTTGTCTTCCTTTTTCCTCTTCACTGGTTTAAGTTATACATTTTACTTCTATTGTTTTAGTGGTTAGCCTTAAACATTTAATATGCTTACTTGATGTAAAAAGTTCAAAATGGGGGCACCTGGGTGGCACAGTCAGGTTGAGCGTCCATCTTCAGCTTAGGTCATGATCTCGCAGTTCACGAGTTCAAGCCCCGCGTTGGGCTCTGTCTCCCTCTCTCTGACCGTCCCCGGTTTGCACTCTCTATTCTGTTTCTCTCTCTCTCCCTCTCTCTCTCTCAAATAAACAAACATTAAAATAAAAAATTTTTTAACTTCAAAATGAATCACTAATTTCCACCTCCAGAATAACATAGTAAGCTTAGAACAACTTAACTCAGATCATCCTCTCCTATTTTATATGTGTAGTATACTGATTTTGCCTTTATTATCCCCCCCAATTGCTTATGATTATTCTTAAACGAGCAGCCCTTATTTTTATCTGCAAAACGTTACCAATTTCTTTCCTCATTATTGCTTCCTGTGTTCCACTCCTTTATTGTGGGTTCTATCTCCTTCTTCCTGAATTATATTCTCTTCCACTTCTTTTGGGGTCTATCTCTTCGTGTAAACTCTTCTAGATTTTTATGCCTAAAAATATTTTTAATTCACCGGAACAATGTTTTACCAGGGCACAAAACTGTTGGTTAGTAGTGTTTCCCCTCAGTGCTCTGAAGATACAATTTTCATGGCCAGTCATCTCTAGTGTAATGACTTTGAGGAAAATGATGCCTCTGAGAGCCATTAGTGACTCAGACTCACAAGGGAAGGAGAGAAAAGGATGTAAACAGCATTAGGATAAACAGAGGTAGGAGGAACAGAGGGAAGTCAGTGCTACCTCCCAAAAGTCTGTGCTTAGGCCTGATAGTCCCTTCTTGGCCCAGAAGTATTCTTCCTCTTTAAGAATTAACGTCTCTTCTGGTTCTTACGAAAGGGCTGTGAGAATGATCTTAATCTGCAATTCTCCGTGAATTGTTAGTCGAACTAGAAGAAGAGCTAGCAAGGACAAGGCAGTCTTTGTTCTGATATTCCTAAAGTCCCTGTAATGTAAGGGAAGCCTACTGTGATGACATTTAAGGAGCCAACCGGGGCGCCTGGGTGGCTCAGTCAGGTGAGCATCTGACTTCAGCTCAGGTCATGATCTCGCAGTTTGTGAGTTCGAGCCCCGCGTCGAGCCTGCCGCTCTCAGCGCAGAGTCCACTTCAGATCTTCTGTCCCCCTCGCCCACCCCCACCCCCGTCCCTCCCTGGCTCGCGCTTTCTCAAAAATAAGTGAAATGAGTCAGTCGGAGAAAGACAAAAATCCTATGACTTCACTCATATGAGGACTTTAAGAGACCAAACAATGAACATAAGGGAAGGGAAACAAAAATAATATCAAAACAGGGAGGGGGGACAAAACAGAAGAGACTCATAAATATGGAGAACAAACTGAGGGTTGCTGGAGGGGGTGTGGGAGGGGGGATGGGCTACATGGGGAAGGGGCACGAAGGAATCTACTCCTGAAATCATGGTTGCACCACATGCTAACTAGTTTGGATGTAAATTTTAAAAAATTAAAAAAATTAAAAAAAAAAATAGGACATTAAAAAAAATTTAAAAGAGCAAACCATACTTTTGCCTCCTTATTTAAATAAGTTTTCAGATAACATCATGCAGCCTCTTCAAATAGTTACAACCTGGAGCAGTGTCATGGGGAGAGTTTGCGCAAAGAGGTATTTTGCTAACGGGAAGAATAAATATTGTGTCTATCGTTTCTGCTATTACTGTATCTGAATGCAGCCGAAAACTTACTTAATAAAATTTGACATGTTTTCCCCATATATGTTGATTTAAAACCAAAGGATATTACAGCTGGCAGAGGCCTCGGAGACCATCGATTCTGAACCCTTCACTTTATGCCTGAGAAACAGAGCTCTGGGGGAGTTCGTCCAGGGGCAGAACCCAATTTGGGACAAGAAAATGAGGTTATGCCAAGGACTAGAGCACTGTCAGGGCTTTGCTCAAAATGATTACTGCTATAACTCCCGGTTTTATGTTCCGACACTTTTTTGGGTACGTGAAAAGAGTGACACTTTCAGGATTTTCTCGTCTGGTGTTTTAAATACTGGACTCTGTATTACTCTCTGCTCATGTGAAGAAGTGACCCATTGGCTCTTTGGCACATTTCTGATTTACTGGTTTTTTTTTTTTTTTATTTTTTTTTTATTTTTTTTTTTTTTTTCAACGTTTATTTATTTTCGGGACAGAGAGAGACAGAGCATGAACAGGGGAGGGGCAGAGAGAGAGGGAGACACAGAATCCGAAGCAGGCTCCAGACTCTGAGCCATCAGCCCAGAGCCCGACGCGGGGCTCGAACTCACGGAACGCGAGATCGTGACCTGGCTGAAGTCGGACGCTTAACCGACTGCGCCACCCAGGCGCCCCATGATTTACTGTTGATATAACGGATTTCTGGTACTCTAAGTGCTTGCTGTATTTTCCTAAAACTATGCTCATTTTTAGCTCAGCCTGAAAACTCTTCTCATTTTCTACGAGGGAATCAAGCCATGAAAACTTTCCTTTTTACCAAAAGTTCTAACCTAGGATGACACACAATTCAGGTGAAGAGCTTTTCTAACATTATGGTCCTACTTAATCTCTAACACCTCTTTCTTTTCTTTTCCACCAGGTTTGCCTTTTAGGCTTTCCTTCGTGTGACACTGTTTATTGTCCTCAAGGACAATGTTCACGGCATTGAGTTTTCACAGCTAGTCCTGGTTCCTGATCAAAAGAGTTTGTTCCCAATTACTTCTGGACATCAGATATAGGCTGTGCGTGGTGATGAGACCCAGTTTTTATCCTGTTTTGTTCACTGAACATTTAAACGATTAGTTCTTGGAAGACTACCTACGTATTAAGAAGGTTATCTCGTTTCAGAGGACTTTGCAGAAGGAAATCATGTGCCCCAGTGATTTAGTTTGGCATCCTGAAAGCCTTGATCCGTTTGAACCCCGCAGACACCTTAGTTCCAATTAAGACAGCTGGGGACAAATTTCAATAGGGTTAATTTTGCCCGCTGAGCAAGTTCATGCTCACGGAGACTCTAGGCTCATTACAGAGGTCTCCGGCCCACGCTTATCCCGCGGAACCCCAGACTCCAGCGGTCGAAATAACTTTTTAAAAGGTCCCCAAAGAAATGCATTCGGTCTTCTAATGAGGAGTGATAGCTGAACGGGCCACATGGGAAGGAAGGCAGCGGAGGCCAGGAGACGGCATCCAATATCGAGACAGATAGCCAGCAATGGAGCTGTTCAAATGGGAATATGCCCGTGTGGCATGTTTCTTACATAAAGCTGGGCGCAAGTGAATTCGGTAGCCCTTCAACACAAAGATCCTGCTCTCGGCCACAGCAACGGTGAGACTAAGGAAAACGTATTCAATGACTTTTCTTTACACGTGTCGAAAAGAATGCCTGTCTGCGGTCAAAATGAGGGGCGTATTAGACGCATCAGACACCTGGAGATGGTCTAGTCTGAGCCTCACATTTTGAAGACGGAAAGATAAGGTTCAGAGAGGTGAACTCTATGGCCACGTAGCTATGGCCACATGGCCAGCAGGAGCCACACCAGTGGTGTTGTTAGCATATCACAGTGCTACTCTTAATTTAACACCCAATTAAAAAGAGAGCAAATTCACTGCACACCCCTGGTATCGGGATACGGCGCGACTTTCTCAAGGTCTAATGGGAACCCTTTAATTACAGTGCGAGTGAGCCCTGGGCATTTCGCTTGTCAGAATCCCCGGGGGTATGTTTCTGAAATCTCTTGCTGGGTGCAGCAGTAGCTTGCCAAGCGTTCGTTGGCCTGCACTCCGAGGGCTGTGTATCTGTGCAATCTCCCGCAGGGAGAGGAGTGAAAAATTGATGAGGAGCTCAGAAAAGCTCATTTTCAGGGCTACAGAGACGGGGAGGGCAATGAAAATTGGAAGTGAAGGGAAAAGTTTAAGTCATCAGCCTCAAGCTCTGGCAAATCATATAAATGGGGTGTAAATGTAAATATACCCACACAGGAATGGAAAACCACCAAAGAGCGATTTAGGGAGGCACTGGGTCTGAATTATAAATACCCAGGGCAGAACTCTCTGTGATTCATTCATGGGCGTCTGTCCGTCTCTGGGAGGCTCAAACCTGCAGCCATTTGACACGGAAGGTTCAGCTCTCCCTGAGCTGACAACTCCTTTTCATGGAGGACCATGCGTCTTGATCCGGATGGGTTTTTCTCTGACCCTCCTTGGGCTGTAACAGCCTATGAGTCTAGGAGGATGAGGGTGAATTTTAAAAAAAGTCAGATACCTTTTAAATAAACATTTCTGGAAGATTTTTTTTTTTTCCTTTCCAACAAGCTAGTAGAATTCGTTTTCCAAGAAGAAAAAATTCAATTCGTGTTAAAAATTGTAAGCCATTTTTATTGACAAAGCTGGATGCCCAAAGAAGAACAAAACGATGGGGCGCCTGGGTGGCGCAGTCGGTTAAGCGTCCGACTTCAGCCAGGTCACGATCTCGCGGTCCGGGAGTTCGAGCCCCGCGTCGGGCTCTGGGCTGACGGCTCGGAGCCTGGAGCCTGTTTCCGATTCTGTGTCTCCCTCTCTCTCTGCCCCTCCCCCGTTCATGCTCTATCTCTCTCTGTCCCAAAAATAAATAAACGTTGAAAAAAAAAATTTAAAAAAAAAAAAAAAAAGAAGAACAAAACGGGCATCAGTCGCTCCCACTGGGTACTCAATGTGGGACTGTACTTGCTCAGGCTCTAGTCTGTACCTCTTCTGTCTCTCGAGCAGCTATTTCCAAGTAAGAGTTCTCCAGCAATCAGGCCATGTGCTCCCAGCTAAGGGACTACTTTCTCTGGAATATGGTATTTCGGAGGATTATCACTGCTCAAAAGGGCTCTGGGGCTAAAAAACCAGGAGGGCGTTGATCCCAGGAATAACTGAGCCACTGGCATTCTTTTGCTGATGAAAAATGTTTGCAAGTCCATTAACGAGTTAGCAACAGGCCCCGACCCTGATAGACGTGATAAAAATTTTTAAGTCAATAACGGCTTGCTCACCTCTGGAAGATGCCTAAGGAGAAGAAAAACCTGGTTGTCTTTTTTGCAGAGAGAAGGGGGGGCGGACAGAGGATCCGAAGCAGGCTCTGTACTGACAGCACGGAGCCCGACGTGGGGCTCGAACTCACAAACCGTGAGATCACGACCTGAGTTGAAGCCAAGACACTTAATTGACTGAGCCACCCAGGTGCCCCAACCTGGTTATCTTTTGAGAGGCAGAAGGCCTTCATCTCATTCACTGTTGTCATGGGCTGAATTGTACTGCTCCTAACATTCACATGTGATTTAATCCTTACATCCCATCCCTTACCTATTACGAACCCCTGCTCCGAACTTCCAAATCACACCTCTGATTTTCCACCTCGGGGCCTCTGTTTATGCCATTGGCTCCGTCGGGGATATGCTGTCCCCAACCATGTCTGTCAAACTTCTAAGGACCGTAGCTGTGGTGCTGTGGTTAAGTCTGTGGGCTCCGCTGGGCAATGAACCAGATGGAACCTGCCTCCCCTACCTGCTAGGAGGCGACATCGGCAAGTTATTGAACTTCCTTGCGCTGCAATTTCCACAAATGCAACACGAGGATAATAAGACCCCGTGGGGCTACAGTGACCAGGAAACAGGAAAGTGCATGAAGCGTGCTGAGAACAGTACCCGGCATGTGAGGCTTGCAAGAACTCTCGCCTACGGTTCTTTCCACAAAGTCAAGGTCAGAGCACTCTTCTGTGACCCCTCAGCCCATCGCCACTAACCTGCTCTTCGGCCACTTAGGTTTCTTCTATAATTTCTTTTAGACACGCTCCTCCTCAAATCCCTAACTTTGCCACATTCCTTCCTGTATCCCGAAGGTCTCTTCTCTCTTACCGACCTTGAACACTAGCTCCAAAGCCTCCTGGGAACCTCACTCTGTGTTCTTTCCTGCTCAGCACTCTGTTGTGAGCTCTTCTCTGGCCCCAGCTGGGTCAGACTCCAGTCTCCAAGGGGATGGGTGGGACTCTATTTTTCATCTTAAAAAAAAAAATTCTTTTAATGTATATGTATTCTTAGAGAGAAATAGAGAGAGCATGAACAGGGGAGAGGCAGAGGGAGGGAGACACAGAATCCAAAGCAGGCTCCAGGCTCTGAGCTGTCAGCACAGAGCCCGACGCGGGGCTCGAACTCACGAACCATGAGATCACGACCTGAGCCGAAGTCGGACGCTTAACTGACTGAGCCACCCAGGCGCCCCTATATTTTTCGTCTTCGTGTCCAAGGGCCTAACTCACGATGCTCACAAAACGGTGAGGACCGAATGAATCGAACCACGAGGAGGTGTGAACACCCCAGTGATCTGTAGCTATCAGGAGGTCTCTACACAGCTCCCCGTAGCTGCATTTCTAGGTGTCACACGAGTGGTTCTTGCACGCACCCATGCACAGGCGAGGGGCTGAAATAACCTGAGGCACCCGTGTTTTCCAGTGGAGACATTAGGTCATTTCTCTGTGCAGGAAACTCTCAACCGGGACTAAATTAAGACAATCCAGAAATCACTTCTTTTGTGCTTCCAAAGCGCTTTGTGTATACCTCATGATCATTTATCTTGCAGCCTCGTAATTACCGGCTGCCAGTTTGGTTTCTTCCGTTTGTGTATGTTCAGTGTGGGCAGACTCTGTCTTATTTAGCTCTCTTTGTTCTGAGCCTGCCACTTAGGAGCTCTTGGGTAAGTATTTGTTGAACAAAAGGAGTTTCCAGAGAAACCTGAGCTCAACCATGGGGGCACCATGAGCCACGAAGTGGCATCGGGCAGAAAAAAAGATGCTCCCTCGCCTTTTTTCCAAAAACCCCATCCGTTGCTAAGAAGGTTTATCTGATCAAACACTATTATTTCTATGACATAATTCTGAAACGAGTAAAATTCTCGGCTATCTTCAAATAATCACCTTGGCCTCCGCTCTGGCTTGACGTACCAGTGTTCTGTTTTCCGGGCTTGATTCAGGCAGGGAGAGAGCAGAAAGCTCTCTGGCATATGACCTTGAGCTCTCAAGTGCTCTGCTACGGGGAAGTCGGGCAGCCCAGGCTGGGAGCCTGTGGCTTTGCAAGGTAAAAGATAGATACAAATGGGTCTCGGCCAGCCACTCGTGGGCTCACAGCACGCCTGGAAAGGAGAGCTCTAGAATCTCTGTGCGGAAAGCAAAACTAAGGTTAGTAAAGAGGAAAGGGCGGCTTGAAGGGCCAGTTCCCACCTTCCGTAATCGTCTCATTGCGGGCAGATGAAGGCTGGATAATTTCTGCATCTGAAAAAGAAGTACCTGTGGGAGCAGAGGCCAGAAACAATGTCAGCCTGTTACTAAATAAAACGATTTCCTGGCCGACGACAACTGCAAGTCAGTAACAAGTAACCGTATACAGGTTGTTACCAAGACCTCACTCCAGGACTTGGCTTTCTGTTCTGAAGCTGGCAGATATCAAAGTGTTGGGCCAAGGTACAGTGGGCTGGGGTACCAGGCTTCTAGAGTTCAAATCCTGGCTCCGCGTTTTCACAGCTGCGTGACCTCAGGGCAAGTTGCTTACCCTCTCTGTGCCTCCGTTCCCTCATCTGCAAGATGGGGAACAAAATGGATCCTGTCTCACGTGGGTGTGCGATGATTAATGTGGGCTAGTAAACGTGCAGATCTTGGAAGAGTGAATGGCACTAAATACGTGTTGACGGACTCACGTTAAATGAGGCAAAGATCACGCGTGACTATGATTCAGTGAGAAGGTCTCTTCCGCAATCATTTGGTATAAAAGCAACACACCTATGGCAATCCTTCAACTGCAGAGAAAGGGATACGATGAAATGCCCCACGCTTCTCCTTCTGTCTATGCTCAAAACCCAGGTCTATTCCCTGAAAACCAGTACACCCCTGTAGGTTTCTTCCACATTTTTGCAGAAACCAACATGCATACGTATAACTATCCTTCAGTTAATAACGCTGTCCTGAGTACTGGAAATTTGCTAAGAGAGTAGATTTCAGGTGGTCCCAAAACACACACACAAAATGGTGAACTATGTGAGGAGATGATACGTTAATTAGATTGACCGTAATAATTATTTCACTAGGGGTGCCTGGGGGGCTCAGTCGGTTGAGCGTCCAACTTCAGCTCAGATCATGATCTCACGGTTTGTGAGTTCGAGCCCCGCGTCGGGCTCTGTGCTGACAGCTCGGAGCCTGGAGCCTGCTTTGGATTCTGTGTCTCCCTCTCTCTCTGCCCCTCCCCTGCTCATGCTCTGTCTCTCTCTCAAGAATAAATTTAAAAAAATTTTAATTTTAATTTTTTTATTTTTTTATTTATTTATTTTTTAAACGTTTATTTATTTTGGGACAGAGAGAGACAGAGCATGAACGGGGGAGGGGCAGAGAGAGAGGAAGACACAGAATCGGAAACAGGCTCCAGGCTCCTAGCCATCAGCCCAGAGCCCGACGCGGGGCTCGAACTCCCAGACCGCGAGATCGTGACCTGGCTGAAGTCGGACGCTTAACCGACTGCGCCACCCAGGCACCCCTAATTATTATTTTTTAAAAATTAAAATTTTGGGGGCGCCTGGGTGGCGCAGTCGGTTAAGCGTCCGACTTCAGCCAGGTCACGATCTCGCGGTCCGTGAGTTCGAGCCCCGCGTCGGGCTCTGGGCTGATGGCTCAGAGCCTGGAGCCTGCTTCCGATTCTGTGTCTCCCTCTCTCTCTGCCCCTCCCCCGTTCATGCTCTGTCTCTCTCTGTCCCAAAAATAAATAAACGTTGAAAAAATAATAATTATTTTACTATATGCCTACCAAACCATCATACTGCATACCTTAAATATATACAATTTTTGTTTAAAAAAATAAGAGGGGACACAGAAGGCACGAAACAAATAAAATGGACACGACTAAGGTGTACATCTTAACGTTCCCTCAATATCTGAAGGTATAAGATGTACCTTATGTTTTTTGGTGCTCCATTGTGTAGAAAGACCATGATTATGTCAGAAAGACCAGCCTCAGTTGATGCTACTATTATAAACAATCTATAAAGAACGACCTTGCACATCCATCTGACCCTAATGCTGCACACACGGACATAGGAAATTACTGAAAATTTCCACCTGCTACTGGGCGTGCTCTTCCTCAAGTCTGTTACTTTGTAGCATCTCTCCCTGTGTCCATAATCTTTGCCTGCCCTACGATCCTTTGCCAGGCTGATGAATTGCTAGGTCAAGGGTAAGTGCATCTAAAATTCCGGTTATTCTGGGGATGCCTGGCTGGGTCTATCAGTACAGCCTGCGACTCTCGGGCTTGGGGCTGTGAGTTTAAGACCCATGTTGGGCTCAGAGGTAACTTAAAAATAAAACCTTTTAAAAAAAAGTATGGTCGTTCTTGCCAAAATGGTCCTCCAATCAGCCTGCCCTGATTCACCCTTCCACCAGCACCCGATGAGAGTGGCTGTTTTCTACTCTACCAGCTGCCACAGAGTAGTTACCAATTTCTTTGATTTTGCCAAAGAAGTCGTAAGCGAAAAACAATATCTCACTGGTTTTGATTTATGTTAAGTTATGGGTGAAAATGAGATCTGTCTTATACTTAGGGACACTTGTATGTTTCTTCAGTTTGCTAGTTCATGTCCTTTGTCCAATTTGATTTGAATTGAAAACAGAACCTCTATTTTCCTGCTTAAAACTTTTATTGGTGACCCACTGTATATGATAAAGTCTGACACCCCTAATATGACGAAAAGGGACTGTGTGTGACCCAGCCCCTTCTAAGCCTTCTTTTATATCGTTGCTACCCTTGCTTCAGAATTGATGGTCTAGGTAACATCTGGTTGTTTGTGGTTCTAAGCCTTGTGTCTTCTTCAATACAGATTCACTGAATTATTGAAGAAATACCAACTTTCATAGAAGTATGAAACGACTAAAGAACCATAACTAAAGAACTAACATGAAGGGCACCTGGGTGGCTGAGTCAGCTAAGTGTCCGACTTTGGCTCAGGTCATGATCTCACAGTTTGTGGGTTTGAGCCCCGCGTCGGGCTCTGTGCTGACAGCTCAGAGCCTGGAGCCTGCTTTGGGTTCTGTGTCTCCCTCTCTCTCTGCCCCTCTTCTGCTTGTTCTCGCTCTCTCTCTCTCTCTCTCTCTCTCTCTCCCTCACTCCCTCTCTCTCTCTCTCACTCTCCCCCTCTCAAACACACACACACACACACACACACACACACACACACAAATAAACATTTTGGTGTGCCTTGGTGGCTCAGCCAGTTAAGCGTCTGACTCTCAATCTCGACTCAGGTCCTGATCTCACAGCTTGTGGGTTCAAGCCCCACACTGGGCTCTGCACTTACAGTGTGGGTCCTGTTTAGAATTCTCTCTCCTTCTCTCTCTGCCCCTACCCCACCTGTGCTCACTCTCTCTCTCAAAATAAATAAACTTAAAAGTATTAAACATTTTTAAAAAAAAGAACTAGCATGAAACATTCAACTGTTTCCTCAAGTATTTTATTTTGTTCTTGTCAATCCTACTTATCAAGGACTATTTGAAAACAGTGTCTTTTGTGGCTTCTGCTAGTTTACATTGGTAACGATATCGAGATTATCTTCTAGCTGGCTCTTAACTAAAGTTCTCCCTACAACTGAGGTATTCTGATGAGGAAAATGTTAGACTGTGTGTGGGTTGCAACGTTCACACCAGGAGTTTAAAGCGAACTGCAGGGGCGCCTGGGTGGCTCAGTCGGTTAAGCGGCCGACTTCGGCTCAGGTCATGATCTCGCGGTCCGTGAGTTCGAGCCCCACGTCGGGCTCTGTGCTGACAGCTTGGAGCCTGGAGCCTGTTTCAGATTCTGTGTCTCCCTCTCTCTGACCCTCCCCTGTTCATGCTCTGTCTCTTCCTGTCTCAAAAATAAATAAAACGTTAAAAAAAATTTTAAAGCGAATTGCAAAAGAAGAAGCCGGTCCAAAGAGAGGCCACGGTCAGCAAAGCTGTGACCACTCTGGAGAGACCGTCCAATGTTGGCATATGCTAGGAGAGAGCCCCCCTCTCCCCCACTGGATTTCCCACTGACCGCACTTCTAACTTAACACCACTACGCGGCTCTCTATCCCAACCCTGCTGAGCGTGAAGTCATTACTCTCCGTGTCACATCCCAACCTTTCCAGAAAGTTAGGGCCAAAAAAATACGCACACCCAATGCGCCGCTGAACCAAGTCTCCACCCTATAGTGTAAAAGTATAGAAGAAGGATTCACTACTTACGCAGGGGCCAGTGGCAGGGTTATTTGTAACAGCACACACTCAAGGGAACGCGGTACGGCGGATGACTGATTCTGAGCAAGAACCTTACCTCCATTAAAAAATTAAGGGGCGCCTCGGTGGCTCAGTCAGTTAAGCATCTAACTCTTGATCTCGGTTTAGGTCATGATCTCACAGGTTCGTGGGATCAACCCCTGCATCAGGCTCTGCACTGACAGCGTGGAGCCTACCAGGGATCCTCAGTCTCCTCTCTCTCTGCTCCTCCCCGCCCCCCCGCCCCGTAAGTAAATATTAATTAAAAAAATTTTTTTAAGTGCAAGAAAAAAAATGATACGAATGTGTTCATTTCAACTCTGTGAAACCATTAAGAAAGAACGTAAGCAAATGTGTATAAGTGATCGTAATTTGTAAGGGTGTCAGGTAAATTTTCTATTTTGAAACTTGAACGGAATCTACTATTTTCATTCAAATAACCTCTCTCAAATTTGCTATTTAGGATCGAAATACAAAATTATGACCATAATTACCTCATACCGGGATGCAGTCTGCGATGACTTGTTTAGAGACATTTTGTTAAAGACATGACGAGAATTCAACACACAAGAGCCCGCCAGCCTTTCCAGAACCACCAGAAACCGACAGGCCCATGGCCGTGAGTGAAGGCACACTATTGTGAGCATCTCTGTAAATATCCACCTGACCCAGATCTATCACATGATGTTTCAGCCGTTCACGAGGCAGGTGAGATTATCCTCATTGTAGTGGCACATCTCCTGGTGATGACTCTTCCCAGTTGTCCATGCATGAAGTAGAGTTTTGTGCGCTGATGGATAAATTGCATAACTTTTCTTTTCTAACATAGGGATCTGGTACTGTAAAATGAGGTTGTGGAATTATAGTTCATAGCCTGCTTCATACAATCGTCACAGAAACGTCTGGAGGCATAATTAGCACGGTTCTCAAACTACTGCATTAAACGACCCCTTCCTGTGTGTTGAGAAGCTAGTGAAAAGCCCTTTCCACGGCCTTCCCTGACAATTTGCAGAGGCAGCAAGCAGCTTCCTACAATCTCAGACCACCTCACAGCTCCCAAGAAGCCAGGAAATGTACAGCCTAGCCGCACGGCACAGAGCAGCCTTTCAGAGGACACGGAGATGTCGCAATGCCATATGGGAGACATTTATTCTCTTCAGAAACCCACACTTGTTTGAGGACAAAAATACAAAAACATTACAATAATCTTCCAGGCCAAACTTCTATCTGTCTGAACGTCATCAGCACTGCTCCCTGACTTTCCTCACGAAGACCCCTCACAACATTGCTTCATTATAACTCACTGTGATTGGATGGGAAGGTCCCCCCAGATGCTTGGGGTCAGCACCCACACCCTCCTTCCCCAGGTCAGACTGCCCCTCAGAGCAGGTGCCTGGTACCCAACACTTTCTTTCATGCATGTGACTTCATCAATACCTCACTCATTTTTATATTCACACGATGCCCCCGACCCAACTCTTCCCTGGGGAACAAAAAAAAGGAAGAAGGAAGACCTTTAAAACGGACCTTCACAAATCATTTGATTCCTATGTGGGCTCATGGTCTGTTTTTCTCCTAGGGTCCCTTGATATTTCTAGTCAAACAAACCCCAAATTCTAACTGCCTGACATCTTCCCTAAAACTTCTACAATTCAACAAGGAAATCAACAGCAACAAAAATCAATCAACTGACACGCGGGAATAACTCATTTATAGAGAGAGAGAGCGCGCTTGACAACGAGGGAGAGGGGCAGAGGGAGGATCTGAAGCAGGCTCCATGATCAGTGCAGAGCCCGACATGGGGGTCCATCCCAAGGCCCTGGGATCATGACCTGAGCTGAAATCAAGAATCAGACGCTCAACCGACTAAGCCACCCAGGCGCCCCAAGAACTCGGTTTTTTAAGAGACAAGTTAACAAACATCATGTAGGTATTTTTCTTTGTTTGGGGGACGCCGGCATTAGTCACTGAGATCATCGAGTCTTCTCTCCAACACTGTCTTCCTGATGAGATCAGCTTTCTGAATTCAAGCGTGTTCCACACCAATCTCACCTGGATGTATGTACATCTTAACCTTTTCACTCTTGATGCCTGAACATCAATTGGAACGGCGATATTTCCAAGCAAAGCCCAGGAGACTTTGAAGTGAGACAGGCTTGCGTCCAAGTCCTCTAGGGCTTTACCATTAACCAGCTGGGTAATCCGGGGCAAGTTACTGACCCTTCCTCAGCCTCATTATCCTCATCTATAAAACAGATGTTAGCCATAACAGACTTGTAGGACTAGAGAAGCCGTAAGAGCTGCACTGTGGCTGCTCTGGTATTTGTCATCCAGCACCCACTGATGACCCATTCATGACTGTCAGCTATTACCATCAGGATGTTTATAGTGCATCAAAGGCAAAGGGAAAAGGCCAGATTTTTCTGGGGAAACACGGGGGGGGGGGCCACGTGGACGTCTATATTAAAGTGGTAATGGAGGAAGAAAGGTGCAGGTGTCCAATCAGACCGGATACGGAAGTAAAATTGGGACTTGATTCCAAGATACCCCCAAAATGAATGAGGATTCATCTCATAGCGTCAGGGTGCTTTGGGAGGGGAAGCCCGTTAGGGCAGAAATGAGGCGTTTGGTGCCTACATACTTATTTGGGAGACAGTGGGAAGGTCTGCAGAGTGCTGGCCCCGGGGTGGAGATCTTCACAGAACTGAATTTCTGAGTTCAATGGCATTCTGCTCTTGGCCCCATGGCGACTGGAGTCCAATGCCACCCTATGGATGGAGCCAGCAAAGGTCTGAGAATTTAATGAACTTAGGAGACATCAGATCGTCAGGCAGGATAAATGAGTGCTCCAAGAAGAAGAGAGAAGGGAAAGAA
Organism: Lynx canadensis; assembly: GCF_007474595.2. Classification (NCBI taxonomy): domain Eukaryota; kingdom Metazoa; phylum Chordata; class Mammalia; order Carnivora; family Felidae; genus Lynx; species Lynx canadensis. The sequence continues at coordinate 15,532,274 of NC_044307.1, forward strand.
TGAGAGAGGGACTAGAGCTAGGGAAGAGGAGAAAAGACAGACAACAGCATTGCACATGAGGAGAGGTGACCAAGGCCAGTGAGAACGGGGTCTGCAACTGGGGAGACGCACGGGGCCTGCTGGCATGCAAGCAGGTGACAGGAACAGTCCAGAACCTCGGAGAGCAAGAGATACACCGAAGGAGACAGCACGAATTGTTGGTGGAAGAAACTGGCACGGGGACTGAATTTCTGATCAAGACACCAGCAGGAGTGCGGGAGGGGAAGCAGAGACACGGTCTGAGGGCTGGGAACAGAGCTGTTCCTTTCTGCAGAGACGCTATGGGACCCAACCAGCATTCATTCATTTAACCAAAATGTCAGGCCACAGAGCACCTTCTCGTGGTCTTAGGAGTCTCGGTTCCAAACGGTCCCTTCCACTTTGTCTTGTGAGTTAACTGGCAATTCTTTTCTGTTTGTAGAACAGAACTGGCCTCAGACTCTATGGCTTATGTGAGGCGGTCTTGGACAGAGTGACCAAGGCCCCCTCTTTGCCCAACACAGGTCTGTTTCATGCTTACCGTCTGTCCTCTTCTAAGCAGAAATGGCATCCCATTGTACCACCAAAAACGTCCACGTTTGGAAAATACAGTATACGGTCATCCTGTTTATACCTTTCTTTACCGTTGAGCGTTCTGACTTGCCACAGATCCCTGATTTTCACGTTATTTCCACCAACCACCCCCCGCCCGAACGCCTTTTTATAAATCACACATATTTTTGCCTATGGTGTAGCAAAGGACAAACAGGATGAAGTATTTCCTCAGAAGCCATTGTGTTTGTTCGCTTAATTGTAAATTCATAGAGAGGAGGAAATACTTTAGTGAGCTAACTCACTGGTACCTTAGGAAAACACGGGACAAGATCCAGCTTTGTGGAATTGTACGATGTGTCCAAAAGCAGGCTCCTACACCCAGGATCTAAACAAAACTACCTAAATCTAAGACAAGCTCACCAGAATTGTCACTTTGTACCTACACCATTTCCAAAGACAAAGTATAAAATAAGTCTTTCCTTATTCTTTGATGCTTGTTGGGTTTTGTTTGGTTTTTGTTTGCTTTTATTTTGAGAGAGAGAGAGAGAGAGAGAGAGAGAGAGGCACAGAGAGAATCTCACGCAGGCTCCACACTGTCAACATGAAGTCCAACACAGGGCATCGATCCCGCAACCGTAAGATCGTGACCTGAGCCAAAACCAAGAGGCGGACACCCAACTCTCTCCAAGAGCCACCCAGGTGCCCATCGATGGTTGGTTTTTAATGCATTTTCAGAAAAAAAGAAGTTACGACAGATAAAACTTACTTAGAATGTATTATGTGCGAGGTACTATTCTAAGAGCTTTCCAACACTAATTTCTTTTCCAACCCTCGCAACTTTATGAGGTGCCAGTGTTATTCCTATTTTCGACGAGGGAAATGAGCCCACAGAGTACAAATAACTTGCCTGAAGTAACCTGGGGGTTGGGCGGCTAGGTCTGCGCCCTAACCGGGCACTGAAGCACACCTCTTCTGATAAACACCGGATGGCTGGCGCCCTTTCGCAATCAGTTCCGCAAAGGTCCAGCTGTAAATCTAGCAACCGCTCCAGAAGCCTGTGTGACCAACATTCGCTTGCCTCATCTACACATACTCTGTTCCCAGATGCCGCAGAGCATACAGACGTCAAGTTCCGCTGAAAACCTGAACGTGATGGCTCTGAATGGTATTTTTCTGGAGCCCGTATCAACGTACTCTCTCTTAGCCATTCAACAAATAGAAAGCATGTGCCGTGGGCATGGCATTGAACCAGACGCTGTGAGGCACAAAGATGTGTAAGATATTAACGGCGACCGTTAAGGGCATTCAAGAAAGACTCACGCTGTGACTTCCATCGTCAGTTTTCATTGATGAACTCCTTCTTCCTTCACATTTTGGCTTTACAGAGATGGTGTCAGGGAAGGAAACTGTCCTAGGACATCCCTGTTAAGTGTAGATGAACTCCATGTTCCAAAGCACTCATGAATCACGAGTGCCCATTCTCATGGATCCGAAATGCAACACAGGTGATAAGACTACAGGCTGGGTTCAAATTCTGGCTGTGCCATTGCTAGCTAGAAATTATTCAGCCCCTCCAAGCCTCAGTAAAATTTGCCTCTCCTCTTTCAGCTCTCGTCAACAGGGGGACTCATATAGTTGGCAGCTACCTCCCTGACTTTTTAGTTCAATATGTACTTATTAGGCACCCACTATGTCAGGTGTTTGCTCAATCCCGGGAGATGAGGAAAAGGCAGGGTCTCTGTCATTAGGGATTTTATAGTCTTGCCACCTAAGAGTGATGGATATAGCTCACTTGAAGAGGAAACAATGACATCTTTACCATCGCAACCCTAGGAAGGTACTGATGTCCAGAGTCTTTAGCCTGTATTTATTAGAGACTTTTTTCTTTTTTTTTTAACTGGGCCATTAAGTCTATTTTGCCTTCCAACTCCGAGGTGTTCCCTCTGAGGGTCATGATGGATCTGCAGGTAAGAATATTCTTTGCCTGTCCATGCTCAGCTCCTTTCTTAAACTGAAGCCTCCAGGGGCAGCTGGGCAGCTTAATTGGTTAAGCGTCCGACTTCAGCTCAGGTCATGATCTTGCAGTTCGTGAGTTCGAGCCCCGCGTCGGGTTCTGTGCTGATGGCTCCGAGCCTGGAGCCTGCCTCGGATTCTGTGTCTCCCTCTCTCTCTGTCCCCCCCGCCCCCACTTGCGTTCTGTCTCTCAAAAATGAATAAACATTTTTAAAAAATTAAAAAAAAAAAAAAGAGAAAGAAAGAAACCGAAGCCTCCAATCACCCAAAGAGAACGTGGGATCTAGCCAGATGCTGAAGGCTAGACAGCTTGCTTTGATGATTTCTTATTAACATCAGATGCTAAATAGCGCTCCGATTATTCGCATGTTTGTTTTTCCTAGTCACAAGTAATGTCATTACTGCAAAATGTGTGGAAATATATTTATTTGGCTTAACAGTCACTGTGCTGACGTTTCTATTTCCCTTGGAATGCTACAGCCATGTTAAGGCAAACCTGGCATTGTGGTAGAGTCCAACCAATCATAAGAAAACACCTCCTTCCAGCTCATTTCCCATTTGGGGGACGACTACCTATTTCTCCTTCTCCCTCCTGGCCAAACCTCTTAAAAGAAGCCTGCTTCCTCTGGGGCGCCTGGGTGGCTCAGTCGGTTAAGCATCCGACTCTCGTTTTCAGCTCAGGTCATGATCTCACAGTCCATGAGTTCGAGCCCGGGCGCGTTGGGTTCTGCACTGACAGCGTGGAGCCTGCTTGGGATTCTCTCTCTCTCTCTCTCTCTCTCTCTCTCTCTCTCTCTCTCTCTGCCCCTCCCCCACTCACGCTGTCTCTCTCAAAAAACAAACTTTAAAAAATAAAGAAGTCTACTTCCTCTTCTCTCGTTCACGCCTCAACCACAGGCTATCTCAATCCCAGCCAGGTGGGTTCCCCAAAACCGCTCTCCCCAGAACACCAATGACGAGTTGTCACTCAACACACAGGACGCTCCTCTGTCCTTGCCATCCCGTCAGGACCTGCCAGAGTGGACCCTTCTCCTTTCCTGAACACCTTCCTGTTCTGCACAGGTGATAACTACCAGCTCCTCCCGGTTTTTTTTCCTAGCTCTCCAGCGGGCCTCGCCTGTCTTCCGGAAGCTTCCACTGCCTCTGCACATAACTTACAGGGCGGTGGTCTTCCGGGTGCTCTTCTGCAGCCCTTCTGTGCTTCTCACTTTGTATCTTCACCTTGGAGTTCCCACCCCAGGGCTTCAAACGAATAAGCAGGCACGCATGACTTCCAGATCTCTCCTGATCTCAGTTCTCTACATCCAGTAGCCTTCTATCTTGGGCATCTTGGAAGCACATGAAAGCCACCCTACCCCGAAATAAATCAATTCCCCCACCAACCCACTCATCTTCAGTGTCCCCGATGGAGTGAGTGGTGCCTCTACCCATCTTACTACTCGGTGAGAAGACAGACTGGTGCTTTCCTCTTCCCTCACCCTCCCCATCCGACCTGTGCTCATTCTGTCTCCCAAACATCTCTTGCAACGGTCCACAGTCTTCGGTGCCTAATGCCCCCATCCTAGTCTGGGACTGTCTTCATCTTTCCCCAGCCTTACAACCAACCACCTGCTTCCTCCCACCAACAGCATCCTTGTGACCCACATCAACAGGAATGCTCAAAATCCCACTTGATTCCATGAGAGCAAGGAGGGGTCTCCTTAAGCGTATCACAGTCTCCTCTCATTCCACAAATACATACAAGCAGTTATATTATGAAGCTGACGACAATATTTGGTCGCACTCCAAACTTTGCCCAGGCTCGAAGAATGATCTTGCTAAAAGGCAAGTCCTCCAACGGCTTCAGTAGGATGGGGCACTGAGGTCAAGTCCAGACTCTGTAAGAGACCCCGTGAGGCCCTTCACAAGCAGATCCTTGCAGATCCTTCTTTCTCCTCATTTTTCACTACTCTCTGCTTCTCCCCCTCAGCAATCCTTCTCAAACCCAAGCCTCTCTTTTAAGCTGTGGATTGGCAATCTCTCCTCCTCTCTTCTCCAGACGCTCCTACACTTTTCTTTCCACCAGGAGAGAAGACTTCCTCACATTCATTGCCTCAGGCTTTGGTTAAACAACCATTTCTCTGGGGCACCTGTCCTGGTAACTTGTAACTCAGCTGGGTTTGTCTAATTTGAGGGTTTTTTTTTTAATGTTTATTTTTGAGAGAGACAGAGAGAAAGGGAGACACAGAATACGAAGCAGGCTCCAGAATCTGAGCTGTCAGCACAGAGCCCAACGCTGGGCTCGAACTCATGAACCACAAGATCATGACATGAGTTGAAGTCGGACACTTAACTGACTGAGCCACCCAGGCACCCCTGTCTAATGTGAGTTCCTGGAGCCCCCGTGTGTCTCCTCTAATATCACAGACACTTGACTGTAATTGCTGGTTTTATTATCTATTTTTCCCTCAAGATCACAACCTTTGGGAGGCAGGGGTCAGATATCTACTTGTGGTATTTTGGGGGATAATGGCAGTGCCTGGCACATAAATCAATGCAACCTGCCAAGCTGCTATCCTTACTGAACCCTCCACGGCTCACAGACGTTTAAAAACCTAAGCTCTGACCAAGTAGATAACGTTACCTTGTTAGTTTGAAACGGGGACTCCACGGGACCACTGACGTTAGGGTACGAAGGCCTATGCCATCTCTCTCGCAAGGGCACATGTGTCTGTTCAACAGCCTCAATGTTTGCAATATACCGATTTCACCCCTCTGCCTGAGTGGGACGAATACGAACTTCCCGCTCCAGAGCTGTGCCAGCGATGGTCCCCAGGGCCCTCACAGTGGGCAGAGCTGGTCTTATGCTGGATATAGAGGCAGTGATTCCATTTGCTAACAGTGCTCTTTAATCCTATGCTACAAAAAGGATGTCGACGTAAGCCTCCATGAAAACCGTAGGGTTTCTCTCTCTCCTCCAAGAAGCATATGCACTGCCCTTATCACAGGACAAGCTAGGAATCCCTAGTGGACAGGAACTGGCAGCGTGGGGTTCACCTGCCAACCAACCACCCCGGATCTCAGCGACAGGCTCCTTCTGAAGAGCTCAGAAGCCCATCACACCAAGTCCAAAGGCGGAATCCAATTCCAATTTAGACGATCGTCATTACCCAAGGAGTGTTATTCAAAGAACAACACTTCCAGAGATACGGGCTTGCCAGGAAGGGATTCCTGGAGACTAGTGATTCCTAATGTCATCAATGACTCTGGTGAATTGGTGCAAGAAATAAAGGAAGCAGAGTCCGGCCCTGAGGGAAAGGGCAGCCAGCAACCAGATGAAGTAGTGAGCTAACAAGCCAGGCTTCAGGGCTGGCTCTTGTTGGGCTGGGAGCTTTGGAGTGAGGAGAACCTACCGCAGAAGAGCAGATGGGCTCACTGAGAGGAGCTCCGTGCTCATGAGACTGCCTGCAAGTGTCCCGCCCAAGGACACCGTGACCCCAGTATCGGGTTGTACGGAAAACGCTAGGCAAAAGCGTGTGGGCTATTCCTGGACCCCGTCACGAACATGAGGGGAGTTTCCAGTGTATTCAGGCCTGGCCCTTCACTACTGCTAGCAGTTAGGGGGGCTCACACCAACAGACTGCTATCAGGATTCACGGGTCCCCGGTCATGTGACAGGGGACCAGGTCATCAATTACCCCTATTGCCAAGTTGTGGTCTTAGCCCAACACTAAGGAGGTAGACGTGCCCAAAGGTGCAGTGAACGATTAAAAAGCAACCTCTGGTTCTCTATGAATCGGGCTGTGGTCCTTTAAAGGTGTGATGGACTGAAACACCTCACTTTGGAAAAAGAAAATAGAGAATCTTTCTAAGAAAATGTTAGGTGAGTAATCAGTTGAATGCTAAAACCAAAGAGAAAAGTTCCATTTATTTATTTATTTATTTATTTTTAAATGTTTTTTTTTAACGTTTATTTATTTTTTTGAGAGACAGAGACAGAGCATGAGCTGGGGACAGAGAGGGGGAGTCACAGATTCCGAAACAGGCTCCAGGCTCTGAGCTTTCAGCACAGAGCCCAACGTGGGGCTCAAACTCATGAACCATGAGATCATGACCTGAGACGAAGTTGGCCTCCCAACCAACTGAGCCACCCAGGCGCCCCCCATTTATTTTTTTTAAGTTGATTTATTATTTGAGACAGAGAGAGAGAGAGAGAGAGAGAGAGAGAACACATACACAAACAGGGGAGGGGGTGAGGGCAAGGGAGAGAGAGAATCTCAAGCAGACTCCTTGCCCAGCATGGAGCCCAACACAGGGCTCGAACTCACAAACCATGAGATCATGACCTGAGCCAAAATCGAGCGTTGGTCAGTTGACCGACTAAGCCACCCAGCCCTCCCTTTTGTTCCACCATTAAAGACGGCAAGTTAAATCGGCACAAAATTTGGCAAATAAGATATGTGTCTATTAGTGGATCGGATCGTTTACCACATTTTAAACAATTTCCTGACTTATTCCTCCACCCCTCAGCCACCAGTTCCGTGGTTTTAGTCTGTGTTTTAGGTCTACTTTGAACATCCCCAATTCAAGACACAGCTGTGTACCCAGAGGCTCCCGCCATTCTAGCTTGCTTCTGGCAACCGGTCCCATGGATTGTTTTCAAATTCGACTCCTTGGAACCTAAAGTCTATGCGCTTTTCTCACTGGGCTCAATTCACTGGGCCTTTGCTTTTTCATCCAATCCAGAGTCAATACTGTAGCGGGTTAAACTGTATCCACACAAAAGACGTGTTTAAGCCCTAACACCGTGCCCATGTGTGTGACCTCATTTAGAAATAAGGTCTTTGCGGGGTGCCTGGGTGGCGCAGTCGGTTAAGCGTCCGACTTCAGCCAGGTCACGATCTCGCGGTCCGTGAGTTCGAGCCCCACGTCGGGCTCTGGGCTGATGGCTCAGAGCCTGGAGCCTGTTTCCCATTCTGTGTCTCCCTCTCTCTCTGCCCCTCCCCCGTTCATGCTCTGTCTCTCTCTGTCCCAAAAATAAATAAACGTTGAAAAAAAAAATTTAAAAAAAAAAAAAAGAAAGAAGGTCTTTGCAGATATTATGGAGTTAGAGGTCCCTGGATGATTCAAGATGATCCTGGATAGAGGATCCAATGTCTGATGTTTTTCTAAGAGAAAGGAGAGGGCCCCCGGCGACACAAAGAGACACGGGGGAGAGGTCACGTGCAGACAGGGGCAGGGACTGGAGTGATGGAGCTACAAGCCAAGGGACAGCTGGCTGAGGACAGCCCAGCAGCCACCAGGAGCTAGGAGAAAGGCATGGAACATTTACACCACCACTCCCACCGCCCCGCCCCCAGCTTCCAGGAGGAACCAGCCTTGCTAACACCTTGATTTTGGACTCTGGATCTTCAGAACTGTGAGACAACACGTTGCTGTAGTTCTAAGCCACAAGCGTGTAGTGATTTGTTACTGCAGCCCTGGGAAACGAATACAGACGCCCGAATCGCCTCTGCTCCCCGCCCCCCTTCTCCATCCATCTGGCAAAATGTCAGCACTTGATGGACCCAACTGTCTACCTCATCCAGAGCTGTACTTGGACAGCCAAAGCCACTGAAGCAGTCACTGGTGCCACGTAGAGCCCTAATCTGAAATTGGCCTGACTCTGCACGTCCCTGTCCTCCCGTCCCCATGAAGAAATGAGCAGACTTATTATCTGGAAAAGAGCAGCCGCCAGATGGGGCCAAGCCAGACTCCCGCCCTGTGCAGCCAGACCCTCTGGTGGCCTGGTTATTTCACGCGGGAGTTTCCATGCCTTTGCTGATTCGAGCCCTGCAATCTGTGCCTTGTATCCCCCCTCTGCCCCTAGCTTCTCAGCACCTTACCCACCTGCCTCGTCTTGTCTATCTTCCTCCTCGTCCTCTCTACCGGATCCCTCACGCCCGCTTCTCACCCTTATGTCACTTTTCCTGTACGATGACAACCAATCAGAAGGCACACACAGACAGCCCCTCGCAATCCAAGCACACGCACAAGCCCCTATAGACACACGTACGTTTCTTCCAGCATCTCTCCCGTACTATGACTTCTTCCTACTTCACAGCCAGACTCCTCCGAAAGCTCACTCCCATCTTCCCCCGTTTTCTATGAATTTCTCACTCCACACTAATCTGACATCTCTCCCCAAATAATCCACCCAGACAGCTTTTGCTAAGTTGTCAATGATGAGCTCCAGCTGATCAGAATCACCCACACCAGACAATGTTCTTCCGCACCACCCCAGCCCCCTCACGGCACTGAACGTGGCTCATCACACCCTCCTTGAAACACTTTCCACTCCTGGCTCCTGTCACACCACATTCTTCTGTTTTTCCTCCTACCTCTCTAGCCACTGCCTTCTCTCTTTTTTTTAAATCGAAGTGCAACCATACGGTGCTAGGTTACGTTCAGGTGTACAACGTCATGATACATTTCGGGGCGCTCATCAAGATAAGCACCTGATCCCCTTTATTTCACCCACCCCCACCTCACCCTTTGACAACCACCAATTAAAAAAGGGGCAGAGGACCCGAAGAGACATTTTTCCCAAAAAACCCATGGAGATGGCCAACAGACACAAGAAAAGATACTCAACATCACCCATCACCCCAGGGAAATGCAAATTAAAACTACAATGAGATTACCACCTTACACCTGCCAAAGTGACTAAGCAAACAACCAAAGCAAAAAAAAAACCCTTGTGCTCTGTTGCGGGGGACGTACACTGGTACAGCCACTGTGGAAAACGGTATGGAGGTTCCGCAAAAAATTAAACATAGAAATACTGGGCCACCTGCCTGGCTCGGTCAGTAGGGCATGCGACTCTTGATCTCACGGTTGTGAGTTCAAGCCCCACATTGGGTATAGAGATTAAACATAAAATCTAAAAAAAAAAAAAAAAAAACAACAGAAATGCCCTATGATCCAGTAATCCACTCCTGAATATCTACCCGAGGAAAACGAAACCACTAATTTGAAAAGATACATGCATCCACAAGTTTATCGCAGCGTTGTGCACAACGGCCAAGATATGGAAGCAGCCAAACTGTCCATGGATAGATGGATGGATAAAGAAGACGGGGTGTACGTATACAATGGACCATTACTCAGCCATAAAAAGAAGGAGATCTGGGGCGCCTGGGCAGCTCCGTCAGTTGAGCGTCCGACTTCGGCTCAGGTCATGATCTCGCGATTTGTGAGTTCAAGACCCGCGTTAGGTCCTGTGCTGACAGCTCAGAGCCTGGAGCCTGCTTCGGATTCTGTCTCCCTCTCTCTGCTCCTCCCTGTTCTCTCTCTCCCTCTCTCTCAAAAAAATAACATAAAATAAACATTAAAAAATGTTTATGATAAAATAACATAAAAAAAAGAAAGAGACTGTCATGTGCAGTAACATGGATGGAGCGAGAGGGTATAATGCGAAATGAAATACGTCAAAGTCACTGCCTTCCGATTCTCCTTTGTAAGTTCATACTCCTCTTTCGGTCACTAGTAATGATAGTCTTCCTTTGTCTTTAAGACTGTCTTTGGCCGTGTTTTCTTTCCATTCTTTCTATTCTATACTAGTTCCTTAGACCATTTCCTACATGGGCATCACTCTAATTAACACGGATGTGCAAAGACCCAAGATTTATGGACCCAGTGCAGACGTCTTCGTTGCATTCCATATAATCAACTCCCAACTTTAGACATCACAAAACCAACTCAAATCTAACCTGCAATCAGAATTCCATCTCCCCCCCACCCCCGCCCGACGCACACACCCTCCCCCACTCCTTCAAACCTGCCACTCTCCCAAAATACTCATCTCAGGAAAGGCTACGACCATACCCCCTAACCCAACACTAGAGTATCAAACATGACCTTTCTCTCTGTCTCCCTCCAAAATCCAACTTGTCATTAAGTCCTGTCACTTGTCCCTTATAACACCCAAATTCATCTACTTCTACTAGCAAATATTAGTCCAGGTTAATGTCATCTGCACGTGGCCTAATTGGTCTTCCTGGAGCCACTCATACCCTTGTCTAATTTGCTGTGCAGGATGAAGGCCCAGTGACAGTCCACTCTTTGGTGACCTCTCCAGCCTCAGCTGATATCACACTCCTAGCTCTCTAATTCCCTAGCCACTGGTCTTTCTTGCTTTCCCAGCCAGTTCAACTCTATTTCTTCTACCACAGGGCCTTTGCACAGGCTGTTTTGCTGCCTGGAGTGCTCAATTTCCTTTTAAAAAAAATTTTTTTTTTAATGTTTGTTTATTTTTGAGAGAGAGGGAGTCAGAGTGTGAGAGGGGAAGGGGCAGAGAGGGGCAGACACAGAATCCGAAGCAGACTCCAGGCTCTGAGCTCTCAGCACAGAGCACGATGGGGGGCTCAAACTCGTGAACCATGAGATCATGACCTGAGCCGAAATCAGACGCTTAACCGACTGAGGCACCCAGGTGCCCCTGGAGGGCTCATTTTCTAGATTCTTGCTCCTCTCCCGGATTTCAGCTCAAATTTCTCTTCCTCAGGACAGTTTTTTTGGGCCCTCAGACTGAGCCAAATCTCCCTCTCCTTCTCCCAAATGAGTACCTCTCCTTCACTGCCCTTAACCACAACTGCGATCCTACCTGTATCCTTCTGTTTTGATCGCCTGCCTCCCCCCACTACACCGTGCGTGCCACAAGGTCACGGACAAGGTCTGGTTTTGCTCACCGTCGTATCCCCAGAGCAGGTACAGTTTCAGTATGCGTAGGTATTCAGTCACATTCTGTAAATTTTTTTTTTTTTTAATTTTTAAAAACATCACGTTGCTCAAGGCCCTAGGTACGAAGAAAAGCTTAGAAGCACAAAGGGAATTTTGGCACGTTGTAGATTTTCAGGGCCAACCCCCTGCAGCTTGTGATTTTCTGTCAAGAGGAAATAAAAGCATAATTCGGTGGCATCTTCATAGTTTATCCCTGCCAGTTCTATTTCTCTATAAATACAGTCCTCATTTTCAAGGAATGTGGAGAAGACGATTGCAGTGGACTATTTTGGGGAGGCGCTGGTCTGTTCTACTTCAGGGGGGCTATCACTTGTCTTTGTTCCCAGAGCAGCCGTGGCCAGCACTGCTGACTCCACGGAGGAAGCTGGGTGTGTCAGGCTAACTGCCTGGCAGGCCCTGGGCACGGCCTCTGAGGACAGGCTGCAAAGCCTGTAAAGTTCACCTCCAGGGGGACCCTTATTTTACGGTCTATCCATTACTGTTGTCTCCCTATGTCATGGCATGGTGATGTTCCAGTGTTTTCACCCCCACCCAGAGCGCAGGTCGGGGTCGTGGTGCTGCAGGCCTTGTCAGGACACTGGCCTTCCGCCTGGAATAGGAAGGCTGTATGAGCGGCGCGAGATGTGGAGATCTTCGAAAGAGTCAGGCAATCGTGGGGGCACCCGGGGGGCTCAGTGGGTTAAACGTCCGACTCTTGGTTTCGGCTCGGGTCATGATCTCACGGTTCATGAGTTCCAGCCCCCATGTCGGGCTCCGAGCTGACAGCACAGAGCCGGCTGGGGATTCTCACGCTCCCTCTCTCTCTGCCCCTCCCCTGCTCTCTCTCTCTCTCTCTCAAAATAAACACACTTCAAAAAAAAATCCATGCAATTGTTGATGCCAGAATTGAGGAAAACGTTGACATCATAATTTCCCAATGTAGTTTCCTTCCTGTTATACAACTTACAAAGGAAGATTTCTGGGCATGTCTCTGAAGATGTGCTATGCACAGACACTAACCTGAGACCCGGGAAACCACAGGATAGCTAATTATGGCAAATTATAAGGGCACTTCACTGTGGCAATAAAAACAGGCCAAGTATGGGCTACGTTAATGTCCTTTTCATATATTTTTTAAGAGCGCAATTTGAAATACAAATGCATAAAATGGATGTAACATACGGACTTCTTCTCTGTAGTTAAAACTGTGGACATTATCTGATATAGGAAAGAATAATATGTCTGCACACATACAAATCTATGAACACCAGCTAAAACTGGCCGACCATTAACAATCCCATCATCAAGCGACCCTCTTGTATACATAACGTTTGACTCTTATCGACTCGTAGGAAAGTGTGCACTTTCAACTCCTACTTGAATATACATACAATTTATCATCTTATGAGCCCTTATGCTGCCATTTTTTTTTTTTCCTCCTCTGGGCCAAGAATTGGCACAAGTCTCTCCTTTCCAAAAATGAGGAATAATATTTTCCTTATCCAGTTAAGTACAAAGTATACTGAAGTGTAAACCTCGACTTTTTTTTCTTTAAACTGGAATAGTTTCACTCATTCCATGTACCCATCCATCTATTTGGATATAAAGATATTCCACAGTACATCCCTCTACCTTTTCTACTTTAGGAGCTGAATGTCTCTTAAAGAAAAAAAAAAAAAACACTACATACAAACACCGCATTCAATTGCCAAGTTAATCAGTTAGGCCAGAGGGATGATAAGAACTTGCTAAGAATAGTTAATGATAAAAACGATTCAAACTGCAACTCTGCCCGTCATGTGTTTTTTTTTTTCCTCCCCTAAATGAACAAAGTGCTCAACGTTTTCATGATCCGTGAGTAATGTGATGTCACTGTTTTTGCATCTGTCAAAGGACTAGTTGTCCAACATCCCGAAGAAGTCAGCACGCCTGATCTTTGCATGCAGGAAGCATCCAAGCTTTACCTTAAGGTCTTGCCAAATGGACAAAACAAAGCTCTTGATTTGCCGGGAGGAAAGGCATCTACCAACACCCTCATTAGGGGATTCGTGCTGACGAATGGCCATTCGTTAATTGCATGTTTGTTTTATCATGAGCCATTTTCCACAGCAAAGTCAGGAAGACCGTCATAAGGAATCTCGTGGAAACGGTTATTTTTTCCAGTGCTTACAGAACGCTCCCTTTTTCTTTCTTGTTCAAGTGTCTTACACCTCACTGTGCCTAAAGGATATATTTAAGATTTCTCCTCTCGGAGGCCATGATCTAGTCTCACCCCAGCCGGGTGGACACGGGGGAGTCACCCACTGAGGTTTCTGCTTGCCCGTCAGTCTCTCAGTAGCGGTTAGAAATTCATGAAAGGCCTCCAGGTTTTAGTGCAGCTGTGCAATGACCACGAGGGTGCAGAACGCAGTCAGGTGAAGGGGCTCCGTCCCAGGGATGACAGTTTACAGATTCATGGAGTTCAGAGGTTCGCTCTAATCTCAAGAATTAACTTATTCTAGCAACAGGGGCATTGGGGCTTCCATCGAAGGAAGAGTCAGAAAACACGAACTTGAGATGTCCACAAGAACTGTTTAAGATGTCAAGACTTTTGGGGGCGCCTGGGTGGTTCAGTTGGTCAGGCGTCCAACTGTGGCTCAGGTCATGGTCTCGTGGTCTGTGAGTTCGAGCCCCGCGTCGGGCTCTCTGCTGTCAGCGCAGAGCCCGCCCTGGATCCTCTGTCCTCTCCCTCCCCGCCCCTCCCCTGCTCGGGCTCACTCTCCCTCAAATAGAGACAAACATTTTAAAAGACAAAAAGATTTCAAGACTTTTTGCAACTTTCCTGTGTTCGCTATTCTCTTTCGGGTTCCCCAAAGCAATCAGCGTTAAAATTCCCAGATCTGTGGACTCCAGCTCAGGTACAACAAGCACCCCATCTCCTACCTGAGGGTTAGTCCTGGGGGTGAGGAAAAGGAGGAGGGGAGGTGATGATCCTGAGGAGGGGAGAGGATAGGTTAAGTTTTTGAGGATGAAGGGGAAGGAGGAAATAAAGCCCTGGAGTGTAGGCCTGGAATGACCCGGGTATTCAATAAGCAAGAAGAGAACAAAACGAACAAAAAAAGCATCTGTGTAGCTGTTCCATCATCTTCTTTCCAATCCGACAGGGTGAAATCAGACCTCTTCCTGTATACACTTCCCTCTGCACACTCCTACTCATTTAAAATATATCCACATAGGGGCACCTGGGTGGCTCAGTCGGTTAGGTGGCCGACTTCGGCTCAGGTCACGATCTCGCGGTCCGTGAGTTCGAGCCCCGCGTCGGGCTCTGTGCTGACAGCTCAGAGCCTGGAGCCTGTTTCAGATTCTGTGTCTCCCTCTGTCTGACCCTCCCCTGTTCATGCTCTGTCTCTCCCTGTCTCAAAAATAAATAAACGTTAAAAAAAATTTAAAAAAAATGTAATTAAAAAATAAATAAATAAAATAAAATATATCCACATAGCATGCCACATAAACTCATAATTTTAAGTCACGTAAAGTACTATTCTTACCCCTCTTTTACAGATGGGAAAACTGAGATACAGAGTTGAATAAACTGGGCAAGGTCACATAACTACCAAGTATCAGAGCTGGGGCTTGAACCCACACAGTCTGACCCCAGAGTCTCTGCTCTGTACTCTCAGCGGTGCTGACTTTCCTCCGATCCCTTTGCTGTCCATTAAGCTGTCTCTGCCATTACCGTGATCTCTGTCTCCATTCTCCTGTGTTTTCCTGCCATGTCCAATAATCATTCATTCAAGATTTTTCCACCATGGCATCACCTACTCTCACGTGCCAAAGACCATACATAACTTATTTTCTGCTGTGTGCTGATTTTTACAGGAGCAGTAAAAATAAGGGTGAACAGTGAGAAACAGATTCTGAGGGGTGGAAAGAAAGCATTCTACTACAGAAAAGGTGGAGTTCTAAGCCCATATTTATAGATCCAATACAAGTGGCCGATTAAAAACACAACAACCAAAAACCTGAGACGCAAGAAAACACACAGGGATCCAAAAGCCATTTCCAATCGCCCTGCAGAATTATTAAACACAGGAGCAATTCTAGGGCTTGATTTTCCTTCCTTTGGTTCAGACAGCTCACAATAATTAAATTCTACTAATTAACATACAGAGTTGAAGTCAACAAACTCCCAATGCGAAACGAAGGAAAAAAAAATAATCTTACCTGCAGATGTGTGTTTGAACTTTTCACTTTTCTTCTTCCTCCACTTCCAGGGCTTGAAAATCCTCCCCAGGTTGGCAAACTTACTCCTCCTCCGGATGGGTGGGGTGTGGGTACCTGGCACGAGGGAGTCAGAACGCATGGCCGCCAGCCTCTCCACTTCCTCCGCTGTTTTCCCCGAGAAAGAGATGGAAATAGAGAGAGAGAGGGGGGAAAAAAAGTGTTAAAATGGGATCCTCACAGATGGCCAGCGTTTTCCATGGTTACAGATAACAGAAACCACATGACTGAGGCTCTGTTTCTCTTTTCTGCCTCGTGGGTTGGAAGTCACACCGACGGGTTCTAAAGGCTGGAGACGGTCCGTCAGAACCCTGAGGATCTGGGGCACCCCCAAATTTACCCAACCTCAACTCACACCAGAGGAAGAGGTCAATGAGGTGGCGGGAACAAACCCTCTTGACACATCAAGATTCCCCAACGAGGCAGGAAGAGGGCATTAGGAAGAGTCAAGCGACAGCCTGTGGAACGCCTGGTCCAGAAAGATCTCACCTAAGACTGGGCAGATGCCATCGCTGTAACACTGTCTGCTGAGACCAGAGGAGGGAGAGGAAGCATTGACCAACTGTCTGTTTCAACGCCAGTGTCTCCACTGCCATGACTCTCCTTCCCGCTTTGCCCAGAACCAAAGCAGCACTGGAATCTGTTGAGTGAGTGTCTCTACCTTGGATGGATGGATTGTAGAATCACTCACCCTTCAGCAGACTTTACAACTGCTCTAGCTCCTCTAGGGTTTTTTGTTCCTGGTGTTTTGCTTTAATAATAATAATAAGGGGCGCCTGGGTGGCACAGTCGGTTAAGCGTCCGACATCAGCCAGGTCACGATCTCGCGGTCCGTGAGTTCGAGCCCCACGTCGGGCTCTGGGCTGATGGCTCGGAGCCTGGAGCCTGTTTCCGATTCTGTGTCTCCCTCTCTCTCTGCCCCTCCCCCGTTCATGCTCTGTCTCTCTCTGTCCCAAAAATAAATAAAAAAAAAAGTTGAAAAAAAAAAAGAGAAAAAAAAATAATAACAATAATAATAATAATAATAATAATAATAATAATAAAGATTCTTAGAAATCGGGATCGGAGACTGACTTGAGGGGACACCTGGATTAATCCCAGTAACTTCACATGTGAGGACACGATGACCTTCAAACTCATAACGCCCAGCGGACACCTTCCTTAGAGGTCACAATCACCTTGACCTCCTTCATCACTTGTGAAGACATAACTCTTTTCCAACTTATGTGAGAATCTGCATACCCCAGTGAGGGACATATACCCAGGTTTGACTTTCTAAGACAGAAAGAATTAGAAAAAAAAAAATAATACTCCCCTTGGCAAAATCAGGAGGGTGAGAGACGCTCACTGTTCTAGAAAGTCAGGCTACACCTAGAGCCATGGGACTGATCCAAAACCACTCTGTTGGGCCTCTATCACCATCTTCGGAAAAATCACGCAGGCTTTGACAACACAGGCTTCCTCCGAAGCTCCGTCTCACGGCCTGGTAGTCTGCCTGAGACGGTTTTAACTCAAGAGACTCACTTACGCAAGAAATATATAGGGCATCTCCACCATGTGCCAGGCGGTGCGCTTGGTGACAGAGAGGACAGGTTGGCAAAGGCTCCTGACAGCAAGAATGAAGGGAAGTAGATGTATCTGGGAGATGTCAGGGAGTGAAACCAACAGGACATAGTGGGAGGGCCTGAGGAACAAGAGGTAGATCATTCCTAACGGCCAGACTCACGCCAGTAGAGTGACCCCCTTCGCTGACGGAAACAGGGAACACAGGGAAGGTGCAGGTTTGGTGTTGAGGGCAGCAACAATGTGGACGTGTTGCAAAGTGATGGCCCTTAAACCTCTGACTCCGTGGTTACATGCACGGCAGCTCCTTTTTTTTTTAATGTTTATTTTTGAAAGAGAGAGATAGAGCATGAGTGGGGGAGGGGCAGAGACAGAAGGAGACACAGAATCCGAAGCAGGATCCAGGCTCCCGGCTGTCAGCACAGAGCCCGACGCGGGGCTCGAACTCACAGACCGCGAGATCATGAGCTGAGCCAAAGTCGGACGCTTCACTGACTGAGCCACCCAGGCGCCCCGGAAATCATTCTCTTTAAATGGTATCTGCTGCTTGGGTGGGTGCTTCTTCAACAATGCTCAGTAGCTGAGTCGCTATAGGGAGATCAGCCTTGGAAGCCAAGCCCCCACGAGAAATATAATGGTAAGGGTGCAAGCCGGATAATTTCCAAATGTGGAAATTACACACTAGGGGTTTTTTGTGTCCAGGAAAGAAGCAAAGTCAAGACAGTCCAGTGATTTGATTTTCACAAGATCACTTTCTCTTTCACATCCATCACCTTGTTTCCTTGTTTCTTTCCTTCGTCTCCAATGAGTGTTGCTTGTCCAGATTTTGCAAGACTCCAAACCTACATTCCCAACCCCAGTCTCCAGCTTTCAAACCTATTTATTTTTTTAATGAAAAAAAAAATGTTCATGTTTGAGAGAGAGAATGCAAGTGAGGAAGGGGCAGAGAGAGAGAGGGGGACAGAGGATCCGAAGGGGGCTCTGTGCTGACCGCAGCGAGCCCGACGTGGGGCTCGAACTCACGAACCACAAGATCGTGACCTGAGCCAAAGTCAGATGCTTAACTGACGGAGTCACCCAGGCGCCCCAACCTGTATTTTACACTATCGCGAGAGGACTCTTCCAGAAGCCTGCTTTTCCCAGAAGTTTTCGGTGGCTTCCCGCAACTTACAGTAGAGAGTTCTGACTTTCTGTCTTGGCCTCTGGAGCTCCCTCTGAGTGGCTTGCCCAGAATTATCTGCTAGTTCCTCCCTCAACACACACGGTAGCCAAAATGGAAGTCTCGCTCAGCAACGGTCCCATCCTGGGATCTGCAGACCCCAACAGGCCATCATACACCACTGAAAATACATGCATGAGTTTGAGCCCGTCTTGGTATCTGCCCTTGGTTGGGAGAGTTTCTACCTTTCTTTTGATTCTCTAATCTAAGACACAATAGATAAAAAATTTTAAAGTACCCAGTTTGAGACTGCTCCAAATGTAGCCATCCTGAAATATCTTCTATGAAAGGTTTGATAAAGGAAGAGATTATATACTGAATCCCTCAAAAAAAAAAAAAAAGAAATCAAGGTGTAAGTTATTCAGGACTGGTACTGAGATTTGCTCTCCCAGTTGACATCCAGTGATAATTTGTTAAATAATCTGAGGACATTTGATTCGGTCCGTTGACACCACGTCTTGCGAAGGGTAAAATCAGACTCGCTAGCTGCCTTAAGAAAAATGTACCACCAGGACCAAAAGGCGGTGTCATAATCACATCTGTTGGAAAATGAATAAAAATTATTCTGAAATTACATTAAAATAATTACAAGAAATTAGGAGTGCCTTGGAAAAACCCAGAGTGGCAAGGAGCTGACAGAGTTTTCTAAAGGTGTAATTAGAACTCCATAGTTAAATGGATCTTTAATAAGTACATTATGAAATGCAGGGTGTTTAGCCTGTTTAAGTACAGATTATTGAGCCGACTGGATTACTCTGATTTATAGTTTCATCAGCCACATTACATTCTCCCCCAATTCACTTGACAATAGCGGTTGGTTCCCAGCCTGTCTACTTTGCCACTGGATAAGGAAATTTAGGAGGTTAACGGTGAGGATTGGCACCCTAGGGTAAGGATGGGGAGAAAAGCAACAGAAAGTAAAACAGAACTCCGAATAAAGTGGTCTCCAAGGTCGCGGAAGTACGGGAGAGAACAAGATGGGGACCAGGGGACAGGAAGGGCACACAGGCCAGGCGCGTTGAATACAACAGTCTTCTTTTGCCACAGATGATGAAAAGGCTCCTTTGCCCAAGCCCACTGCTCTGGAACGTGGCTTCCTCATGCTGCAGAGAGAGGAGACAGCTGTCCGGAGAAACTGCTCACTTAGACATGAATCAGCTCGAATGTCAACTGCCAGGCCAGCATGCTGAACCAAAAGGGAGGAGGTGGCCGGCTGAGCTGCTTCAGAGATCTGCAGGAGAAAGGGGAGGCCTGGCCAGATGAGCTCTGGGATCTTTCCAGGGCCTCCAGGAAAATGCTCTTCTAAGGGACCAGGCGGCCTGGGCTCCCTTTCATGACATGTCTGGGATTTGCTTCACTCAGAGGGAGCAAAATGGTTGGGACGTGATTTTTATTTCCCTTTAGAAAAGCAGAAGAGAGGAGCCTGGGTGGCTCAGTTGGTTGAGCGTCGGACTCCTGATCTCGGCTCAGGTCACGATCTTGCAGTTTGTGAGCTCGAGCCCCGCGTCGGGCTCTGCGCTGACAGTGCGGAGCCCGTTTGGAATTTTCTGTCTCCTTCTCTCTGCCCCTCCCTTGCTCGCTCTCTCTCTCTCTCTCTCTCTCTCTCTCTCAAAAATCAATAAACATTAAAAAAATAGAGAGAGGGGCGCCTGGGTGGCTCAGTCGGTTAAGCGTCCGACTTCAGCTCAGGTCACGATCTCGCGGTCCGTGAGTTCGAGCCCCGCGTCGGGCTCTGGGCTGATGGCTCAGAGCCTGGAGCCTGCTTTGGATTCTGTGTCTCCCTCTCTCTCTGCCCCTCCCCCGTTCATGCTCTGTCTCTCTCTGGCTCAAAAATAAATAAACATTAAAAAATTTTTTTTAAATATATAGAAAAGCAGGAGAGAAAAGACTTAATAGATGCATGATTTCCATTATGGAGAACCCAAGCACCTGTATCTGCATGTGCCCGAAGCCTGTCCCTTCTGGAAGCCTGGGTTGCTCCTGGTGGGCTCTTACAGCATGCAACAGGGGGTGGGCAAAGCAGGGGGCACTTCGGCTAGCACCCTTACCATTCTATTTCTCATGGGGGCTCGGCTTCCAAGGCTCATCCAAAGGAAGAACTCCAACCCAGGAGTCCTAGAAAGTGTTAGTCATACAATTACCCCCTGAGAAGTTCAGAAGCCCCAGGGCCTATGCTATCTGATGTCTGTAGTCATGAACGGAGGCAGAAAGACCAGGATCTCTGTCTATCCCTCCTCCCCCGAGACCTCTCTGTGTGCCAAGTGCTCCTTGGAGTTTTGGAGGACCCGAGATTCTCGCAAATTGGATACCAGCCTCGCAACCCAAAGTGAACTCAGAAATAGAAAGCTTATGTAGCCGGATCTGATAACATGCCCTCCTTCCAATTCCATGAGGAGGGGATGTCGTGTCCACATTTCAGCATCCTAGGAGTGGTGGCCAAAGATGGGGGTGGAGGAGAGGTGAGCGGTCAGTTGATGATGCTCAACTGCCCAGGGCCGAACCCCGCCCCCCACCTTTCTGCCATACTTTTCCTCACAGCTGCCAGATGGTGTCATACAAGTACCCAGCCACACAGGAAATTCTCCACGACTCTGTCTTCCCCCTTTGGAAACACACACTTGTCTTTTACGGAGATACTTATGGCAGGGAAATGAGGGATTAATATGAATTATCAGGCCAAAAGGGCAGAATTCTCACCTTTTCGCTCTGTAAGTGATACTCCACTGTCTTTTTCAAAAATTTTTTAATGTTTTTATTTATTTTTGAGACACAGAGGGACAGAGCATGAGCAGGGGAGGGGCAAAGAGAGAGGGAGACACAGAATCCAAAGCAGGCTCCAGGCTCTGAGCCATCAGCCCAGAGCCCGACGCGGGGCTCGAACTCACGGACCGCGAGATCGTGACCTGAGCTGAAGTCGGTCACTTAACAGACTGAGCCACCCAGGCGCCCCATGATACCCCACTGTCTTAGAGAGGCTAGAACTCTTTGAAGAACTTCTCTCCAATCTAGGACTGATCTGTATTAACTAGGAAGTATGTTTAAAAGAACAACAACAACAACAAAAAAGGTGGGGGAGGGCGCCTGGGTGGCTCCGTCGGTTAAGTGTCCAACTCTTGATTTTGGCTCAGGTCATGATCTCGTGGTTCGTGGGTTGGTGCCCTGCATCGGGCTCTACACTGACAGTGACGAGCCTTCTTGAGATGGTCTCTCTTCCTCTCTTTCTGACCCTTGTGATGCTTGTGCTTGCGCTCTCTCGAAATAGACTTTTAAGAAGGAGGAGGAGGAGGAGGAGGAGGAGGAGGAGGAGGAGAAGGAGGAGAAGACTTTTTTGTTCTGAAAATCAGGAGCCCTGCCCTGCCCATGGGTTGAGGAGTAGGAAGAAGATGGGGAGGAGAGAGGAGATGGGACAAGGGTTGGACATTAGAAGAAGCGGCTAAGGGGGCACACTGAGGCTCTTCTGTCCAGAGAAGGTTGCCCGGTTTAGAGAACACATCCAGGCCTATAAGCAGGCGGGAGATGATGAAACAAACAACACTGCCAGGTTGACCATGGGGCCGCCAAAGGGTTCAGTGCAAACACCGACCTGATGCCTGAAAACAAACTGGGGCTAACATCGCCGAGGATCTATGGCGTTCCCACGCGCCTTCTCGCTCTGCCCTTTTCTTGACCTTCGCTGCCCTTACCCAGCCTTCCGACCTTTGAGCGCCACCCTCTTCCCCATCCCTCGCCATCAGTCAAAGATGGATCCCGTCTGCTCATTAGAACTGATGGAGATGGACACTGATCCTGGCCCAGCACAGTGTTGACGGGAGTACAGCAGCACGGAGTACAGAGTTTATCCGTCTCAATCCAGAGTCCACTTGAGTGCTGCAGGCCCCAGCGAGGAGGGGGGAGAGAGCTCTGTGTCCTTCAGTTTTCTTTTTTTTTTTTTTTAATTTTTTTTCAACGTTTATTTATTTTTGGGACAGAGAGAGACAGAGCATGAATGGGGGAGGGGCAGAGAGAGAGGGAGACACAGAATCGGAAACAGGCTCCAGGCTCTGAGCCATCAGCCCAGAGCCTGACGCGGGGCTCGAACTCACGGACCGCGAGATCGTGACCTGGCTGAAGTCGGACGCTTAACCGACTG
The DNA here is from genome assembly GCF_007474595.2 of Lynx canadensis. Classification (NCBI taxonomy): domain Eukaryota; kingdom Metazoa; phylum Chordata; class Mammalia; order Carnivora; family Felidae; genus Lynx; species Lynx canadensis. The sequence continues at coordinate 15,554,770 of NC_044307.1, forward strand.
CGCCACCCAGGCGCCCCTGTCCTTCAGTTTTCTGGACCCACAGGTGGCTGCCTTCTCGATCCGGAAACCACCAGGGAAATGCCAATTACACGCCCCACGAAACCACACTCATACTCTGGACACTGGGCCTATACTTAGCATACTCGCTCAGCCACTTGGCCAACTTTTTTCCTGCTTGGCAGATTTCTGCCCGGTAGGAGGCAGTCCCGCCCACTGCCAGGAGCAGGTCCCAAAGGATGCTCTCATGGCCTGGCTGCGTGCGGCCTTTAACCCTGTGAACAGACAGAGAGCATCCTTTAGAGGCACCCGGCAAAAGGACACGAGGACGCCATGCCAGGAGAGGGAGGGAGGAGAGAAAGGGAATTCATGGATCCAACGGGACCGACGATGGCTTGAGTCTTTCCATTAATCTCCTCTTAACTCTTAAGGCGGTAACTGAAATCCTAGAGGAATATGAGAATGTCCCTAAATCCAAGCCCCGAAGATGCACTGATTTTTAAAGACAGCAAAGAGAAGCAGCTCTGCTGGTTCGGGAATTGCAGCTACAAGCTAAGAAACAGGCTGTAAAAGGCTCTGACATTCTGCCAAAGTGTGTGGAGCACGGCCACATATGTCGACGCTTGACGTTGTGCCACTTACAAGCGATAGTCTGTATAAACTTCAGCAAGTCACTTCTTTGCATGAGGGTTAGGTTCAACTGCAGAAAGCAAACTCAGAATAATAATCAACAGGACAGGAGTTTGTTTCTCTCACAGACAAGTGCAGAGGCAGCCAGTCCAAAGCTGTTATACGCGATGGCCCCGTGAAGTTCTCAAGGACCTGGGTGCCACCTAGCTTACCACACTCCTCCGATACTATGAGGTGACCCTTGTCCTCATAGTGGCTGCCAAGTTGCAGCCATCACAGCTTTGCCCCAGAAAACCAGGTGAAGGGAAGAGCAGACCAGAGAGATGGCCCATCCCTTCCCTTTGAGCAGACTTGGCGGGAGTCACGCACAGAACCTCAGCTCACAGCCCAGTGGTCGAAGGTTGGTGATATGACCACACCTGCCCGCAGGGGAGGCTGGGAAACTGCCTTTTAGCTGGGCACAAAATCAAGAAGCTTTCACCAAAGAGAAAGGGAAGAGCCTCAATATCAGAAAAGAGTCCATAGCAATGACTGACGGGACCTTTGGAACTCTGCACACCGGAAACAGCGATTCCAGTTTCCCGACAACAAGAAGGGAGAGTCTCAACAGGACGGTGCTTCCTCAGTCATTGACCATGACAGTGAGAATGATGATACACCTTCCACTGTTTAGTCACTGAGTCTGTTCCAGGCACTGGTCAAGGCACTTAAAATATTGCCTTCTGTGATCCTCGCGTTAATGAGGCGGTGCTATTCTCACCCCACCTTACATTTGGGGCAACTGGGGAGGAAGTAAATGAACAGGACAGGATGCTTCGAAGAAAAGAAACACATGTTATTTAATCAAGCCTTGTCCATTTTCTTTCTTTTTTTTTAATTTTTTAATGTTTAATCTTTATTTTTGAGATGTTAAGAGACAGAGCATAAGTGGGGGAGAGGCAGAGACAGAATCGGAAGCAGGCTCCAGGCTCTGAGCTGTCAGCACAGAGCCCGACGCGGGGCTCGAACCCACCAACCGTGAGATCATGACCTGAGCCCAAGTCGGACGCTCAACCGACTGAGCCACCCAGGCGCCCCAAGCCTTGTCCATTTTCAAGAACATCTGTCCACACTGGGGGAGCTTGGCTTTTCACATCTCCGTATTACTGACTAAAGTCACGGGATGAGTGGTGCCTGGGTGGCTCGGTCAGTTAAGCAGCCAGCCAACTTCGGCTCAAGTCATGATCTCGCGTTCACGGGTTTGAGCCCCGCATCGGGCTCTGTGCTGACAGCTTAGAGCCTGGAGTCTGCTTTGGATTCTCTGTCTCCCTTTCTTTCTGCTCCTCCCCTGTTCAGGCGCTCGCTCGCTCGCTCTCTCTCTCTCTCTCTCTCTCTCTCTCTCAAAAATAAATAATAAAACATTGGGAAAAAAAATAAAGTCAGTGGATGTCTCCGGGAGGAGGGCAGAGATGAGGTTCTTTTTGAAAAGGCTACAAAACAGATGCCAGTATAAAGAGATCCTACTCCAGCAAGAGGAAACACGCGTTACCTGCCTTCTCCCCAGAGGTCACAAAATAGACGCACGCCTGAATGCGGGAGCCCTGGAGGACGCCCACCCTAGGTCAGTAGGACACGTGGAACCATAAGGACGTGGTCTCCTCTGCACCTACCCCACAGGCTGCAATTAAGGAGCTCAGCAGGTACCAGAGTCTGGCCTGGGACAGGGTCTGATCTGCTTCACTACACGTTGCGCACAGTGGAAGGAATGTTGGTTTTATTTTTATTTTTTTAATGTTTGTTTATTTTTGACACGGAGAGAGAGCGAGCGCCAGCAGGCAAGAGACACAGAGAGGGAGACACAGAATCCGAAGCAGACTTCAGGCTCTGAGCTGTCAGCACAGAGCAGACGCGGGGCTCGAACTCCCAAACCGTGAGATCATGCCCTGAGCCGAAGTCGTTCGCTTAACTGACTGAGCCACCCAGACGCCCCCAAAACGTTAGTTTTAAAACCAGGAGGAGGACGCGGGTTCAGATCCAGAACCTATCCCTTAATAGCCATTGGGCGGGAGTTCGTTTTGGCCTCCCTGCAGGTGGCAAGAACTCCAGGAGTCCTGGATGTTCCGCTGGAGAATCCTTTCTGGCAGTTCAGGTGGTTCAGGAAAGGATGGTCTCACTCCTGACTCGGGGGGGGGGGGTGGGGAGCACATATCCCAGTGCAAACCAATCAGAACACTGCATTCTCCACCACCCTCCCTCCCCCACCGCTAGTAACGCAGTTAGGGACGAGCCACTGAGCCCAGCCAATGAGACTCAATTCTGAACTTTGCTGGGGCTATAAATAGACATGCTGTTGAACCTGGGATTGCAGATTAGACAGGCTCTCTCTAAGCCTGGTCAAAGCTGGGGCCATAAACTCAAGAACCTTCACTTAGACTTGGTGAGCAGTCAAAGAATCTCTAAGTCACAATGGTAATTTCCCAGGCTCTGAGAGGGAGCAATCCTGTCATGTCCAATACTTCGTGTTTTCTAAGCACTGTGCTGACGGGGTATTTGCATTCCGTGACCACAGGCCGTCAATGAACAAAAAGCCTCTGCTGACAGACCAGACACGTGGGGGCGACGTCTTTTTTTAAATTCAAATTTATACATGTGCGTGTCATTATATTTATTGCGATGATAGGTGTTACAGACAAAGTTCTTCCTGAGATATTCAAGACAAAAATTCCCGTTTCATCTTCCAGGAGTCTACCCTTCAGCCCCTAAAGCATGTAAGACTATAAAAACTCACAAAACATCCTATTGTTCTTTTATGAGAGAGAGAGAGAGAGAGAGAGAGAGAGAGACAGAGTGTGAGTGGGGGAGGGGCAGAGAGAGAGGGAGACACAGAATCGGAAGGAGGCTCCAGGCTCCGAGCTGTCCGCCTAGAGCCCGACGCGGGGCACGAACTCACAAATGCGAGATCACGACCTGAGCGGAAGTCAGACCCTCAACAGACTGAGCCGTCCAGGCGTCCCCCCCACCCCCATTGTTCTTTTAATCCACTGTTTGTGTTGGGAATGGAACTTGTTTGTTTCAAGAGTCAATGAACTCCCAAGTCTTCTGTCAATCCCAAGCAACACTCCCAAGTCATGGAGGCTCTTCGTTCATCTTAAAACATCAGACCCTGGGGTCTGACACTCTTGAAATAAATAAATAGTGCCTCGGACAGGTTCAAAATCAAACTTCCACACAACCTGGCTTCTCCTGCAGGGGTCAGCAAACCCTTCCTATAAAGGCAAATCCTAAATACTTGAGGCTTCACGGGCCATACAGCTCTGTCCCAAACACTCAACCGCTGTGGCGGTATGAAAGCAGCCACAGACCAAAGTACACAAACGGGCACGGCTGTGTTCAACGCAGTTTTATTCACAAAGCCAGGCAGCCAGCCCTGTGACTATGGTTTGCCAACCCCTGTTCTATAGCATGAAGCTACTGGTAATATTCCTGCCACCGGGAAGGGAGAGCCTGTCTGAGAACTGAGATAAACGAGAAGAAGAAAAAAAAACCGAGGGAAGGATGGCTCAGGTGGAACGGAGACTTCCTTACATCATCTGAGCCCCTAGATCCAGCCCTTCCTGAAACCATCATAACACTGGACAGTTTCTTGATATGAACCAATAGATTCTGGTTTTCCTCAAGTCCAAGAAAGTTGGGTTCTCTCTCACTTCTAATCAAAGGGCTCTCACGAATCCACTTTGCGACCTTAGGGAAGTCCTATCAGCTTGTTTTCCGCTACCATAAGGAGAATACCGACTCGTAAGGATTGACATCGGGGGCATGTGATACAGACTCAATGGAAGTTGTTTAAAAATGAAAGGCGTCTCGTATCAGACCAACCACCTGGTCAATAAGGAGTAAAGTTCCTTCCGACTTCACCACTAGGACGTCCCCTATGAGATTACACGAAGTTTGAAGGCTCTGAACTACGCCAACACCCTCCAGACTGGTGGATCTCAAACTTTGGTGTACGTAAGAATCTACTCAAATATCTGCTAAAACTTTTGATCCCGGATCTCTATCTTAGATCTGAACCAGGAACACGAATACGTAATAAGCAGCCCACAGGTAATTCTGGCGTGAGGAGTCTAAGAATCACATTCTGAACAATATACTACGGCATTCCACAAACAGCCCAGAATCCTTTCCGTGATTCCCTGTGTTCCCCTGCAGGTGTGACTGACATACTGTGTTCTCTTCTCAAAGAATCACTTCACACGTTATTCTAGCCTCTGTTCAGGCCCTGAGGAGGTCTGCAATAAACCTTGTAAACTTTGTTTAGCACTTTGTTTCCCACACTTAATTTGACCACAAATACGGCTGGTTGGTGTTCCCCAGTGAGACAACCACGGAGGTCTCAGAGTTGACCAGCGTTCCGTGGGACACAATTTCCAAGGTGCCGAGGCAGTGTCCTTTTTGACGCCTTCTAGGGGTGCAGGGAGTAAGATGCAGAGGAGTCAGGCGGCTTACCCAGAGTGCACCAGCTCAGACAGTTGAAGTGGCCCAGGGCTCCCGAATCTAGAAACAGGCCTGTCATCACTCCACCCCAAACCTCACGGATGGCTTAAGGATGCAAAGACCGAGCAATGTGGGTAGGATTCCTGACCCACCTCTTTTCAAAAGTCTTTCCTCCTCTATTACCGTCAAGGTTAACACTCTCAGCATTTTTCCTCCCCTGAGCTCATTCCAAGGTCTCACAACAACGGCCACTCAGTTACCTATTGAACAGGGCACTACAGAGAACCTCGTGAGACCTCACGTTCCATCGAAGAATGATTGCTCGGGTCTACTTCCTCTGAAGCTCAGATTTCTCATTTTCTTTCTCGGGTGACATTACGGTCTCCTGATTTACCTCCCGTTGAATCACAGACCAGTTTCTCATGGTCATTTGTGCAGTGACTATGTGGAATCTAAACAGCCCTCCTGGAGAAGATAGTTTCGCAGGGGTGTTGATCTTTTCTTTCTTTCCTTTTGTAGATCGTTTCCGTGTGTATTTACCATCGGCAGCTCGAACCTAGGCCTGCCGGAACTGTTACTCTGGAAAGGAAGCAACCACTTATGCATTTTTTGAGGGTTTCACAAGGAATTCTTAATTTCCCCGGTCTCAGAACACAGAAATTCAGTTCCATTAGTCCTTTTCTAGAGGCGAATGTCCTTTTCATCCTGTCAATAGTTCCTCTGGGGACCTTTTATTACTCTTCTGTGTGAAAGATGTTCAATTTCTAAAGAGGTCTTAGCAGGGAAAGTCATCAATTTTGCTCCATAAGAAGTTCTGAATTCACATTGATTTAGGAGTGTATTTTGAAATTCTTCTTAATTTTTTGAAAACTTATTTATTTTTGAGCGAGAGACACAGAATGTGAGTGGGGGAGGGGCAGAGAGAGAGGGAGACAGAATCCGAAGCAGGCTCCAGGCTCTGAGCTGTCAGCACAGAGCCCGACCCGGGGCTGGAACCCATGAACTGTGAGATCATGACGCGAGCCAAAGTCGGATGCTTAACTCACGGAGCCACCCGGGCACCCCTAAGTTCTTTCTTTTAATGACCGAATATACTGACCTCAGAGCCTAGAATTTGAACTCTGACCACTGGGGTTTCAGTGCCAATCATCATTTAGCTCTGTGGCCATCGGCACATTGACCGATTAATGTCAGAACTGCATTTCCTTAACAGCAAAGCAGGGATGATACATACACCTGTTTCTCCAAGGCATTATCGTGTATTATAATTATTATAATAATCATTATATTAACATATGAAAACTCGAGACTAGTAACTGGCATTTAGTGAGTGCTCATGAAATATCTCCTGGCTCCAAATCTAGGGTGTTGGTTCCACCAATTATTCTTTGTCTGAACTTACTCCCGGTTCATCTCATCTGACAGCGTGGGAGGGAGGACGGCTGCCCTGTCTCAGCTGGAAGGCTTCAGAAAGTACAGTTAATGACCATCAAACACTCCAGAGCAACGATGAAACCAACTGGCCGGTGCCCGTTCCAACTGGGAATCCTCCCCCAGGTGGCTAAAGTGAAATTGTGAGTTAGGATTTTGGACTCCAGGTTTACCTGTGATACGGTATTTTAATTTGTTTATAAAGCATCTTTTCAGTTTTTCTTTGTGGTTACATAATAAGACTTATCACAACGAAATTAGCTCTGATTTGGCTACCCTTTGTCCCCTTTCCAAAGTGGCCAGGGATTAGA